>NW_025999990.1:41307812-41310877 GCF_001458135.2 Marmota marmota marmota | reverse complement strand
GAACTATTCCCTGAAGACCTTAAAAGAGCGTACTACAGGGATACTGCCACATCGATGTTCATAGCAAAACTATTCACAATAGCTAGACTGTGGAACCAACCCAGATGCCCTTCAATAGATGAATGGATAAAAAAAAAATGTGGCATTTATACACAATGGAGTATTACGCAGCACTAAAAAATGACAAAATCATGGAATTTGCAGGGAAATGGATGGCATTAGAGCAGATTATGCTAAGTGAATTAGGCAATCCCTAAAAAACAAATGCCAAATGTCTTCTTTGATATAATGAGAGCAACTAAGAACAGAGCAGGGAGGAAGAGCAAGAGGAAAAGATTAACATTAAACAGAGACATGAGGTGGGAGGGAAAAGGAGAGAAAAGGGAAATTGCATGGAAATGGAAGAAGACACTCATTGTTATACAAAATTACATATAAGAGGTTGTGAGGGGAAAGGAAAAAAAAACAAGGGAGAGAATTAAATTACAGCAGATGGGATAGAGAGAGAAGATGGGAGGGCAAGGGAGGGGGGATAGTAGAGGATAGGAAAGGTAGCAGAATACAACAGTTACTAATATGGCAATATGTAAAAATGTGGATGTGTAACCGATGTGATTCTGCAATCTGTATACGGAGTAAAAATGCGAGTTCATAACCCACTTGAATCTAATGTATGAAATATGGTATGTCAAGAGCTTTGTAATGTTTTGAACAACCAATAAAAAAAAGGACTCATCTAGTCTGTAGATGGCTGTGAAAAAAAATCTGTATAAATAGCTGGATTTTACACTTTGATTTCAAGGTGAAAAGAAACTGATCAGAAATCTCTTATTTCAAGGTCAAACCAGAGGGTGCTTAATAGTTTCTTGCTTAATTGATGTCCATTTGAATTTCATAGGCTCTGTTAAAACATTTAGATCTCGAATCCACTGTCATCTAATTGTCCTTGGACTTTTCCAAGGTATAATATGGGGTATGATATGAGGGTCTCCCTAAGTTGCCAGGCTGGGCTTAAACTCACAATCCTCCTCCTACCTCAGTCTTCCGAGTTGCTGGGATTACAGGTGTGCACCACCACGATAAGGAGGCTTATTAGACAGAATATTACAGAGGTGCTATGGTTTGGATCTAAGGTGACCCCCCAAAATTATTGGATTATGAAAGCTGTGGCCTAATCAGTCCATTCTGGTTTGAATGGACTAACTGGCTGGTAACTGTCCAAGCAGGGAGTCTGGCTGGAAGAGGTGGATCACTGAGAGCATCCCCTGGAAGGGTTCACCTTCCCTGTGGCCCCTTCCCCTCTCTCTGCTTCCTTGGTTGCCATGAGCACAGTGGTATTCCTCCACCACGCTCTTCCGCCGTGATGTTCTGCCTCACTTGGGCCCAAAGCAATGGAGTTTCAGCTGACCACGAACTGAACCTCTGAACCATGAGCCGAAATAAGCTTTTCCTCCTCTAAGTTGTTCTCGTCAGGTATTTTTAGTCAATGAAAACCTGACATGGAAGGATGCAGATGACAGACAGGGATAAAATGCATAGGGCAAGATATGGGAGAAGGGCATGGCATTTTCGTGCCCTCTTTGGGTGACATCCTTTGGACACCTTTACCTCCATGGCCCAGTTTGAGACAGTGTTGATGTATCGTCAAAACAAGCCCGGGATGCTCCATGGATTCTGCAGTACTGTGTCTCTGCATGGTGATCTTGAAGCCCAGTCCATCACATGGAGGAACAAATGCTCCATAGAACCTTCCAGAACTTTGCCCTTGAGCTGACAAAAAAAAAAAAATCATCATAATTCAGAACCTAATTCCAGGAAAGAATGTTTTCATGAGAGTCAATGGGTGTCACTGATAATCAGAATATAAGTTTAAAGAGGATAGTATAGGAAATAAATGGGACATTCTAGGAAAAAGATGCTTAATCATATTCCCTGGCATAGTGTCTAGTACCTAGCAGTTGCCTGGTTAATGTTAACTATTGTATTTCATCTTAGAAAAGTCAGATACAAAGCCAATAGTTCCCCACCCTTGTCCAAGGCTTTTCAACTTTTCATGTTTTCAGTTACCTGTGGTCAACTGGAGTCCAAAGATATCAAAGGGGAAATTCCAGAAATAAGCAATTCCCTTTAGCTTATTCCATTCACACTGTCTCACTCCATCCAACCCAGGACGTGAGTCATGCCTTTGTCCAGTGTATCCTCACTGTATACACTACCTGCCCTTTAGTCACTTAGTAGCCATCTAGGTGACGGACTGACTGAGGCAGCACTTATTTTACTTACTAATGCTCCCAAACTACTAGAGTAGTGATTGTGTCATTTGGATATGTCAAAGAAAAGCCATAAAGTGTTTCTTACGAATGAAAAGGTAAAAGTTCTTACCTTAAGGAAAGAAAATAAATTGTATGCTGAGGTTGCTAAGATCTACCGTGAAAACAGGTCTTCCATCCATGAAATTGGGAAGAAGGAAAAAGAAATCCATGCTAGTTTTGCTGTCCACATCTCAAATTGCAAAAGTTATGACCACTGTGCATGCTAAATGCTTAGTTAATATGGAGAAGGCATTAAATTTGTGCATGTACTTAATGGAAAAACATTGTGTGTATGAGGGAGGAAGGGTGGAGACCCAGTACTAACTGCAGTTTCTAGAATCTACAGCAGATCTTGGAATATATCCTCAGCAAATAAAGGGGGGACTAATGTACAAAGTGCAATGGAGTTGAACCTTGACCTCCTATCAGTGACTCTGGAACCCTGTACCCACAAATTACCTATTATTTGATCTGCAGAGCCAATTAACTGAGTATCAGAATAAGGAGAGGAAAAAGGTATTTGAAAGCAATGACAATGAATCCCATTCGATAAATCCTCTCACCTGAGAAGAGAATTCCTTGCCTCCAGGATACAGAAAGGTATGCTTTGAGTGAGTTTGTCATCCACCTTCCCATAATGTATGCAGGGGATAGTGCAGGGGCCATCCACAGGCAGGCTGCACGGCCGCAGAGCTCCTTCCCATCCTGGACCATGTGTAACTTGTGGGGTGGGCAGAGGGCACTGAAGGCCAC
>NW_025999990.1:41242190-41306432 GCF_001458135.2 Marmota marmota marmota | reverse complement strand
GGCGGGGAAATATGGCCCAGCTTCCTGAAGCACTGAGTTTATGAAGCAGAATGCAGACATTTGCATGAATTTTTTTTTCAGACAAAATATGATACCTCCAAGAACTTTCTGACACACCATATTCCATTTCCAGCTGTGCCTCCAGTTCCACGGGGACTGTGTGCCTTGCTCTGCCAAGGAGGGCTCTTGGGTGGTGCTCTGGGGTAGGGCAAAGAGCACTGGACCAAGAGGCAGCAGGAGCAACCTGCAGAATCCAAGTTCAACTCCATCTGTCTCCCTCTCCCCAGCCACTGTCACTAAGGACACCATATTACTGCAGCACCCACCATCACTTCTCTGGATTACCTTCTTTCACAGAGGAGTGATCTTTTGAAATCCAGTTAGCTGAGCCCATTTTCTCTCTGGTTTAAATACCTCCCACACATCACTCTGGCCTACGGGGTGAAGTCTGCATTTCTATAACTGGCACAAGGCCCCTCATAACCGGACCTAAAATGCCTTTGAAGACTTTGATATTCCAATACCTTGCATACACCCTACTTCCCTCCACTCCTTGGCTCCCCGTTCCTTGTTCCCCTTTGGGCTCCACCCAGGGAAACCTTGGTTCACCTCTAGGAGACCTCATCCACAGAGCAAGGGTGACCATGCCAGATGGCTGTTAGCACATACTGACCTCTATTTGTTCTCGTGTGCTTTTGTAGGTGGCAGAGAAAGCTTCTTCTAGAAGTTCTTTGGAAACTCGATCTCAGCAGAATTTCTTATTTCCAAATAGAATTAAAACAGGAAGTGAGAGTCAAAAGTATGCTCCACTGTGACAAAAGTCACATTATGAAACCAAAGTGTCCTCATTTCTTAGGAAGCTCCAGTCTCCTTGGGGGCAGAGGGATACTCCAGGGCTTCCATCTGAGACTGCAGAAACTCTCTTGCTTTGATTTCACTCTGAAATGGGGGCAAAATGTTCTCTGGTTTTGAATGCCAAAGGAAGTCCCCCGAGGAGCCCAAGTCAGATGGGGGAAGAAAGGGGCTGCAGAGAGCCAGGTAGAGGGCCAGCGGGTGCTTGAAGAGACAGAAGTGTTTCCTCTATTGAAAAAAAAAAAAAAAACTTTTGTAGAAGAAGTCCTGGGTCCCCAAGCAAGTCCAATTTCACTAAAAAATCTGAGCTAAGCTCTGCCAACCAATTCAGGCTCCTTCCAGAAAGAGGGAGGAATAGTGGCTGTCTTCTCTCATCTCAGGACAGAGGGGGTTAATTAATTCTGTTCACCTTACACATCCCAAACCAAACTGGACTCGCTTTTACCCCCAATTTATCACTTGAAACCAAGTCCGTGTTGCTACAATTCTCCAGAACTCCTGCTGCTTCTTGTGCTGTTTTTAATGTTGTGTGTTGTATTGTTTTGTCCGTCTCATAACCATCAGTGAGCAATCACCAATAAACTAGTAAACACATAAAAGAATCCAACAAACCATCTGAGAGCACAGGAAGCATGTTCTTACATATATGCTGAGTTTTCATCCTGTAACAAACTGTACCAACAGCTCCAATTTGCATTTTTCTCACACATTTATTCATCTAATACATCTAATACTGAGCTATTAGGTGTAAGGTGTCGTATGGAAAGTCCTCCCCTAACATAGGGATTCTCACACTTGAGTGCACCTGAGTCACTTGGATGACTTGCTAAAACACAGATTGCTACACCAGGCCACCAGATTTCCCATTCTGTAGCTGCTCTAGTTTGGATTTTGAATGTCCCCCAAAAGCCCATGTGCTAAAGGATTGGTCCTCAAGGTGGCATTATGAAAGGTGGTTGAATTTCTAAGAGTTAAGCCTAATGGGAGGTATTTAGGTCATTGGGGGAAGGCCCCCAAAGGACATCCTGGGATTCTGGCCCCTTCCTGCCCCGCCCTTGCTTCCTAGCCATGCAGTGAGTTTTTTGTTTTTGTTTTTGTTTCTGCCATGTGCTCCTATCACAATGTGCTGCCTCGACCAGGGCCCCAAACAATGGGGCCAATGGATCAAGAACTAGAACTGGCTGGGCACAATTCACGAGCCACTTATCAAGCAGAAACGAACTTTATTTTTAGAACACACACGCTGCACCACATGAGCTCTTCAGGAATTCCCTCAGAGCCCAACTGCCACCACCGGCTTCCCAGGAGCCTCTCAACCCCTGCCCCCCACTCCTCCTGCTCTTGAGACCAATTGGCTGGGTCGTGTGGGCGGAGCCAAAAGAGTCCCCCAATGAGCAGCTCTGTGGTCTGAAAGGGCAGGGAAACAGCCCAATGAGCATCACCACAGAGGAGCCAATCAATTGGCAGCTAGAAGTTTGCTGGGGCCACGGTGAGCCAATCAGCTGGAAGTTTGCTGGGGCCCCTTGGGCTGTGGCTCTCAACATCTCCCCCTCTCTGTTTAAACAACAAGCATGTGGCTTAGGGACCGTGCCTGCCTTAGGTTGTCCAATACTACATATGGTCCTTACCCGTCATCAGATGAGCTGACCTGAAGGCGTCAGCCTCCTGTCTTAGGTTGGTACCATTGCAATTGGATCTTACCCGTCATTGACTACTGGTCCAGCATACAGCCACACCTGTGGATAGCATCACCGCAGAGGAGCCAATCAGCTGGCAGCTGGAAGTTTGCTGGGGCCCCTTCAGCTGTGGCTCTCAACAAACCTCCAAAACTGAAGCAGATTAAACCTTTTTTCTCTTTATAATTTACTTATCTCAGGTATTTCATTGTAGTAATGAAAAGTCAATTCACCTAATAGTCATAGGGTGGGGCCTTGGAATTTGCATTTCTTAAAAATTCCCAGGTAATATAGATGTTACTAACCCTAAGAGCATATTCTGAGAATCACTGCATTCATATATCCAGGGTCAAATTCCTAGAATGTCCAGAATTGAGAAGATTGCTCAATAAATATTCATCAAACCAAATTAAAACAGACTTGAAAAAAATTCTGGTCTCTGAGATAACAGATCAGCTTGTGCAAATATTTGCAGTTTTCCCTAGCTGAGATAGAAACACAGGCGAGTAAGGACAACTTTATAGAGCAGGAGCTCTCGTTTATACATTAAATATTAGAACAGAGTATTTTGCACCTGACTTTTTTTGGTGAGCTGACATAGGTAGAGACATCTTGGGGATTAAGAAAAATAAAGGGGTTGGGGAATTATCTTAGTGCTGGGACATGTGCTAAGCTTGTATGAGGCCATGGGTTCAATCCTAAGCACCAGAAAGGGAGGGACGGGGAGGGAGATGGGGAAGGGGAGGGGGGAATGTTATCATCCTTACCACCTTTTAATTGCTTCCTTCATCTCCTCCATCCCTCTTCCTCCTCTTCCCCTCCTCCTCCTCCTCCTCTACCACAATGCATCAGTTAATATTTGTACAAATACTTTAAATTCTTTGGAAGAGAAAAACTGCTTTGTTGCCAAATTGAAAAAAAAATCTATCTGTTCTGTAGAAGACAGAAAGGGCATATAATCAGCCCTTTCAAAAACAAAACAAAACACAAAAACCTTTGTCTTCTTTATATCATTTCTGTTGATCAAACATTAGGATAGATAAGAAGCCTCATTTTTTTCATGATCTCAGAGCTCCTAGTCTAAGGCTATGCATAAAGAAAGGTCATCAATTGACTATTTTAAATAATACTTTTAAACTTATGACTTAAGTGGCTTGTTTTCTTCAAATGGTGTTGTATTCAATGTATTTTCTTTAAATAGGAATGTCCTTGTGTGTTCATCGGATTCTCTCACGATTGCCAAGTTGTTGTTTTTTTAATTGCTCTTCCCCAAGTAGCAAACCTGGAGAAACACAAATTATAGGGGTTTATGTTTTATTTTTTTGCCTGGACTTCCTTATCTTGCAAAGAGAGAAGAGTAATTATGTAAATCTAACAACTGCCAAAAATATGCCTAAGCCATTAATTGACCAATGCAATGAATCTCTCCCAGATCTCTGGTTGTCTTCTTTTTAAAAAGTGATTTAGTGACTTTTTTAAATTAAGAAATTTTACATTTTAAAAGAGTTTTAGTTTCTCAGCAAAATGGAGTGCAAAGTGAAGTGTTACCATGTACCCCATCTCCAGGGCACACAACCTCCGCCACCATCAACATCCCTCACCCAAGCAGAGGCTCAATCCATGAGTTTACACTGACACCTTTTTATCAACTTAAGTCTCTAGTTTATACCAAGGTTCACTTGATTTGTTTGTTTGTTTGTTTATTGAGACAGGGTCTCACTCCATTGCCTAGGCTTGTCTCAAACTCATGAGCTCCTGATCCGCCTGCCTCGGCTGGGATCCCAAGCATGCACCACCATGTCTATAATGCATTAGGGTCCACTCTCCACGTCGTGTATTCTGTGGGGTTTGAGCAACGTGAAATGTAGCCACATTGTAGTGTCATAGGGAATAGCTTCATCCTAAAAATCTAAGCTCTGCCTATTCATCCCTCTCTGCCTCCTAACCACCTGAAACCACTGATCTTTTTCACTGTCTCATAGTTTTGTCTTCTCCAGAATGTCACATATAGCCAGCCTCCCCTGCCCATCCTTGGGGAATATGTCCCAAGACCCACTGCATCCGGTATATACTGTGTTTTCTCCATCACATTCATACTTACAGTTAATGCCTTTTCCATTTTAACAAAGCACGTTCACACACTCTATTAATAGTAACAACTTTGGTAGTTTGAGGGGTTACAACAAGTCAAATTTCTCTTCACAATTTCATGGATGGAAGATTTGTTCTCACCATGCATCTTAGCATCTCAGCACACAATTTTTTTTTCTTTCCTTATTAAATGGAGAACTCTAATCTTTTCCATTAAGGAAGCACTGTAAGATTTTTCTTTGTTATATCTGATTTGCCAACATCACTGTTCTTGCCCTTGGGGGCTGTCATTCGGTACAGTAAGGGTTACTTGAACAGAAGCGCTGTGATACCAGGACAGTCAATCTGATAACAGATGGCTATTAAGTGACTAATGGACAGGAAGCATACACATGGACAAAGAAATCACTTCTGTCCCGGATGAAATAGGGCCAGACAGAGCAAGATTTCATCACACTAGCCAAAATGGTACGTAACCTAAAACTTATGAATTCTTTATCTCTGGAATTTTCCATTTAATATTTTCAGACTGTAGTTGACCACCAGTAACTAAAATAATAAAAAGCAAAACTGCAGAGACTATTATAGCTGGAATCATACACAATAGAGGTTTTTCAGATTGGCTTCTTTTACTTCATAATATACATTTAGGCTTTACATGACTTGATAGCTTATTTCTTTTTAGTGCTAAATAATATCTCATTGTCTGGAGGTACCACACTTTATCCACTGACTGAAAGATGTCTTACTGCTTGAGACTTTTGGCAACTATGAATAAATCTGCTATACACATCTGTGTGCACCCTTACTGGTTTTGCAGTGCTGCAGATAGAGTTCAGATTCAATTTATTTAATCGATATCAACCTATTCAGGTTGTTTCTTCTTTCTTGTGTGAGCTTTGGCAGATGGTGTCTTTCAAAGAATTGATTCATTTCTTCTAGATTATCAAATGTATGTGGGCATAAAGTTGTCCATAATATTTCTTTATTATCCTCTTAATACCCAAGGGATTGGTAATGATTGGTAATCTGCTCTTTCATTTCTCATATAAGTAATTTGTGCCTTCTCTTTTTCTTAGCCTGGTTAGAGGCTTGCCAGTTTTATTGATCTTTCCAAAGAACCAGATTAGGGTTTTGTTAATTTCACTATTGATTTCCTGCTTTCCATTGCATTGATTTCTGCTTTAATTATCTTGTCCTTCTTCCTTTGGATTTGACTTACTCTTCTTTTTCTAGTTTTCCAAGGTCGAAGTTTTAAGGATTTTATGTCCTCCTTCTTTTCTAATATATGCATTTACTACTATGAATTTCCCTCTAAAGACTGCCTTCACTGCCTGCCACAAATTTTAAGTTGTATTTTCCTTTTAATTTAGCTAAAATACTTTTAAATTCCTTTTGAAATGTCTTCTTTGACTCATCTGTTACTTAGAAATGTGCTTAATGTTCAAACATTGGGATTTTCCACATATCTTTCTGGTATCAATTTGCAGTTTAATTCGGTTTGTGTCTGAGAGCAAACATTTTATATGATTTCCATGTGTTAAATCATGTCTTATGGCCCAGAATGGTTTCTCTTGGTGAATATTACATATGAACTTAAGAAGAATGTCATTCTGCTATTGTTGGATGAAGTATTCTACAGATGTCAATTTGATTCAATTTGTTGGAGGGGCAGTGTGCCTGTGCAGTCTGTTGATAATACTGCTGAGTTCGACTGTGTCCTGATTTTCTTCCTACTGGATCTCTGATAGAAGGTTGTTAACATCTCTAACCACAGTAGTAGATTCATCTGTTTCTCTTTGCAGTTCTACCAGTTTTGATCTTATGTATTTTGACCTTCTGGTTTTAAATATATACACATTAAGTCTTGGTATGGCTTTGTTGTGTATTGACCCCTATGTAATACCCACTGATAATTTTCCATGCTCTGAAGTCTGCTTCACATGAAATTAATATAGCTACTTTGGAGATATATAGATAGATAGATAGATATAGATAGATATAGATAGATATATATCCATAGATAGATAGATAGTCTGGATGTCTTTCTCTACTCATTTATTTTTTTGGGGGTGGAGGTATACTGGAGATTGAACTCAGGGGCACTCAACCACTAAGCCACATCAGCAGACCTATTCTGTATTTTATTTAGAGACAAGCTCTCACTGAGTTGCTTAGTGCCTCACTTTTGCTGAGGCTAGCTTTGAATTTCTGATCCTCCTGCCTCAGCCTCCCAAGGTACTGGGATTATAGGCATGCACCCCCATGCCCAGCCTAAAGTAGGTTTCTTATAGTCAGCATATATTTGGGTCTTGATTTGTATTACATCCAGATCATCTATCTTTCAATTACTGTATTTAGACCTTGACATTTAAGCTGATTATTGCTATAGTTGTATTAATAACTACCCTAGTTGTTAACAGTTGAAACTGTTCTTATTTTTGTCTTTCATATTTGCGTGCTATTGTTGTTTTATTTATACATTTTTTATTATTCTATTTTCTATCCTTTATTAGCATATTAATTATACTTAATTTAAAAATTTTAGGGGCTGCTTTGTCATTTAGAATATACCTTTAGGGGTTGGAGATATAGCTCAGTTGGTAGAATGCTTTTCTTGCATCGCAAGGCCCTGGGTTTGAACCCAGCACCACACACACACACACACACACACGCACGCACACACACACACAAAGAATATATATTTACAGCTAATCCAAGTCTATTTTCAAATAACACTATACTGCTTCATGAACAGTGCAAGTATATAATTTTTAGTTATAATTTTCCTCTTGTTATTTGTATTATTTGGGTTAGTTTTTATTTATACATATATGATGAATATTTAAATATAGTATTGCTATTATTATTTTGAACAAACGGTTACCTATTGTCACTTCAAAATAAGAAAGATAGGGCTTGGGATGCAGGTCAGTGGTAGAACACTTGTCTAAAATGCATGAGGTCCTGAGTTCAATCCCTAGCATCTCAAAATAAATAAATAAATAAATAAGAAATATAAACGTTTATTTTACCAATTTACCTTCACTTATTTGCTCTCCAATGCTCTTCCTTTTTTTATTAGATTTAACTGTCTGACTCTGTCAATGTCCTTCTCTCTAATAACATCTTCTAATATTTCTTGCGAGGTAAGTCTACTGGCAACAAATCCCTTTTCTTATTGTTTGAGAAAGTCTGTATTTGTCCCTCACTTTGAAGAATAATTTTGCAGTGGACAAAATTCTAGGTTGCAAGGTTTATTTTCTTTCAGTACTTTAAACATTTCTCTCTTTTAAATATTTCACTCTACTCTCTTCTTGCTTTCATAGTTTCTGAGGCGAAGTCAGATGTGATCCTTATCTTGGCTTCTCTATGTGTCAGGGGATTTTTGGCTACCGTCTTCTTTCAAGATTTTTTTTCTTGATCTTTGCTTTTCTGAAGTTTAAATGTAATATACTTGGGTGTATTTTTTTCATTTATGCTGCTTGAGCTTCCTTCAAAATATTATGTCATTTGTTGACTTTTTATTCTTTTTGTGAATGAGCTCAATGTAATGAACTTTCCTCTTAGCACTACCTTCATAATGTCCCGGAGATTTTGATATGCTGTGTTGGTGTTCTCATTTACCTCTAAGAATTTTTTATTTCTTCCCTGATTTCTCCTGCTATCCATTTGTCATTCAATAGCATATGAGTTAGTCTCCAGGTATTGGAGTAGCTTCTATTTTTTATTTTGCCATTGACTTCTAATTTCATTCCATTATGATCTGACAGAATGCAGGATAGTATCTCTATTTTTTTTTTTTTGTATTTTCTAAGAGTTGCTTTGTGGAATAACATATGATCTATTTTAAAGAAAGATTCATGTGCTGCTGAGAAGAGTGTATTCACTCGTTGATGGATGAAATATTCTATACATGGCTGTTAAGTCTAAATTATTGATTATATTATTTAGTTCTATAGTTTCTTTGTTCAGTTTTTGTTTGGAAGATCTATCTAATGGCTAGAGAGGTGTGTTAAAGTCACCCAGTATTTTTGTGTTGTGGTCTATGATTCATGAAATTGAGAAGGGTTTGTTTGATGTACGTAGATGATTCATTGCTTGGAGCATAAATATTTCTGATTGCTGTGTCTTGTTGATGTATGACTCCCTTAAGCAGTATAAAATGTCCTTCTTTATTCCTTGTAACTAACTTTGGCTTGAAGTCCACTTCATCTGATATGAGGATGGAAACCCCTTCTTGTTTACACAGTACATATGAGTTTTTTCCCATCCTTTCACCTTCAGTCTGTGGATATCTTTTCCTGTGACATGATTCTCTTGAAGGCAGTATATTGTTGGGTCTTATTTTTTTAATCCAATCTACCAGTCCATGTCTTTCTATTGATGAGTTTAGGGCATTAACATTTAGGGTTATTATTAAGATATGATTTGTATTCCCAGTCATCTTGATTTGTTTGTGTTTTTAACTTGACTTGATTTCTCCTTTGATGGCTTTTTCTTTAGTGTAGTTCCTCCCTTTGCTGATTTTCATTGTTGTTTTTCCTTTCCTCCTCATGGAATATTTTGCTGAGAATGTTCTATAGTGAGATTTTCTAGTTGTAAATTCTTTTAACTTTTGTTTATAATGGAAGGTTTTTATCTTGTCATCAAATCTGAAGCTTAATTTTTCTAGATATAAGATTCTTGATTGGCACCCATTTTCTTTCAGTGCTTGGTATATGTTGTTCCAGGACCTCCTACCTTTGAGGATCTGTGCTGAGAAATCTGCCAAGATCTGAATTGGTTTCCCCCTATATGTAATCTGATACTTTTCTCTTGCAACCTTTAAAATCCAATCATTTTGTATGCTAACATTTTCATTGTAATGTGCCTTGGTGTGAGTCTACTGTAATTTTGTACATTTGGGGTCCTGTAAGCCTCTTGTGTTTGATTTCTCATTTCATTCTTTAGGTTTGGGAAATTTTCTGATATTATTTCATTGAAAAGGTTGTGCATTCCTTTGGTTTGTATTTCTGTACCTTCCTCTATTCCAATAAATCTTAAATTTGGTCTTTTCATGTTATTCCATAATTCTTGGAAGTTCTGTTCATGGTTTCTTACCATTTTCACTGTGTGGTCAACTTTATTTTCAAGATTATATATTTTGTCTTCATTGCCTGAGGTTCTGTCTTCCAAATGATCTAGTCTGTTTGTGATGCTTTCTATTCAATTTTCAATTTGGTTATTATTTCTTTCATTTTAAGAATTTCTGTTCTGTTGTTGTTATTGTTTTCAGAATTTTTGTTTGTTTTTTTAACTGTTTATTGAAGTGATCTTTTATTATCAGTGTTTGTTCTCTTACATCATCTTTTACTTCACAGATCAATTTATTTATGTACATTCTGAACTCCTTCTCTGACATTTCTTCTTCTGTGTTGCCAATGGATTCTATAATTGTAGCATCTTGCTTTGTTTGGGAGCACTTTCTTCCTTTGTTTTTTCATGTTGTTCATGTGTCTTCCCCTCTAGCAGTGCAGATTCAAGGTATTACAGTTTCTACCCTATAGACTTATAGTACCTCTGCAGGTTTCCAATACTTTGCCTTTAAGGGGGAGATCAGTATTAACAGCACCCACTGCAAACAATATGCAGCCTTAAACTAAATAGCTCCTATTAAGACATTCACAGTTTTGTTGCAATAAACAGAAATGATGTGTTCAATTATTGTCTACAATATAAACAATAGGTTTGCCAATTTCTAATGGTAGACAAAGAGAGAACAAGGGTTGTGTAGGATGTGATGTTTATGGGTAGTGGGGAAGAAGATAGAAGTATTAGATCATAGGAACAGTGAAAGAGGAATCAATAGAATTTGGCTGTGTGCAGGAGAAAGGAGAGATATAGAATCCAGGGAAACAGATAAATGAGAGAAAAATATAGAGAAAGAGTAAAAACATAAATAAATAAATAAATAAATAAGAAAAAAATTAAAAAGAAAAAATGGGAAATTTCCATCATTAAATCCTCAAGCTTAGCAGTTCTTTCCTCAGCCATGTTTAAACTACTAATGGGCATATTAAAGGCATTCTTCATATCTGTTAATAGTGTATTTTTTAACCCTAGTGTTTCTTTTTTATTCTTTCTTAATATTTCTGCCTCTCTGCTTACATTATTCATCAGTGTTTGCATACTATCTGCTTTCTCCAATAAAGCCCTTAGCATATTATTCATAGTCCTTAAAGTTTCTTGTCTGATAATTCCAACATTTATTCCATATTTGACTTGTTCTGATGCTTTTATAGTCTCTTTTCTTGGGGGATTGAACTCTGGGGCACTTGAAAACTGAGTCACATCCCCAGCCCTATTTTGTATTTTATTTAGAGACAGGGTCTCACTGAGTTGCTTAGAACCTCACTTTTGCTGAAGCTGGCTTTGAACTCATAATTCTCCTGTCTCAGTCTCCCAAGCTGCTGGGATTACAGACATGTGCCACCACCTCCAGCTTTTCTGGTCTCTTAAAGCTGTATGTTTTGCCTTTAGTATGCCTTGTAACTTTCTGTTCAAAGTCAAACATGATATATTAAGAGAAACAATGATAAATGGACTGTTGGTAATGTAGCAGTAAGGTTGTGGGTGAATCCCAAATAAATTTTTCCTCCTCTAAGATTTTCTTGTCAGATCTCTTGGTCACAGTGAAGCAAAGCTGACACAATCAGAAATTGGGACCCTGAGAAGTAGGGTCATTACTGTGACTAGCCTGACCAGGTGGTTTGGAAGCACTGGGAAATGGTTTGACAGAGGAATTTGGAAAAGTTGGAGACACTGACTGGAAAAGCTTTGGAATATTGTAAGCAGGACTTAATGGGAAATTCTTGTGAAAGTTCAGAAAACCACAATGCAAGTAGGACTGCAGACAGTAAAGACTAGGCTCATGAGATTTCAGAGCAGAAGAAGGATTCTCTAGGAAATTGGTCTGGAGGCCATTCATGTTTCAAAAAAGTTAGACAACTACATTTTTCCCATGTCCTGAGACTTTCTGTGAGGCCAAATTTAAAGATGATGGACTAGTTAATCTGGCAGAGGAAATTTTAAAGCAGAACAGCATTCAGGTGGCTGTATGGATATCGCTTGTGGGTTTTAGACAAGTTTACTATGGTAATCAGGAATAAGATGCAAAGCAGAAAAATTTTAAAAACTTACAGTTTGGCTAGGAAATTGTGAGTAAAACTGGGGCTAAGGAAAAATTGAATAATTGTTCTCTTTACTAATTGAATAATTGTTAAAGAGATTATAGTGACTGAAGAGATGCTAAGTACTTTGAACAGAGCCAAGAGGAAAGATGGCTTGAATACGTCTCAGGAATTGACAAAGCCATTTCCATCTCGGGCTCTAAGGCATAAAAGTAAAAATTCCTTTGAGAAGAGACCAGCTTTTATGAGGGGGTGGTTCTAGGAAATTGTTTTACTGGGCACAGCTGCCCAGGCACTCAGGGGCTCTTTCATCCATGGATCAAGGGTGCTTGACTATTGCTCAAGATAACAGCAGATCTTGGCATTAACCACATGGTGCTGGTCTTTAGGAATGCAGGATGCTGCCATCCTGCAGGGGGTCCATGGAGGTCTCCATTGAGATTTGAAAGGAAGGCCTGGGAGGCCAGGCAAAGTTTAGCAGATTTGGAATCTCTGCACGCAGCCTCTGAAGGATGATGACACATGAAGATGTAAGAAGGAAGCTAATGCTGCAGTGGAGACCACCAAGATCAATAAATGCCAGTAACATGGAATGTATGCTGAGGAAAGCTGCAGGAATTGAGCCAAGACAAGTCAAGAAAGATACATGCAGGTTTCAACCAGCCAGGCCATAAGGCTGAGCTACACAAGCCCTTTGGAGAGAATAACATGATGTCATGTGCCCCAGATGCTAAATGTGGAGTTATAGAACTTGTTTGCCCAGCTGGGTTTTGGTTTAGCTTTGGTCCCCTCCCTTCTTTCAGTGTCCCTATTTCTCCCTTGTGAAAGGGAAATGTTTACTGTGTGCCATTATATATGGGATATATGTAACTCTTACAGCTAAGAGTTTGCCTTTAGTCTCAGATGAGATTTTGGACTTGGACTTTGGGGCAATGCTGGAACTATTAGGACTATGGGGACCCATGAAAAGGGATTAATTGTATTTTGCATTGTGAAATGGGCATGAGCTTTTGGGGGCCAGGGATGAAATGTTATGGTTTAGGTATGAGCTGTCCCTCAAAAACTCATGTGTGATGGACATCATTACCCTAGGTACATGTATGACTGCACATATGGTGCAATGGTACATTGTGTACAATCAGAGAAATGAAAAGTTGTGCTGCAATTGTGAACAATGAATCAAAATGCATTCTGCTGTCATATATACCTAATTAAAAATAAATAAATAAAAATTTAAAAAAAACTCATGCCTGAGATAATGCAAGAATTTTCAGAGGTGAAATGATTAGATTTTGAGATGAGAAACTTAGTCAGTGGATTAAGCCACTGTTGTAAATTCACTGAGTGGTAACTATACACAGGCAGGGTGTGGTTGGAGGAAGTAGGTCATTTGGGGTATGCCTTTGGGGGTTATATTTTGTCTCTGGTAAGCAGAGCTCTTTCTGTTTGTCGGTTGTCAGGTCTTGATCTGCTTCCTCTGTTTCAGGCTTCCATCATGATGTTCTGCCTCACCTTTGGTCCAGAGCTATGATGTCAGTGACCAGAGCTGAAACTGTGAAACCATGAGCCAAAATAAACTTGTACCCCTCTAACCTGTTCTCATCAGGTCTTTTGGTCACAGCAAAGAAAAAACTGACTAAAACACAGCACAAATAATCTAGGGATGTGATACCTTTCCTTCTCATTGCAAAGATCATGGCCAATATTCCTATAACAGAGACAGGTTAACAAGAGAAAAGCAGGACAAATTTATTTTACATGCATGGCAGACTTCAGAAACAAAAATTCAAAGACATAGAACCTTTTTTTTTTTTTTTTTTTTGATACAAGGGATCAAACTCAGGGTGCTTAACAATTGAGCCACATCCCCAGGCCCTTTTTTAGTATTTGAGAGAGGGTCTCACTAAATTGTTTAGGGCCTTGCTAAATGACTGAGGTTAGCTTTAAACTTTCAATCCTCCTGCCTCAGTCTCCTAAACCACTGGGATTACAGGCATGTGCCACAATATCCAACTAAAAATCTACCTATTTTTATACATTTATTTAATGAAACATGGATTACTGTGTAAAAAATGTGATTGGACAGAAAGAATGTGGCCTAAAAAAACAATAGATCCAGTGGGGAAATGTAGCAAGGCCTGTCTGGATTCTTGACTGTTTGTGTGTGGCATTCCTTTCTCCTGGGTATAGGACAGGACCCTCTGGAATAAGAATCTTGTGGCCTACTATCAGATGCAGTAGGTCAGAGAATGTCTTTATGGCCAGCTCCTAAATAGAAAGGTAGGGGAAAGTTAGAGTAATTTTCTAGGCTTTATGGCTGGCTTTGGAGGAGAAGCCCTATTTTTTAAAATTTATGTATGACAGCAGAGTGCATTACAATTCTTATTACAAAAATACAGAGCACAATTTTTAATATCTCTGGTTGTATATATAGTATATTCACACCAATTTGTGTCCTTATACATGTACTTTTGATAATAATGATCATCACATTCAACCCCCTGCCCCCTCCCTTTACCTCCCACCCCTCTTCTCTATCTAGAATTCATCAATTCCTCCCATGCTTCCCCTCCCTACCCCACTATGAATCAATCTCTTTAGAGAAAACATTCGGCATTTGTTTTGGGGGGATTGGCTAACTTCATTTAGCATTATCCTCTCCAACTCCATCCATTTACCTGCAAATGCCATAATTTTATTCTCTTTTATTGCTGAGTAATATTCCATTGTGTATATATGCCACATTTTTTTTTCTCCATTCCTCTACTGAAGAGCATCTAGGTTGGTTCCACAGTTTGTCTATTGTGAATTGTGCTGCTATAAACATTGATGTGGCTGTGTCCCTGTAGTGTGCTGTTTTTAAGTCCTTTGGGTATAGACCAAGAAGAGAGACAGCTGAGTCAAATGGTGGTTCCATTCCCAATTTTCCAAGAAATCTCCATTCTGCTTTTCCATATTGGCTGCACCACTTTGCAGTCCCACCAGCAGTGAATGAATGTACCTTTTTCTCTACATCCTCGCCAATACTTATTGTTGTTTGTTATACATAATAGCTGCCATTCTGACTGGAGTGAGATAAAATCTTAGTGTGGTTTTGATTTGCATTCTTCTAATTGCTAGTGATGATGAACATTTTTCCATGTATTTGTTGATTGATTGTACATCATCTTCTGAAAAGTGTCTCTTCAGGTCCTTAGCGCATTTATTGATTGGTTATTTGTTTTTGATCAAAATTCCAATGACATTCCTCATAGAAATAGAAAAAACAATAATGAAATTCATCTGGAAAAATAAGAGACCCAGAATAGCTAAAGCAATCCTTAGCAAGAAGAGTGAAGCAGCTGGCATTACTATACCAGACCTTAAACTCTACTACAGAGCAACAGTAACAAAAACAGCATGGTATTAGTATCAAAACAGACTGGTAGACCAATGGTACAGAATAGAGGACACAGAGATGAACCCACAAAATTACAATTATCTTATATTAGACAAAGGTGCCAAAAACATGCATTGAAGAAAAGATAGCCTCTTCAACAAATGGTGCTGGGAAAACTGGAAATCCATATGCAGAAAAAAAATTAAATCTCTATCTCTCACCATGCACAAAACTCAACTCAAAATGGATCAAGGACTTAGGAATACAACCAGAGACCCTGTGTTTAATAGAAGAAAAAGTAGGCCCTAATCTCCATCATGTGAGATTAGGCCCCAACTTCCTTAATAAGACTCCTGTGGCACAAGAATTAAAATTAAGAATCAATAAATGGGATGAACTCAAACTAAAAATATCTTCTCAGCAAAAGAAACAATCTGTGAGGTGAACAATCTGAGAGCCTACATCTTGGGAGCAAATCTTTACCCCTCACACATCAGATAGAGCACTAATCACTACGGTGTATAAAGAACTCAAAAAGCTAAACACCAAAAAAACCAAAAACCAAATAATCCAATCAATAAATGTGCCGAGCTATTTTCTATGACCCATCTTGAGGAAGAGAAATTTTAGCATATGTGGCTGGTTTGGGGAAGACAAAAGGAAACAGGACACGGGGTGGGGGGGGGGCGGGTGGACAGGAGAAGATCAGAGAGAGATTTTTGCTTTTTGAGGCATGTAGGGCCTTACTTTGGGGCATCATTTTCTGAGACTCAACACAATCAACCCCCAAGAGTTTTCATCAAAAGGAATAGGATTAGGCCTTTAATTCCCAACACACAAAGTCGAAACCAGAATCAGAATGGTGCATATGGAAGACAGAACATTAGCATTAGAATCCCTCCAGATTTTGTTGGTAGGTGGTGGATGGAAAAAGATTGTAAGAAAATTATACAATCTCCAAGTGTTTTCTTTTTTAAGGACAGATGATTGATAGAGCTAGAGAGCATTTTTTAAAAAACAACAACCACTTACGGAACACTTATTACAGCCAGGCGTTGAGCTAATTGCTGAATCTATTCTTTTTTGTTTCTGCGATGTGATTCACATACCAGAAAACTGACCCTTTTAAAGTGGTTTTAGCCCGCTCACAAAGTTGTGCAACCAACCCCACTAATTCTAGAATATTGTTATCACGCCTGAAAGAAATGCCATACCCATTAGCAGTCACCAGATAAAAGTTATCTTAAAAATAATTCCCTGCAAAAACAATATGAAGACAATTTTAAGCTCTTAGCTGTGGTGTAAGAATTCCGTCCAGGAAGACGCTTTCTTCGGGTGGGGAGATGGTTTGATAAGCCCACTCTGCAGAGGATGGGGAAAGCTGCTGAACAGGAGAGGAGAGCTTCTCTGCAGCCTCGTGGGAGGAGATGTGATCCAGACTGAGAGCAGCAGGTAGATGCAAGGGGCAGGGGAAAGGAGCAATGGAATTTTTGTTCTGTTCACTATGTATCCCAAACATCTGGAACAGTGCCAAGCACATAGCATGTGATCATTAAATATTTGTCAAATGATTTAGTTCTATATTTAGTGCATATTTTAAAATATTTTTATTAGTTATATATGGGAACAATGGCTTTATTTTATTTGCTAATTTTTTATGTGTTGCTGAGAATCGAACCCAGTGCCTCACACATGCTAGGCAAGAGCTCTACCACTGAGCCACAACCCCCAGCCCCAGGGTTCTATTTATATCTACAACTATTAAGACTTTTTAATCTCCTTGTCCATATCTTTTTTGATATTTTATTATCCAGATCTAGCAGTTTCCAAAAAGTTGAATTTTATTTTTATTTTCTATTTTAAAAATTGTTTTATTTTTAATTGATACATTGTAGTTATACATAAAAGTGGAATCCACTGTGACGGATGTGTTCATACTTGCACATGACATAGTTTGGTTAATTTCTTTCTGCTATTCCTCTCCCTTCCTGTCTCTCCCTCTCTTTCTCCTCCAGTGCTCTCCCAAAAAGGGGATTTTTCTTTTTTGGGGGGCAGGGGGCAGATATAGGGGTTTAAATTCAGGGGCACTTTGGTATCTCCCCAAAGCCACATCCCCAGCTCTTTTTTGTATTTTATTTAGAGATGGAGTCTCACTGAGTTGCTTAGCACCTCGCAGTTGCTGAGGCTGGCTTTGAACTCGCAATCCGCCTACCTCGGCCTCCCAAAGTGCTGGGATTCCAGGAGTGCACCACCGCAACCGGTTGGAAAAAAAGGGGTTTTTCAGTCTCCCATTCTAACCATGGCATCTGTCAGTTTCTCTGTGTGATTCTGCCCCTTTTTCCATCTTGATTCCAAGGCTGTGTTGTCAGGCTGTATCACTCAGGATTTCAAACTGCAAGCAACAGAAACTGACTTGGGCTCATTTAAGCAAAAAAAAAGAACCTTCCACAATTATTTGGAGGCCTGAAATTGTAGGCTCAGGCTACCCAACAAAGAATTGTACCCAGCACCAACCCACAGACCAGGTCAAGTGGGGAAGCTGTTGTTACTGCAGAGCTGTGGGGGTTGCACCCCCAAAGCCTTAAGCAACACTCAGCAAAGTTTACCAAGATCAGCAGAGCCAGATGCTGCCCTGGGAGCCTGGAGATGCCAACCAGCCTGAAAAGTTTTGGGTCTCTGCTTCTCTGTGTCACTGGCTCGCCAAACCAAGTGAGGCAAAGGTGTGTCACCTGGCAGAATCAAGGTCATGTGATTTGTCTTGGGGACAAGAGAGGCTAAAAATATGACAGTGAAGAATTTTGAGCTTCTACATTGCAAATGGTGAGTCCTTTAAATTAGGAAAGGGTTCAGGATGGTGGACAGGATAAATGTCCCCTACAAGTACCCACAAACTCATAATATTTTCTTGAGATATTTTATCCTAGACTTTGACATTTTTGTCATAAGAATTTAAATTCCTGAGCTGTTTTTTTTATGTGTGTGTGTGTGTGTGTGTGTGTGTGTGTGTGACTGACCAAGATTTGCATTGGCCAGGGAAAGGGTGTTAGAGTTGGTCTTCCCAGTAGTGGGCAGGAGCCCCCGTTCTGGAATCTCTCCCTGGCTCCATCTCGCTATGCTTGAAGCACAGCAGGTGGGGAGGGGGAGGAAGGGCTTCCCTTCACGTTGAAGTACTTTTTCTCTTTTTTCCTAGACTTCTCACATCTGGTTCCTAGGAGACCAGTGTAGTCCATTTGAAAGAGGACAGATGTTCTGGACAAAGAGTTTTCTCTTGTCCTTCTCTGCAAGGACCCTTAAAAGGGACAAGAATCTAGAGTTTACTTCCTGAGTTCCCTAAGAAGCAAAGTTTGGCCTGGGGGTTAAGGGGAACATTGTTCCTGAGGGAAATTAACAGAACAGGGGAAAAGGAGGCTTTGATTTGTCCTTGGAGCTACAATCTATTTACACCAAATATAATCTAGCTGCAAATACTTAAGAAATTATTCCTGGCATGGTGATGCACACCTGTAATCCCAGTGACTGAGGAGGCTGAGGCAGGAGGATCACAGTTCAAAGCCAGACTCAGCAAATTAGTGAGGCCCTAAGCAACTTAGCAAGACCTGTCTCAAAATAAAAAAAAAAAAAGGAGGGGGGTGCGGCTAGGGATGTGGCTCAGTGGTTAAGTGCCCCTGAGTTCAATACCCAGTACCAAAAAAAAAAGAAATTATTATTTACTTCAAATATACACAAATTTAGAGAACACTACAATAAACATGTATCTCCAGGCTCGTAGCTTAACAAATAAAACATCTGTTAAAAACTGCCTGATCCCATACTCCTTCCCTTCCTCCATTCCCAAAAGTTGCCACTATCCTAAAAATATTTCTTATTTCCAGGCATGTTTTAAGACTTGATATAAACAATAACATTAATTTGTTTTTTCATTTGACATTGTATTTGGGTGTTGATAAATACAGTTCTGTTTCACTCATTGTTAACTGCTGTGTAGTACTTCTTTGTATGACTGGATCACAATTTATTTGTTCCCCTGTTGATGGATATTTAGGTGGTGTTATGGTTTAGATGTGGTGTCCCCCCAAAACACGTGTGAGACAATGCAAGAAGATTTGGAAAAGAAATAATTATGTTCTAGCCTTAAACTAATTAGTGAATTAATCCCTGATGGAATTAACTGCGTGGTAACTAGAGGCAGGTGGGTTGTGGCTGGAGGAAATCTTTTCACTGGGGGCACGGCCATGGGGTATATATTTGTATCTGGAGAGTGAACTCTCTCTCTTTGTCTTGCTCATCATGTGAGCTGTTTCCCTCCGCCACTTTCTTCTACCATGATGTTCTGCCGCACCTTTAGCCCCAAGGAATGGAGCCAGCTGTCTATGGATTGAGACCTCTGAAACTGTGAGCCCTTAAATAACTTGTCCTCTATATACTTGTTCTGGTCAGATCCTTTAGTCACAGCTGTGAAAAAGCTGACTAAAACAGATGGTTTCCAATATTTTTTTCTAATTGTTCTTTTTTTTATTGGTTTATTGGTTTTTATACCTGGGTTCCCAATATTTTGCTATTATAGACAACACTGTAAAAATACTCTTGCTGGTTTCTCTGTTTGTAGAAGAATTCCCAGGAAATTAATGACTTGGATCGAGGGCGTGAATGTTTTCAATTTTGCTAGAAATAACCAACTTGCTTCCCAAAATGGGTTGTACCAATTTATAGTAGTTTGTTTGATGTTGTTCTCAATATTTGTAATTGCCAGACTCATTTTTTTATGAAAATGAAATGCTATGTCACTGTAGGTTTAATTTGCATTTCTCTTCTTATGATGGGATCGATCATCTTTGCATATATTTAATAACATTCATAAGCTTCTCTTTTATTGATTGATTGACTGACTGATTACAGTACTGTGGGTTGAACTCAGAGCTTTACAGTGCTAGCAAGCACTGAGTTTCTCTTTTCTGAATTGCCTCTGCATATCGCTTGCATATCTACTCTGCATATCTACTGAGTGTTGTATGTCTCTTTATTGACTTTTAGAGATTCATTATCTATTTTAAATACTAGTATTTTATTGTTATAGACTCTGCAAAAAGCTTTCCCTAGTCTATAGTTTATTATTTTGCTGAGAGCCACGGCCGAGTCTGTATGGCCCCTGGCATTTTGCCAACAGTATTGATTGACAGGCGAGGCATTACTATCCGCCTCTGCCGCAACTTTTGAGTTCTCGCACTATTTTGGAGTTCTCGTGGGGATTTCCGGGGATTCCCCGAGAGTTCCCATTGGTTGGGGAAGTGCAGGAGGAGGGATTTCCGAGAGAGATATTTCCGGCTGGGGGTTTTTCCTGGAGAAGCCTCGTGGCGTTCGGGAGGATTCCCCGGGAGCTGTGTGAAGTGTTTTCCTGCAGTTTGAAAATAAAGTTTGTTCCTGCTTCAGTGGCTCGTGATTTGTGCCCAGCCAGACTGTGGCATTATTTCACTTTGTTGATAATGTCTTTTGGTGGACAAAGTTTAAAAAAAAAATGTAGTTGTAGATGGATAACATGCCTTTATTTTATTTGTTTATTTATATGTGGTGCTGAGGATCAAAACTAGTGCCTCACGCATGCTAGGCAAGTGCTCTACCACTGAGCCACAACCCCAGACCCCCCGGATAAAGCTTTTAAAATGCAATCAAATATGTAAGAAAAGTTGGAATAAACAGAAGCAGAGTACTGGGGTCTCTAATAGAAAGCCATGAATTGTTTAGCACATACTGTTCAGATTCCTCAAGTTGAGTGTTTATCGTCTTTGAGCTATTTTACACCTGTTCAGTGGCAGATACTGATAACAAGGCAAAATAATTCTTGTCTCTAGACCTGAAAATAAATTCTGTCTGCTGGTGGCTGAATTGATTCCCTCTGCTCACACCTCTTAATCTGCCCCACCAACATACACACAGAACCTGCCCACAGAAAGAGCCAGTTTTATATCCATTTGTAAATTCTCTTCAACATTCCTTTATTTCATGTTGTTCTCTGCTTTCTCCTTTGAACGATGGTAACATCTGCCTGATTTTCTTCTGCTACGGTGAATGTGTTTCCTCCTCAACTCAGGTGTTGCCAGTGTGACCCTATTAAAATTTGGGGCCTTTAATAGATGATTAGGCCACAAGGGCTCTTCCTTTATGAATGGAGTGAGGTGCCCTTCTAAAAGGGCTTGACAGAGGGAGCTTTTCCCTTTTCCCCTTCAGCCTTCTCTGCCTTGTGTGGATACAGTTAGAGTTCAGGGTGCCATCTTGGAAGCAGGTTTTAGACCCTCAGCAGAGAAGCAAACTGCCCATGCCTTGATTTTTGGACTTCCCTGCTTCCTGAAAAGTAAAAGTATGAATTTTTATTCTTTAAAAATTACCCAGTCTGGGTGTTTTGTTATAGCAACACAAATGGATAAAACACCCCTTCAAGATGAGGTAAATAAAAATTTTAGCACACGTTAATTTTATGTTATGAGCATCTCTTTTTTTTGAAAATTTTCCTTTAACAAATGTATTGATCTTTTCCATTACTGTTTGTGCTTTTGAGTCTTAAGAAATTATTTCCTGGGGCTGGGATTGTGGCTCAGCAGTAGAGCAGAGCGCTCGCCTAGCACAGGGGGGACCCGGGTTCGATCCTCAGCACCACATAAAAAAAATAATAAAGGCATTGTGTTGTGTCCATCTATACCTAAAAAAATTTTAAAAAAGAAATTATTTCCTCCCCCAAGCATATAAAGATATTCTCCTATAAACCAGATGTGGGTGGCATATGCCTATAATTCTAGCTACTTGGGAGGCCAAGGCAGGAGGATTAACAAGTTCCAAACCAGTCTCAGCAATTTAGTGAGACTCTGTGTCAAAATAAAATAAAAAGGGGGCTGGGGATGTAGCTCAGTGGGAAAACATTTGCTTAGCATGTATGAGACCCTAGGTTCAATTCCCAGACACACACACACACACACACACAAAATCTCGTGCATATTCTTCAGAGGTCTTTTAAAGTCTTTAATTATTTAAGCTACCTGGAATCCAGTTTTTTTTTAATTTTTTTTTAAAGAGAGAGAGAGAGAGAGAATATTTTAATATTCATTTTTTAGTTTTTCGGCGGACACAACATCTTTGTTTGTATGTGGTGCTGAGGATGGAACCCCGGCCGCACGCATGCCAGGCGAGTGTACTACCGCTTGAGCCACATCCCTAGCCCCTGGAATCCAGTTTTGTTTGTGGTATGACAAGAGGATGAGATTTATCATTTTTTTCCCATGAAGAGCCAGTTTCTCAGCATTGTTTACTAAACCTTTTCTCTGCTGATGGTAATTCTACCTCTGTTATGAATCAAGATTCCTGTGTGCATATGTCTGTTCTAGTGGTCTACTTTTCCATTCTTGCACCAACATCACATTGCCAAATCCCTGTAGCTTCATAAAAAATCCTAATATCTGGACAGGCCTCCTGCCATGTACTTTGTATTTAAAATTATCATGGCTAGCTGAGCACAGTGGTGCGCTCCTGTAATCCCAGTGGCTCAGGAGGCTGAGGGAGGAGGATCACGAGTTCAAAGTCAGTCTCAGCAACTCAGCAAGGCACTGAGCAAGTCAGCGAGACCCTGTCTCTAATAAAATATTTAAAAAAGGCGGAGGATGTGGCCCAATGGTTAACACCCATGGGTTCAATCCCCAGTACCCCTCCCTCCCAAAATTTCCATGGCTATTATTTGTTATTTACTTTTCTTTATAATTTTTAGAATCAGTTTATGACGATCTTCAAAATATCCATTGGGATGTTTTACCTAAATCCTATTGGATTCAAAGATGATTTTAGGGAGAATTATCTTCTTTAAAAATTTTTTTTTGTTGTTGTTGTTTTTGGATCCTGTAGATTGAACCCAGAGCCTTGGGTATGCTAAGCAAGTACTCTACCACAGAGCTGTCCCACCAGCCCAACTTCTTTAAGATTTTGAATCTTCCCTTCCATAAATATGGTAGATGCCTCCATTTCTTTAGATTTCTTAAAATATTTTTTATATAGAGCTCATTAAACACTATTAGTTTAGTTCCTTCATAGTTCCTGGCTTTGCTATTGTAAATGGTATTTTTCAGATGTGTACTGCTGATATAGAGTAATATGATTGATTTTTGATCTATTGATATTATGTGCACCAGCCCATATATAATAGTCTTAAAATTGGAACTTTGATGTGTGATCCCTCAGCCAACTCTTAGATCTTCTTGGATTCAAGGGACTCACTTCTCTTTTTAAACCTACCTGTAGAAGATTTTCTAATACAATACTTTGTTGAGTATCAGGCATTTTGTTGACAATCAATGAGTATCTGTTAAATAAATAATGGCCAGACAAAGACATCTTGATTTGAAGGATTGTGCATTTCTCTATGATATGCAAATTTCATGTTCAATGATGTGTTCATTCCCCATTTCCAGTTTTATATGGATAAAATCTAGTTAAAATTAACACTTAGAACAGCCCTAAGAGAAGAGAGGGAGGAACAAAATATCACATATAGTTATCTAGGGGGAGGAGAGGAAAAGGACATTGTTGCTAGGCAACCAACTTCATTCCTAACAGTTCCTGACCCCAGTTCTAGAAGGATTTCCTTTCCCTCCCTCCCTGCTATCTTTATCTGATAAGTCAAGAAAAATTTCACTCAGGATAGTGGGAGGTAGGTATGTGGAGTGAAGGGTTTACTGACCAAATCTCATGTCAAGAGCAAAGCTGCATTCAGTTTATGAAACACAGATTATCTTTCCCTATAGAGAGGATGTGCTGGTGTTAAGTCCAGGTGGTGGATGATGCTTGTTCTGAAGTCATAGGGTCGGGTTGTTGAGATCTGAAAGGAAACAAAATACAGTAGCCATGTTTTGAAAACAAAGTGTCCCTTCCTGAAGAAGTCCCTACAGGTTTTTGAAGTAGTTGGGTACTTCAGGATAGAAATGGTGGGTTCTACTTTGGTATTTGAAATGATTGAAGGACAGCCAGATACCACCCTGAGAACTATGGGGCTGGAGGCAGCTGGAGACCTAATTGAATGAGTTGTCAGCTTGTGAACAGGGTTGGGGCAGTTGCATTATTTGCAAAGTGTTTGTAGTGTGAGAACAGTAGGAGCCAGGGCCTTCTAATTACTGTCCCTTAGGATTACCTGGGAAACTGGGTGTGGTCACTCATGCATATAATCCCCAGCCGCTGGAGAGGCCAAGCAGGAGGATCTCAGTGCAAAGCCAGCCTCAGCAATTTAGAGAAGCCTAAGCAACTCAGTGAGACCCTGTCTCTAAAAAATACAAAAAACGGCTGGGGATGTGGCTCAGTGGTTAAGCACCCCTGGGTTCAATCCCAGGTACTAAAAAAAAGAATTGCTTGGAAAGATGATGATGATGATGATGATGATGATGATGATGATGATGATGATGATGATGATTTTGCATTTCAATGTTTATGCTGAATCCCAGACCCATCAAAGTTGGACACTGGAGACGGACGAAGCATTTTTCAGTTTAAAAACTGCCCAGGTGATTGCGTTGTTAGCCACATTGAAGAACTGACTCCACAACCCTGATTTCCAAAATTAAACATGTATCCAAATCACGTGGAAGACCGTCTTCAGTAAAGATTTCTGGACTTAAGAGTTTGCATTTCTAACAACTTCTCAGGCTGCCCTGACATTGCCAATAGAGGAACTATATAGAGAACTTCTGGTCTAGGACAGTGTTTCTCAAATGTTTATGTGCCTGCAGATTGTCTGTGAGGTCTCATTAAATGCAGATTCTGATGCAGAAGGTCTTGGTAGCACTTGGGATTCCACACTTGTAATGAACCCTCTGGTGATGCTTAGGCTGCTGGTCCAAAGATTCTACTTTACACATTCTTGCTTACAAATTTGAGCACTATGGAACTGGAGGTAGATAAACTATTTGAAGTGGAAACTTCATGAGTTGTCATCCTGTGAGCAGTGTTTGAGGCCTGGGCAGCAGAGGAGTTGCTGCAGAGGGTTTGTAGGAGGAGAAGAAGAGGCTGAGGGCTGATTCTTGGGAACTGCATCTCAAAGGTCTTAAGAGATTACCAGAGGAAGGTAATCCTGCCCAGGATGCTCACAAGGAGAGGCAGAAGGTGCATGGAGGGATGGGGGGCAGGGGAATGGGGACAGGAAGCTTGCAGTGCTTTGAGGAGGAAATAGGAAATTGCCAAGAGCCAAAGAGAGGTCTAGGAACAGCATGCAGGGCTTGGCACTGGCTGGCCACAGGCCACCATGGTGAGCTGGGAAGTTCTCTTCTGTGCTTATGTCCAGTGTCTCTGGAGTGACGAGGCCTTGGTCAGGCTAGTTTGGTCAAGTCGTTTAGCTTCTGTGAGTCTTTGTTTACACAACTATAAATGGAGGACAACACCGACTTCCTTAAAGACGATTCTGCACTAGAGGAAGAGAAAAAATTTTCCCTCTACCCATTTCAGATTTATGGGCTGGGACCTCTATGAACTAAACTGACAAAAGACGGATTAACAAGAGAAAAAACCCTTATTAGCATATACATCCTGCCTACACAGGGGAGCAGCCAAAGAGAAGTAACTAGAAGGATAGCTAGAACTTGAGTTTATATTGCATCTTGGCAACAGAGTAATTCCTTTTTTTTAAAAGAGGAGTGACAAGAAAAAGGAAAAGGACTCTGGGCTTTCAGGAGCCCCTAAATTGTGGAGAAATAAATATATGGGGGGAACTAATGGCAATGAGGGCTAGTTTTCGCAAAGTTTGTTATCCCATTCCTCTGGTACTATGTCTAGGATGTTGATCATCTAGGTTGTCTCTGGAGGTAAGTGATCCTGCTCTTCCTGGTAGAAAGGGGACCAGAGAGTTTTTCTTGTACCTACTTCTTTTTAGTTGCCTTCAAATGAAGATAATCCATATGCCAAAGTGGCAAATTTGGGGGTGGCATATTCTCCTACCCTTCACAGTGATGACTGAAATGATGCTCAGCCTCTTGATGATGGTTTGTTTTTGTTTTAGGGATATTGGAGATCAAACCCAGAGCCTCCTGCATTGGAGGCAAGCCCTCTAGCCCTGTGCTACACCCTTGCTGATGCCTTTGGATAAGCCCTTAGTTCCTTTCATCTTGGTCCTCGGGATCTTGCCTGATGATTTTTCTGCCCCACGTATCATCTGAACCACTCTCTACTAATTCCTTTGTCTAAGCTTTCTGTAATGACCTTCGGATGTAAATGGGCAGGAAGGAGGGTGCTTCACTGTGTCTCCCATCCTGTATTCCCTGACCCTCTCTGCTGGAGCACAAACCTACCCCACCCGAAACCTCGATCATCCCTTCTGAGCCCGGCTCCTGTGGTCTGGAAGTTAAGGGAACAACTTCAATAAATGTGTCTCAGAGTAATTCCATGGAGTAATTCTGAAGTGGAGACGTTCAAGTGACCCTTCAGATTTCTCCAGGAAAGAATGCATGGTTGCTAGGAAACCAGTAATAGGTGTTAACCACACCTAGCATGAAAATGTTCCCAACCTAAAGCACTGTAATTATATTCAGAAGATTTTTAGCTGCTCTTCCATTATCTTTTTAAAAAGTCAATTTGACAAATATTTATGGAACTTGCACATTAAAGGAACTTGCAAGCCACAGATCTGACTGTCATTCAACTTAAAAGCCTCCAAACCCCCTCCAACACACATAAACACAAGATACCAACAAAGCTGCCTAAGGTGACCTCCAAAGCCAGCCTTGCTTTATACTTCCTCTGGCCTCACCTGGCCATTGATCTGTCCCTGCACTGTACCCTCTTGGGTCTTCCTGAAATCCCACCCTGGTCCGGTCAGCACAATGTCCTGCCATTCTTCGAAGCCCGGTTTAAAAAAATCCTATTTACTTTAGGCAGAATGCTTTACTCATTTCTGCTCATTGAAGATTTGAGGTGGGCATCCATTCATTTAAGAAACACGTTGTGTCCACCATGCACCGAGCCCATCATGTTTCCCTTCTTTTTTTTAATGGACACAACAGGTACCAGTTCTCTGCCTGCCTCTATCCTTTAGATTTTCCCATTGGTGACAGAACTATAGCAGCTGGTAATTATTTTATTTCACAAATTATGGTCCTGACTTAATAAGTACAGTTGAAAATTTTACCATTGAAAATGCAGCTAGTAATTATTCTAGAGTTGGGGTTTTTCCCATTTTGTATGCCTTGCATAGAGTTGTTATGTGTACATATGCTTAGCACAGGAATGGGAGATGCCCTACTATAATCAGACTTTGTTCAAGTTTTATTAAATTAAGACATTCCCCCAACGGCTTCTTCTCACAGGAACAAGCATTGTTTGAAGCTCTGTGGTATCAAAAAGCTCATTCCTAAGGAAATAAATGGCTTCTCTGATAACATAAACAAGCCACCAATTAACTGCCATCAAACCTGGATTATTATGATAACCAGCTTCTGTTTTTCTTTTGACACACGATTACGAACTCTCTGTAAATCTCTGTGCATAGACAGGGGCTGGTTTCTGCAGCTTGTACACGTCCCTGCTGCCATGGAGACAGATGTCTATGATGGTGCCTCCGATTGGGGGATGTCTTCCCTTCCTTCACAAACGTTCCCTGAGCTGGAGTGATTTCACAGCCTGATCCTAAGTTATAATCAGTTATATTGACAGGGTCCCCTCAGAAAAGCAGAAACCAATTTAGATGTTTTGGAGGGAAATTAATACAGAGGTTCATTGTTAGGGATTTAAAAAGTGAAGATAAATAGGTACACAACAGTGAGAAGCTATAAAGGCTCAAAGATCAGAGGGAAAAGAGGGTGTTAACAGAGCCCAGATTCTGCATCTCCTGACAGTCCTGGATCTACTAACTGAGACACAACTCAAAGTACAGAGAAGAGATGGAAAGTACTGTTTTTCTGCCTCTAGGAGTCATCCTGTAAGCATGGTTGCCCTGACTTGTGGGGTCTTTGCTAGGCTGCTAAATCCTGTATTCAATGCTCCCATATTGATAAATTCTCCATTGCTGGACGTTACGCTCCAACGTCATCCATCCAGCACCCTCAGAGTCCAATCCCTACCAACTTTCCCAGCTCCTCCTGAAACATACTGGCTAAATCCTGCAGTTCTTTCAGCAAATAGTCCCTTAGCAAGCTTTGCACTTCCTCTTCTGGATTATATGGAGACCTGACCCTAGTTATTGGTGATGAAAAGAGGGGTTATATCTGGGGATGGGGTCCTCCCCTTTGCCCCCTCCAATCATGCAAAGAATTTGAGGAGTGCTGTTTCCTAAGATAGCAGATGAGAGCAGGGGAGGGGCCAGGAATTGGTCTGACAGAAAACAGAGCTAGCTCCAAGGAACATGATGTATGCCTTTGAACCCTGGAGGTGAAGCTCTGGCTCCCCAGCACACACCTCCTCATAAACCTGTCTCCAGAAAGCCAGGGCCAGAGGGGTTCTGTGATCAGTGCTCTCTCCTCTCCATGAAGGCTGGCCAACTTTGGGGGAAAGATAAATCCAAGTTTTGTTTTTCTAATTAAGTTTTAAAATAATTTCCAAGATAGAAATGAATAGCCCTGCGTGACGATCAGGTTCCATACTCAGATTTCAAGTGGTTTTCCAGAGTTTATCTCCAATTAATAAGTGTCTTTGTTTTTAACATTTAAAATTAAAATATCTGTTCATAAAGATGCATCTCAGTCCTATTTTTTGCCACTTTTATTCCATAAGGGGTTTTCTTGGTTTGGCAGAACTTTCAGCTTAGCAAATATAAATGCTCTTGTTTAAACTGGAAGAAAACTCTTAGTGAACTATAGGATTCTTTTGCATGGCTGAGTATCACTTGTCTAAAAGTCATTTGCCCAAAACATTTAACAGGTATTCCTGAAAAAAATCTGTTGATGGTGGGAAGATCTGAACAATTTAGTGCAATAAGAATACACAAAGAAACACTGAGGATCAGGCAGAATAACATAGAAAATTCATATTTCTATTCACAATGAAACAGGACTATAAAAATCACATTTTTTACTTTTGGAAACTATAGTCTTGAGAAATGTTTTTCAGTGCTGGTGATTGAACCCAGAGCCTTGCATGTGCTAAGTAAGTGCTTTATCACTAACCTATACTCCTGACTCCAAAGTGTTATCTACATTGAAGCCACAATATTCAACTTCTGCACTATTTTGCAGCCATTTTTTTACTTAAAAAAAAATACATGCTCATAAATGTTTGGAAAATGAGGAAGAATATATATTTTTAAAACTTGGACTGAGGGTGTAGCTCCATGGAAGAGCACTTGTATGAAGAAGGCCCTGAGTTTGATCCCCAGCACAGCAAACAAACAAACAAACAAACATTAAAACCCCCAAATCTTGTAGCAAAACATTTAGTAACAACCTCTGTTTATATTTCTTTTTTAAAATTTCTTACTTACATGGCAATATGGAAGGCATTACATTCATAATTATCCATTCACAGAACAATTTTTCGTAACTCTATATATAAAGTATGTTCACGCCAAATTATGCCATTATTCATGAGCTCTCTTATTTTTTTGCATACAATTCTTAATACACCTTTATACCACCATTTATCGTATCTCTGTTTGTATATAAGGTATGTTGACGCCAAATTCACATCTTGATACATGTATTTTGTATAATGATCATGCATATCTTTTCTTTGTGTGTGTGTGTGTGCTTACCTTCCAAGTGATCAGGCTTCTATCCTGATTTTTATCACTTGCCATTTTATTTTGAAGATTTCTCCATACTAAAATTTTATCCAATTAAGAAAAATCCACTTAATTGGCTCAAAATATTGCATTGTATGAAAGTACTTATAATTTGTTAAATTATTTCCCTTTCGTTAGACATTTAGGAGCCACATTTATGCCTTGACAAGACAATCTGAAAAGATTTTTTTTTTTGTCTTTAAAAAGGAAGTCACATTATCCTGAAAGAAGTTGGCATTTCCTCTTCTCAGCCTCTGGTTCTCCTCTTTGCTGTCTTTGGTTTTATATTAACTTCATTTGAAGCTTCTTCTTTTGTTATATTGAAGAATAGGAGTGAGAAAAGAAGCTTCCACCTAAGGAACTTTGACCAAAGAAATGGCAATGAATGATTATTAAAATGATGATTTTAAAGAAGATAAGCTTTGTTCTTATTTACAAATTGTAGGTCACTGCTGTTATGAATTTTTTTTTTTTTTTTGGTAATGGAGATTATACCCAGAGGTGCTCTCCCACTGAACTACACCCCCAGACCTTTTTATTTTTTATTTTGAGACAGGATCTCATAAGTTGCTGCAGCTGACCTCAAACTTGCAAACCTCCTACTTCAGCCTCCCGAGTCACTGAGATTAGTGCACCACTGTGCTCTACTTATATTATTAAAAATTATGGGCTAGGGATATAGCTTAGTTGGTAGAGTGCTTGCCTCACATGCACAAGGCCCTGGGTTCAGTCCCCAGCACCATAAATAAATAAATAAATAAATAAATAAATAAATAAATAAATATTAGCCAGGCATTGCGGTTCGAGCCTGTAATCCCAGCAACTCAGGAGGCTGAAGCAGGAGGTTTGCAAGTTTGAGGCCAGCTGCAGCAACTTCGTGAGACTCTCAGCAACTTAGCAAGACCTTATCTCAAAATAAAAATGGAAAAAGACTGGGCAGGTAGCTCAGTGGTAGAATGCCCCTGGGTTCAATCTCTAGTACCACCCCCAACAGAAAAAGAAAAAAGAAACAATATATAGTTTTAGATACCATGGTGTGAATCAGGATTCTCCAGGGAGATGGTACCAGTAGGATATACGGAGCGAGATAGATAAGGGGGAAGCTGGTTAGGGGCTTGGCTCGCTCCATTCTGGAGGCTGACAAGTCCCCATACAGGTATCTCATGTGCACACTGGAGACCCTGAGATGCCAAAACTGAAAACCTGCAGAATCAGGAAAGTCAATGGCCAAAGCCCTGAGAACAGGGACCAGTGGTGTATAGGTGCTGGAGTTCAAAGGCCGGATGTTCACGGTCAGGAAGAGAAGGATGTCCCAGCTCCAGGAGAGAGACCTTGCTCTTCCTTTGCCTTTTTGTTCTCTTCAGGTCCCCACCTCACCTTGAGGGCCCATCTTCCCCATTCAGTCCACCAACTCAGTCTCCTGTGGAAACACCCTCACAGACTCCCCTAAAAATAATGCTTTCCCAGTTCTCTAGGTATGCTTAATCCAGTCAAACTGACACCTAAAATTAACCATCAGATTTATTTTTATTTTTACTGCTTGTTAATGGGGATTGAACCCAGCAGCACTTTACACTGAATACACCCCTAGACCTTTTTATTTTCGTTTTATTTTGAAACAAGATCTTGCTAAGTTGCTTAGGACCTCACTAAATTGCTGAGGCTGGCCTTGAACTTGTGATCCTCCTGCCTCATCCTCCTGAGTTGCTGCGATTACAGGTATATAATCCCAGTGACTATCAGATTTAGAAATCCCTGTTATGTGAGGGATGAATTAGGAATGCCAGAGAATACTGTGGTAGGTGTGTGTGTGTCTTGATTTACAGTGCTCATTCAGTTTTCCTCTTCCTTTTGTATTTTTCTAGAAGACATTAATGATTTGCAGTAGGATTGGCTCAGAGTTGTCTTCATAGCACTAAAAGCTGTCTCATTAAACACATGTAATGTTTTGGCTCTTTTTATACTGTAACATATGTGAAAATAATCAACAAAACCTAAGATCACTCTGAGGATTAACTGAGATGATACATAAAGAATTTAGCTCGAGGGCTGGGGATGTAGCTCAATTGGTAGAGTGCTTGCCTTGCACGCACATAGGCCCTGGGTTCAATTCCCAGCACCACAAAAAAAAAAAAAAAAAAACGAATTCCGCATTATCTTCACTTGAATAGGACCCTATAGCTCACAGAGAACTTTCACATACACTAGGATTTGTGGCTGCCACAACAACTCTGAGAGTTTGGCAATGATAAGGATCCTTTTTGTCTCCGTGAGCATGCATACCACAACTGAACTAGTGATCTATACTGGTCACGGATGGCCATTTAAACGGTCATGCTGGTCAGGGAAAACCATGATCGTGGTGAGAGCAGATGGAATGAAAGGACAGGGCCTAACAAATCGAAGTTTCCATCCTGACAGAGACAAAGGTTCCAGACTCCTCTGCTAATGAACTGTTTGCTTTGAGGCAATTTGCTTCAGTCACTGTCCGTGTTTGGCCAGCGTCAGTAACACTGGGAATTCTAATGCACCTTACCATCTAGGGTTAATGTGAGAAAGGCAAAGGAAGATAGTCAAAATTGTATCTCTCTTTAGGAGGAAAAACTTCAGGAGAGGAAAGTATTCTGATAAGACTTTTCTAAACAACAGATTAACTTACTGATAAAATAGAAGGATCTAAGCATTCCTTTAGAGGACTTGCTAGGAGCATTTAAATCCCTTCCCTAGAGTGGAGTTAGGCTCCTCCTAACACAGATTAATACTCTTCTAACACACCCATCTAGCCGGGTGTGATAGGGCACACCTGTAATCCTAGCAACTCAGGAGGCTGAGGAAGGAGGATCACAAGTTGAAGGTCAGTCTTGGCAACTTAGTGAGGCCTTTTCTCCAAAAAGAAAACAAAACAACAACAAAAAAGTAAGTTTTTAAAAAAAGGACTGGGGAAGTAGCTCACTGGCAAATCGCCCCTGGGTTCAAACCCCAGTACTGCAAAAACAAACAAACAAAAAAGAGCCACAAACACCCATCTAGAAAGGAGTTGGAGGGGAGTTGCATTTGGGAACAAATTTTAAAAAGGAAGGCTATAATTCAGTGCAAGAACTGACTCAAAATTGTATTCTGGGGTCATGATTCCCAGTACAAACTGAAGAGCTCGGAGATCTCAAAGTCAAGCTTAGCGTTTATGTGGCTCATCAATTCATTTTCAGAGAGCTCCCCCAAAGTCAGCAGTGTTAATCAAATCTAACCAGCAGGCAATCAAATAGCCAGCAGAGACATCCCCAAAGGAGGAAGCAGGATGAAAGTAGGCCCTATCACTTGATTATCCTAATCATTTAAGAATCAGTCATGACAGAACCTATTGTTCTCATCTTCTGTAGCAGGTTAGCACTCCACCATTAACTGACTTAACGTGCGTCCCTCATTTTCAAAATGTTTCTGTGGACAAAACTGAAAAGCAGGCTCCTTGGGTTTGGTTGCATTAGGAACTGGGCTGGGAATGGTCTGTCCCTCAGTACATTAGCAGATTTACCTACCTTTCCACATCAGTAGGACAGGCAAGGAGCTAAACAGGAAGAAGGGTGGTTAAATCATGGACTCAGTTCCCAGCTTGGCAGAGGGCTTTTCAGGGGACACCGGGAGAGATAGATACAAAAATGGTGTTTGGGTGGTGTTGAACTCCAATTCTCTCCACCTGGGAGAAGATGTGGAAGCCAGTCACCTAATGCAGGTCACCAAACCAGCACAGGCAAATGGGAGTAGAAACATTATATGTGCAATCCAAACGCTCTGCCAAAAGTCTCCTTCTGCTGAAAATAGAGCATCTGATAAACTCTCGGCTTATCTTGGCATTTTTGTCCCAGAAGATAGAAGCAAGGAAAGCAGCTGCAAAACTGGATTTAAGTTTGGCAAACCATGGGCTGGGGTTGTGGCTCAGTGGTAGAGCGCTCGCCTAGCATGCATGAGGCACTGGGTTACGATCCTCAGCACCACATAAAAATAAATCAATCAAATAAAGATATTGTGCCCATCTAATACTAGAAAACAAATATTTTTAAAAAACAGTTTGGCAAACCAAGAGGAATGTGGGTGGTGTGGATGGGGGTCCCATTGTTTTGCCTTAATACTTGTTGGCTTAAAAAAGACAAGAGGGCTGGGGACAGGCTGGGCTCTGTGGTAGAGGGTCTAGTGTGCATGAGACCCTGGGTTTAATCCCCAGGAACACACACACACACACACACACACACACAGATATCAGAAAGTTTATCCCAAAGATAATGAAATAATGTCTGTGATTTTCTTAAATTATCTAGTGGTATAGGGAGAACAGAATTATGTATGAGTCGATGATTATTGAAATTAGGTGTTAGATCCATGGGGGTTCATTATAGTACTCTATTTGTACAGAGGTGTGACATTTCTCATGATAACAAAACAAAATAAAATAGCTTATGACTTATTCCAAGGCCAAAAAAAAAAAACTCTCTAAAAGGAAGAATAGCTTAAAGATACGACCAACTTTCTAATCCACCAGTCAAAGCTCGAACAGTGTCCTTCAGTGAAAAAGTGTATGTGTTTCGGGATACGGGGTGGGGAAGCAGCATCTAAAACAGGTGACTTGACTGGGTGTGGAAATTCATGGGAACATTTTTTCTCATTCTGTTTACTGATGGTGATACCAACTTTCAGTGGGAGGGGAGCCAGGGACACCAAAAGTCCTTCAAGGACATAGAATTGCTCCATCAAAGCCAGGAATGTCCCCAAATGAACAGCTCTAATGTGAAGAAACCAAAGTGCCAAAGTAGCCACTGGGGGAGTATTTCTATTGAGCTGTGGTCTGTGCATGGGAAGACAGCACAGTGAAGAGAGAAGGTACAGACCACAGGGAATAGCAATAAGTGGGTCATGAAAGCCCCAAACTAAAGACTAGAGGCTTGTCAAGGCTCAAGAATAAACACAATATGGAAAAGCCATAAGAACAGAATACTTGCAAATTTGAGAAAGAGGAGAGAATTTTCTACAATCCAGAAAAGCTTGTACAAACATGGTTTTTTAAAAAAAAAAAATAGAATTGGAGAGAAAAATGGGATGAGGATATATAGTCAGAAAAACTACCAGGAATTTATGTCCATATCCCCAAAAAGGCTGCGCTAGGACCACTTGACGGTAGAAGTCTCAACCCTTGCCTCAGACTCAGTGAACAATCTTGTCTCCACTCAGGAACATTTATGTTTAGTCCTTTTAAAATTGGCATTATTTTGGAGCCACTACCAAAAATTGTTTTTATTTTTGTATTTGATTTCAAAATTCTGAAAGGTATTCATACTTAAAACTTGTTTTCCTAGAGATATATATATCATTATGTGTATTTATATATAATATATATTATATGTGTTTTTATATATTATACATATATAATATATAATAATAATACATATAAATATACATAAATATATATTATATAAAAATACATATAAATATATATTATATATATAAGTACATATAAAATTTTGAAAGGTATTCATACTTAAAATTTGTTTTCTTGGAGATATATACATGTGTATTATATATATAATTATGTGTATTTATATATATAATATATTATATATTTATATGCATAATATATATAATATACATAAATACATATATATATTATATATAATATACACATAATAAGCACATGGGAAAATGTAATAAACCAAAGGCCAGACACTCCATCATGGGTAAGCAAGTCTGACATTTGGAAATAAAGCTCCTGTCTGGCCTCTTGCTATTGATCAGGTCCACTAGACCCTCTTCCACTGAGCCCAGCCTGTCCCCAGCCCTCTTGTCTTTTTTAAGCCAATAAGTATTAAGATGAAACAATCGGACCCCCATCCACACCACCCATATTCCTCCTGGTTTGCCAATTTTTTTTTAATATTTCTTTTTTAGTTGTAGATGGGCACAATACCTCTATTTGATTTATTTATTTATTTTTATTAAAAACCTCAAGGAACTCATGGTCTGATTTGGAGAAACCAGACACGCTAAAATAATCATTCCAAAGATGTCAAAAGACACCATAAGATTAAGTCCTAAATGAGTTGCACAGGTGGTAAATAGCATAAGTCAAAGCCAAGGAGAATAGCTGTGTCCTGGAATTGGCAGGGAAAAATAAAGAGGGTGCAAAAACAATACTCAAAGTGGAGCAGTTTCTGAAGAACTATAGAAAAAGAAAGGGTGCACTTGCAGAAGGTACAGAATTGGGGGAAGGAATGCAAATGAATGCAAGCCTCAGCCTTTGACCATGTCTTGATTTGGCACTTGACCTCTGACCAGCTTTCCTAGCTGATGGGTGCAGGCCCCTTGGCCCTCTGGACTTGCTTGGCCCTTGGGTTTTTCTGGGCTTTCAGCTTCCATAGTTCACCTGCTTCTGACTCATTGCTGCTCAGGTCCCTGGGTGTCAAATACTGTTCCCTGCCAGGCTCTGATCTGCCATCAGTGCATTGGCTTGCAATAATCAAATGTCAGTGGCTACACCTGGGCAAACAGGCCAGTTGTGCTCACAAGAAAGGGAATGAACACAGCCATTTTACATGGAGAGGAAACCAAATGTATGGGCTTTGGGTGTTTCTTGGGATCAGATCCAAGGAAAAATTTTGTTCCCATTTTTTTTCTTTTCTTCCTATGCTTTAATAAATTCCTTCTTAATTATTCATATTTTTTCTTTTTTAAAAATTGGTACCATACATAATAGAAAAATTTACCTAAATGCATTATAATGATAGACTGGAATAATTTTGAATAATACGAAGATGTTTGGTAATTGAAACCATAGCAATATATCTGGATTTTTTAACTTAAAAAGCTTTAACCCATCAGCTCCACAAAAAGCCAGTAACTATGAATGGTGATACAAACTGTGATCAAAATAAGCTGATGTGTAATTCATGTCTATGTGGGGGTCATAATGAAAATCTAAACTAAATCATTACATGCACTCTAAATGCAATTTTTTAAAAGTGCATTTCATAGATCTTTTATATCTTAGTTAAGTTATTGCCAATTCACAGTCCAATAAATAAAGGCAATTATTTTTTTTGAAAATTAGAAACTGTGTTTCCTGCTAAAATGCCTAAGTAGACACAAATTGGGATGATAGTTGACTATATAATAAAAATGCATTAAAATACAATGCATGAGGTTGGAGGAAGAAAGGGCAAACAAAACATGATGCTGTTTCTTTACTGACCACCTCCGTCAACACCATATTTGGCTTCTTGTGTTTGTGCTTATCTGAGATCATGTTGACACAGGCATGAATGTTCTGAATTTTTGAAGGACGTGTGTGTGTGTGTGTGTGTGTGTGCGTGTGCGCATGCACATGTATCTAAGACTGTTTTTGTTGTGCTTATTGGCCCACATTTCTCTTAATGAAGAGCTTTTGATAAACTGTAAAAATTTCACAATATACAGACCCTTGATGACAACATGTTTTCCTTGGGAAAAGCAACTGGAGATACAAAACAGTTGGGGCTATTTAAGTTCTGCTTGCTCTGTAGAAAACAATGGAAGGGGTGTGTGTGGAAGACTGGAGAAGCTTTATGAAGACAGAGTCTTATAGACAATTTCTAGGAAAGCCACAGTTTGGATATATGGTGTTAGTGTATTATTAGTTTTTTTAATTATTTATTTTTTTAGTTGTAGATGGACAGCATGCCTTCACTTTGCCTTTGTGTATGTGTGTGTGTGTGTGTGTGTGTGTGTGTTGCTGGGAATTGAACCCAGGGCCTTATGCACGTGAGGCAAGTACTCTACCAACTGAGCTATGTCCCCAGCCCTTATTTTGCTTATTTTTATGTGGTGCTAAGAATAGAACCCAGTACCTTAGCCTCACATGGGCTAAGCAAGTGCTCTGCCACTGAGCTACAGCCCCAGGCCTAGTGTTAGGTTTTTATCAAGATTGTATGTAGCTCTTTAGTCTGAGATTTCAATCTTATTCTGGTCCACAGTTTAATGACTCCAAATTACTAATACCAACATAATTGATTAAGAGATTTCCTCCGGACACCAGGCTGGAAGGAATGTTTTCCTCCCTCAGCATTCTGGTAGGACTTGAGATAGTGAATCTTGGTGTCTTCCACATCAATGGTTCTTCAAGTAGTCACTCCCATGTCTGATCTGTCGTTATGCTAAAAGCAGATCAAAGACAAATATTAAAAATGAATGATAGCGTTTAAGGCTTATTCAAACCTCAAGCACATAGAGTTTCACTCACTTAAAGCAAATACATTTCTTTCTTTCTAAAGTCTTATTTTGGTTTCTTAAAATTCTTCAGCTATGTTTAGAAAATATGTTGTCAACTCTTCTTTGCATGGTATTTGGATTCTAAAAAAACAAATTATAAATATACTGTTAATTTATATAGCATAAAATCACCCAAATAGGGCTGGGGTTGTGGCTCAGTGGTAGAGAGCTTGCCTAGCATGTGTGAGGCACTGAATTTGATTCTAAGCACCGCATAAAAATAAATAAATAAATACAATTAAGGTCCATTGACAACCAAAAAAAATATTTTAAAAACTCAAATAACTTTGAATATATATATAATGTATATATGTACATATAACTGATTTGTGACATCAGTCCCTGCTGGATGTGTCTCCTACAGTGACCGTTGCAAACAGGTCAACAAGCCCTGGCCAGGCTGGGAAAACACTCCCCACATGTGTTGTCTGAGTCCCAGCGGTTAGTACCATGGCCCCAACCCAGCCCACGGTGGCTTCTGGATCCCAGCCTACCAGATCTTTCCCATGGACAAGACTCCAAGGATGCCCCACAACACTGTATCAGCACTGGTTTAACTCCAAAACAATAACAACAACAAAAACCCTCAAGTAAACAAATCGTTTGATCACATAAGCAGTCGAAAACCATTTTCCTTCATCTTCTCAACCACAATAAGAGCAGAAAGAACAGAAGCTCATTCAAGGTCTTCCCTTATCTCCATTCTCATGCCTCACGACTAATGTGTTTTTTTATTTTTTAAATATTTTTCTTAATTGTAAGTTGGATACAATACCTTTATTTATTTATTTTTATATGGTGCTGAGGATCAAATCTAGTGCCTTGCATGTGCTAGGTGAGCACTCTACTGCTGATCCACAACCCCAGCCTTAATTTTTTTCAGTGCTCTAGAATTCTCAGTCCTCAAAAGACAATTTTTTTTTTTTTTGGTACTGGGGATTGACCTCAGGGACACTCAATCACTGAGCCACATCCCCAGCCCTATTTTGTATTTTATTTAGAGACAGGGTCTCACTGAGTTGCTTAGCACCTCACTTTTGCTGAGGCTGGCTTTGAATTGTGATCCTTCTGCCTCAGCCTCCCAAGCCGCAGGGATTACAGGCACGTGCCACCACACCAAGCAAAAGACAACCCTTAAAGCAAGGTTTGTTCCTTTCACTAATTCAGAACACTGGGGAACAGACCCCATACTTGCACTTTTTTCTCCAGTACTCCTAATCCCATCTGAGAACTTTGCTGACACATAAGAACTTTTGTAGTCACAACATTGTTTTTTTTTCCTGTGTGCTAGGGATGGGACCCAGGGCCTTGCATATGCTAGTGCTGTCCCACTCAGCCCCAGCCCCAGCCTAACAGGTGGCTTTATTTTAATAAACATTATGTACATGAAAAGTAGAGTTCCTACTTCTGGCTGGGATCCAGAAGCAACCTGCAGGCCAGATTAGGGCCCTGGGCCTTAGATAACACACGTGGGAAGTATTTTCCCAGCCTAGCCAGGGACCTATCCCCAGCTTGTTGACCTGTTTTCCACAGTCATTGTAGGAGACACATCCAGCAGGGACTGATGTCACAAATCAATTATATGCACATGTATATTCAATGTTATTTGAGTGCTTTTCTGCTATATAAATTTTTTGAGTGTTTTGCTGCTAAAAAAATTTAACAGCATATTTAATATTTATGTTTTTTAGAATCTAAATATATATATATCATTGCAAAGAACAGTTGACAACCTAGTCTAAAAGTCTCCTTCAGCTTCACCTTCCATTTTGGCGTTGGTGAGACAGTTGTCTGTTGATGGGTCACGATGCTAACAGCAGATCAAAGATGTGTAGGAGCATGAATTAGGAACACAGGGAGTGTCCCTCCTTGGAGAACTCCCTTGACTGACAGGTGCAAGACTGCCTTCCTCTCCCGGTGTTTGGTCTTCACGTTGGCCATAGCTTCCAGTGGGGCAGGCTGGGAATCTTGCAGCCAGGGACAGCAAAGTTCTGACTCTGGAGGCCCTGGAAGAATCAGGGACACCTACCTGTGGGGGAGAATTTCTGCAGAAACCTGGAAGCCTCCTCTATCCCTGCCCTTTTCTCCTTCACTTACCAAAATGCCTCCTAGACTCACCTAAAAGTGGTGGTGGTGTTTTGAATTTTATATAACAGTGCCTTCTAGAGAAGATGGTCGTGTATTTACATACATATTTTGGGATACTTCTTTCTCACAGCTTTTGAAATACTTCCAACTACCAGAGTTGTTGATTCTTACAAGTCCTTTAACAGCATAAGTTTTAAGCTTAGGGAATAGGTCCTGGCCTGAACATCCATGAGAATAAGTGGGAAGAATCCCAAGAGAAAGACCCTGGAGCAGATGTAGGCCTTGAACCTCAGCAGTCCTGGGAAAGGTTCCCGAGGAGATGCCATCATTCTCCCCCACCAGGCCTCTCCCAAAGCCCTCTGAGAAATAAAGGAACTACGCAGCCAGGACCCAAACCCCTCACACAGCAGGGTAAAGGGGCCTGTGCCATGATGTGTGGGCCTCTAGGAACCAAAGTGCTTTTTCCAGATGTGCTAATGGGAGATTTTTCTGCTGCACATACCACAAGGTACTTCCTGGGAGATGGCCTGTTTCCTGTCCTGGGCAGGGAAGTAGATCCACCCTAAAAATCTGAGAGGATGTGGCAATTGGTTAACATGACTTAATTCTGTTCCTCATCCACCCAGAACCCTCCCCAGGGGCCTGCCTGTGCATTGTGGAAACAGCCCAAGCTTAGGAATCAGGAAGTTTGGGGACTGGTTCTGCTACTTCCAGGCTATGTGGCCTTGGGTAAGTTGTTTACCCTCCAAAGCTTGGGTTTCTCATGTGTCAGATGAGTTAACTACGTGTAACCCTTCGAGTTATCATACCTAATCCTGAGAATTCCCCGTGTTCTGGTAAATTCTGCACCTTTTTGTGTGGAATTGGGGTAAGGTTGGACAATGAGAAGGGCCACAGTTGACTTGGTTTGATGTACAGTGGCAAGAACAGAGTTGCTACAGGAAGAAATAAAAATATACTGGAAAAAAATGAGAAACAGGAGAGGAAAAACCAAGGAGATTGGGTTGGAGGGAAATTGAGAGAAAAAAGGAGAAGAGATTCCCCGGGCACAGAGGAACATGGGAGCTATATTTAGAAAGGGAGAGAGCTATGAGTCTTTGTGATTATTAAATTTCCCTCTAGTATTTTTAGAAATAATTTGGTTAAATAAGTGCATCGTTTTGTCAAATAGGTAGTTTAAAACCATTTTCTTTTATCAGCTTGTCCAAGAGTGAAATAAAAACAGAAATACCCAAAAGTCTTTTAGGTTCCTTTCCCTGGCTCCGTCCTCACTCTCAGTTATAAATGGCACCACAATCCCAGTCCCTCACAGGTGTGGCTGCAGGCCCAGGAAAGACAGCAATCACCTGTGACACTGAATTATTGTTTTCTGTGCTGCCTCCATGCTTCAAGTCTGAAGAAGGCTGGCGGAGAATTACAGCCTCCTTTGACTTTACTGCCATCGATCAAGGGCTCCAAGATGTGCCATATGAAGTAAACACTCCCAGGAACCTCGAGGTGAGCGCACATCAACTTTTCAGAAGCATCTATCTGAACAGAGCCCGTGTATGTCATCTAAAGCTTTCTGAAGCCAAAGGGGACCTTGTAAAAAGTCAGTAAAACACTTGTGCATTTAAAAACATTTCCTGATCTTTCAATGCCACCAAATAACAAAACGTGAAAAAGGTACCTCGGAATGGTACCTCTGCCATTGTGAGCTGACTTGTAAGATTTGATGCAAGCATATGAACATGTATTTTTAAAACATCTTCCTTTTTTCTATCCTATAATATTCATTTGTTTTCGTGATTCCCCAAAGTGCAGTGAAATTTTATATAGGAATTATATTTGGAAATAGAGGAATTCAGGAAATTCAAATCATCGCTTTATTTTTCAGTTTTAGAGACTATTCCCATCAGGTTTGGTCACATGATTTTTCTATATCCTCATAAAACTGAAAGCTAAGTAAGGGAAAAAATAAGGCAAATTTGTTTCCCTCTCACAATCCAGCTTCTCACACCCATCCCATTTGGACTCCCCTGCAGGATGCTTTCAGTTCACCACCACCCCATGTGCCATGCATTGAACTAATGGTGTCATCCCTTTATTTCTGCTGGAAAAAAAATAAAGCAAACTCATCAAAACACTCACCTATGAACAGAAACACTCGCCGTGGGGTTTGAGTGGCGTTTAGATTAATGAAGTCCTTTCCTCCCCAATCTTCCCACAGGATGTAGACAAAATGTCAAACCTGATGTACATTCTCCAGTGCTAGGGAATGCAAAGCACCTATTCCCACAGTCCTAAAGATTTACTGCAGGGGTGAACTCCAAGTACAAAATCCCTCTTACCGTCACTCTGGTCTCACAGAGAATGGGCTATTGGAAATGTGCACACAGGGGCCTAGAGCCTCTGTTCAAAGGGGACAGCCATGCTCGTGTCCCCTCTCTATGAAGGGATGATTACCATGCCACTGAGAAGGACTGGTGGTATTCCTTTTTACATTTTTTTCCTGAATAGAAAAGTAATGTAAGTGTGGAACATTTAAAAACACAGAATGGAGATAAGAAAAATAAAATTTAAAGAATTTAAAAATTTTAGTATAAATCATTCTAGGCTTCTTATATGTACATTTCTTTGTGGAATTTCTATGTGAAGTGATGAAAAATAAAAAGATTTGATACATTTTCCCAATAAACTTTTTAAAAATTAATTTTGTAATGTGGATATGTTCCTATTTCTTTACCTTTTATTTTATATCAGCATTTGGAATGATTTTATATTATTGCCATAATTTGTTTAACCAAGTCCCAGGGCTACACGTTGTTTCCAGTTTTCTGGTATTAAAAACAGTGTTTCATGAGGAGTCTTTGTGTACAGATCTTGGCAGACGTCAGCCATAAATCCTTTGGCATAAATTTGGAAATGTTGAAATACCAGGTCACAGAGTATGCCCATTTTAAAGGTTTTTGATGTGCAACTTTAAACATCAATTTTCCCTCCCCAGGCTTTCCAGCAGTGCATATTAACTTAAAAATTGCTTCTGCTGGGTGTGGAGGCACAAGCAAGTAATGGCAGCTACTGAGGAGGCTGAGGCAGGAGGATGGAAAATTGGAGGTCAGGCAACTTAGTGAGACCCTGTCTCAAAATGAAAAATAAAAAGGGCTGGGCATGGTAGAACCTTTGCCTAGCATGTGTGAAGCCCTGGGTTCAATCCTCAGTACTGCTAAACAGAAAACAAACCCAACAACAAACACACTGCCTATCTGATAAAAGAAAAATGTACAGTTCAGAGCCCAGCAACACACACACACACACACACATACACACACACGAATTATTTTGGTTCAATTTCAGTATGAATTTCTAAAGATTGCTAATGACGTAGAGGATTTTTCACCATTTATATTTTTCTTTTCATTTTGGCTGTTCTCCTAATTTCTTAGAGTATTTGTCTTTTTCTTACTGAACTACGTGACCCCTTCAAATTATAACCCTTTGTTAATAATACACTGGCAAGTTTTTCCTAGCTTGCTATTGCCTTAATTTTACTTATGATGTTTTTCTATACATAGAGATTTTCATTTTCTTGCAGGAGAAACAATCTTCCCCTTTATGTTTTCTGACTTTACCAGCAGACTGTCGTCAGTAAATCATAATCATGGCCTGCCTATAATAGCTCTTCTATTGTTATACAAGATTAAAGAGTAACTAAAGTCAAGGACCAGCCCTTATACTTATGCCTTAAGTGTCTTGTATTTAGCAGATTGTAATCCAATCATTAAAAACACATTTTAATTGAGCACCTACTGTGTTCTAGGATTTTTCATTGTAGATGAGATGGATACTGGTCCATAACTGCTTCATGGTGAATTCCTCCTTAATTAATTACTTAATTAAGTAATTAATACATGTGAACTGTGAGGAAAAGAGGGCAAGACAGAGGGAACAGTGATGAATCAAAAATCTCTGCCTCTTGAGAAATTTATAGCTCAGTATACTCTTTTTTTCAAAAAAGAGCTTCATTATCATTGACATATAAAATTACATGTATTTAAGTTATAAAATTTGACACTCTTGAGAGATTAAAGAGAAGTAAGATTTCAGATAAGTGAATAACTATAATACAGGAGGGAACTATGAGTACCTTAGTGAGGTCAGGGAGGAGCTGTGGAAAGGAGTGTTTGAAATGAGCCTCACAGGAAGAGATGAGGGAGGCCATCCTCATCTTCCTCAGAGAGAAGAGGAAGCAGGCAGTGTAGACCTGATTTCTCCCTGTGAATTATAAATGATGTCACCAGCCAAATATGCTTGTAATCAACCCACAATACCTAGAGCTCAGTGAGGGGTTAAGGAAGAGGATTTTGCATTTCTTTAACCTGTCTTTTGCATTTACATTTTTTTTTTGGTGGTATTTTTGGTGTACAGATAATTATTTTCTTACGAAGCTATGTCATCTTTTCCAAAGATGGCTGCATTAATACGTTTCACAGTGTATGCCCTGTCTCTTTGATTTTTGCAGTACTGAGGATGGAACCTTTGCATGTCTAGGCAAGTGCTACCGTTGAGGTATATCCCGGCCTCCATCTTCTTGTTTTAGAATGTGACCTTAACAGGAGGAGTCTGCGCTCACCCCCTTAAACCTAGGTGAGCCTTTATAACTACTTTACCCAACTGCATGGGGCAGAAGGGACGCTACAGGATTTCCAAGGCTGAGTCTAGAAGGCAACATGGGTCCTTCAGGACTCTCTTTCTCTCTCTTAGGAAGCTTCCTCTCTGAACCCAGACCTTCCATTGTGAGAAAGTCCAGGCCACATGGAGAGGCCAAAGGTGGATGTTCTGAGGCTAAGAATCAGCCTCAGTTAGATTCTTAGCCAGCAGCAGGCAGGTGGGGTAAGTAGGCTTGGGGCTTGTGATGTAATTTACATCTTGAGATGATAACAGTCGGCCCTCCCTATCCACGGGTTCAGCATGTGTGAATTCAACCAACCAGGTACACAATCTATTCAGAAGAAATCATCTTGTACTGAACTTAAACAGACTTTTTTTCTTATATGATTCCCTAAATTATACAGCTATTTACATAGCATTTCTATCATGTTAGATATTATAGGTAATCTAAGGATGACTTAGTATATCCTGGAGGATATGTGTAGGTGATAGGCAAATACTACATCATTTTATATAAGGGAACTTGAGCATCTGTGGATTTTGGAAGCCCTGGAGGTTCCTGAAATGAATCCCCCACAGCTGCTGACTGTCTTATGACTTCTGGACACTTGTGGGGAGGAATCTGAGGCAAGACACGGAAGCAGGAGACCAGGTAGAGAGGTATTGCAATGATCCAGGCAAAAGATGATGTGGTTTGGGTTAGGGTTCTGTAGGGGAAATATCTGAAGGTAGAAGCCAGGGTTTGCTGATGGTTTAAATGGAGTGGGTGTTGGGCTGGGGATGTGGCTCAAGCGGTAGCGCACTCGTCTGGCATGCGTGCGGCCCGGGTTCGATCCTCAGCACCACATACAAACAAAGATGTTGTGTCCGCCGAAAACTAAAAAATAAATATTAAAAAAAATAATAATAAATAAATGGAGTGGGTGCAAAGCAAGGAGTGGCTGAGGAGGTCTAGATTTCTAGGCTGGGCAGCTGGGTGTTGGGTAAGGTATGGTGTCATACATTGAGATTAGGACACCGGAAGAACAAGCATCTTTGCAGGACAAGGAAGATCAGTTTGATCTGTGGGTGTTCCATGAGAAGCCTGTCAGACATCCAAGGGGAAATGCAAAATAAACAGTTGGATTTGTAAGGCTAGAGCTCAGAGAAGAGGCCAACGTAAGAGATATAAATTTGGAAGTCATCAGCAATGTAGATGGTATTCCAGATATTACTTTTCACTGTGTTAAAAAAAAATTATTCTAGGGGCTGTAGTTGTGGCTCAGTAGTAAAGCGCTTGTCCAGCATACATGAGGCACTGGGTTCAATCCTCAGCACCACATAAAAATAAAAGTATTGTGTCCATTCACAACTAAAAAAATATTTTTAAAAATTTATTCTAAAACATAGCTTAAAGCAGCTATTGTATCTGCCCACCAATTCTGTGGGTTGGGCTTTCAGGGAAGAAGAACACAGCAGGAATGGGTGGGGTCCATGTCTGGGGTCTCATCTAGGAAGACTCAAGGACTGGTTGCAACATGACAGCTGGGCCGAATCACCCAGAAGTATCTTCCCTCACACATTGGGTGGTTGAGGCTGGTAATTGACTGAGACCTCAGCAGGGGCCACTGACTGGAATCCCTAATAGTGGCTTCTTGTAGGTTGGGCTTCCTTACAGCATGGCAGCCTTCAGGTAGTTGACTACTTACACAAACAATGTGGAAGCTGCACTGTCTTTCCTCACAAAGCCTTGGAAGCTGTGCAGCCTCGTTTCTACCTCATTCCAGTGGCTACAGAGAATCACAGATCTGCCTAGATTCAAGATGGGGTAGGCTGAGGTGGTGGACATAGATCCTGTGTTAGTTTTCCATTACTGTAATGAATGACAAGAATAATTGGTTTGTAATGAGAAAACTTTTATTTTAGGTCACAATTCTGGAGGTTTAGGTCATGACTGGTGTCCCCATTGCCCTTCAAGCCTGTGGCAAGGCAGCAAGCACATCTTGGCAGTAGTGCAGGGCTAAATTGCTCATCTCATGATTGGTACGTAAAAGAATGGAAGAGACCAGAGTCCCACAATCCCCTTTGAAGGTACCTCCCCAGTGACCCAGAACCTCCCACTAACCCCCTCTTCTTAAAGTTTTTCACCACCTTCCAAAAATGCCAAGCTGAAGACCAAGCCTTTTACATATGGGACCTTGGGAGACATTCCAAATCTACCCTGTAGCTGATGCCTTTTCTTGGTGGAAGTGTGCAGATCATATTGGAGAAGAACATGTAAGATGGGAGATACTGTTTTGGCCATTTCTAGAAAATACAATCTGCCATAGATTATATTTAGAGCCCTATAATTGGATGAGATACTTGGGAAATGGGTATATACAGAGACAAGTACTGGGTTGGCCTTGGTACATTCAACCTTTGGAGAATGGGAGGAGGTAGAGGTGGTGGAGGAGGAGCCACCAAAGGGCAGAAGGAAGCCTGGAACAGATGCCACATCTGGTGGTGGCTGCCACTTCCTGCTGAAGTTCCTTAGGAAGTGTGATCAGGATAGGTTCCTCTTTCCCTGCCACTTTTTTTTTTAATTGTGGTGAAATACATACAACGTAAAACTTACCATCTTAATACATTTCAAGTATACACTTAAGTGGAATTCAAGACTACCATCCATCTCCATAATTCCCTTCATCTTATAAAACTGAAATTCTATGCCCATTAAATACTCTGCCCCCATACTCCTCCCTCCAATCATTGGCAACCACCATTCTACTTTTGGTCCTTATGATCTTAATGACAATCAATTTTTTAAAAATCATTCTCTATCTCTCTTTTTGTGACTGGCTTATTTTACTCAGTATAATGTCCTCAAAACAGGGCCAGTCTGGCCAGCTAGGGCATAGGCTATGGCCATATCAAGATGATCAGACATCCCGAGTAGCTCTCCATCCTACAGATGCTCAGTCTTCCAAAATGCAAGGCTGTCGGGGGGTGGGTTGCCATGGTCCAGCTATTTCTGTCCCTCCTTTAAGAGCTAAAGAAACATCCAATTTACCCAACTCTAAAGAAAACTTAATGTCCAAACAGTAGCATCTGTTTATTGATTTAATTTGACTTCAGAGTTTTCTTTAGGAATAGCTGGCGAATAATTGCCTTACATCTTGGAGAATTTCCTATACTAAGAGAGTCCAAAGATAATGATGTTTTCACCTGCAGGAAACTCGACTGCTAGAAGCTTCCTAAATGGCAGGTCCCATGTAACGAAAGGAAATAAGTAAGCCCCTCTCTACAGAGCTCCTGCCAACTTAGTTAAAATAAACAGTCCGTGTGTTAGATTTGGAGATTCTTATTTAATATAGAGGACTTGCTGAAATGGGTTCTGACCTCCACCGAGAATTAGAAAGAACTAGATGCAATACTGTTCCTTTAATGCTGTTTTTGCTCACACAAATGATGCCCTATTACACCCACTAATGCTTAACTACTAAGTTAAAAACTACATGGCAATTTGGACCACTGTAGAGTCTGCTCACTGTTTTGTGGTTTTATGCAATTCATGTATTGTATACAAGAAGACTTGACCTGGAGCAGGCAGCAAGAACTGTGTAATTACAAACACTTCCCAAGGAAATTACAGCGACAAGTGAAGGCTTGAGGATTTCCGTGGGAGCTTGGAGCTGCAGATATTCATTATAGGTACTTGGGAGGCACAGCTGTCTCTGCTGCAAACCATGTCCAATAGGGGTGCCCCTGGTTATATGTATGGAGGACAGCCCGCAGCCACTCAAAGCCAGAAATTGTGTCTATAGCAACGAATGTCTCTGTTTTTAAACTTTTCATTGCTTAAAAAGAATTTACTTAGATTTTTTTTTCCTTTTTTCTTCCTACCAATTTCAGAGTTTATACCAGCAGTGAATACCCTCCAGCTTTAACATTTCCTGGTACTTAATAACTAGCTGGGTTAAATGCCTTTGGCTTTACCTCCAGCCAGTCCTTAATTGCTACACCAGGAAGCACTTTCCAATCAAATTATTGTTTAATCCAGGCAAAAGAAAATGAACTATTATTGCTATCAACAATGATCAACTCCCCCTATGAGGCTGGGTGGGAAGGGTGGAAGTTTTAAGTTTCTGAAGTGCTTTTCTGGGGGTGATTGAGAAGGGCAAAGCGAAGCTGCCCAAGTACCTGTGAGGAATGATTTGCTTTGTAGGGATAGGGGCATGCTGAGCCACAGGCAGGGGTCCTCGGCATCCTAGGTCCTCCAGTCCTTCTCCTTCATCCATCCATGTAATCTGGAACCTTGCTGGTAAGCCAAATGCTCCTCTGGGAGCATCTGATGGAGAAAGGAAGCCTCTCTGAGCCTCTCTGAACCTGCGAGTACAATAGCGAGCCTTCCTGAGCACTGACAATGAGCCACACAGGCACTGTGCCCTGAGGTTATGACAGATCTTCAGTAATGTCAATGAGGAGGGTACAGTCATCATTACTCTTTCACAAATGGGGAAACTGAGACCCAGAGAGGTTAACCTGGCCAAGATCTATCACTCTGGAATAGTTTTAGCAGAGACAAAACTCCATCCCTAGTATTTCTAGCAGAGTCTTCACTCTTAAAAAAAATTATAAAAAATCCACACAACATAAATGTATGATCTTCATCATTGTCAAGTATCCAGTCAGTGGCACTGAGCACTGTTACATCATGGTGCAATCATCCCCACCACCCAGCCACAGAATTCTTCATCTTGCAAAAGCTCTGTGCCCATTACGCACGAGCTCCCTATTCTCCCTCCTCAATCCCTGGCAACCACCATTCTTCTTTCTGTTACTATGAGTTTGATGACCCTAGGTCCTCATATATGTGGAGTCACACACTGTCCTTTTGTGACTGGCTTATTCCTCTTAGCCTAATCAAACCTCATCAAGTTACAGCACATGTCAGACTTCCCTTTCTTTTAAAGGCTCGATTCTAGTACCACATTTTGTTTATCCTTTCAGCCATGAATGGACATTTGGGTTAAGGACAGCATGCAGCCCATGGCTGCCCTTCACATTCCACCTCTGTGGATCAGAAGAGCATCAGGTGGCTGTCAGCCCATTCCACCAGGCTCCACCTCACCACGTTGGTGGCCTGGGGGGAGGTGTCTGGGGCCACAGACCTCATGCAGGGTGGCCAACTTGGGGCTCCATAGCTTCTCACTGGCGAATCTGAAGAGGAATTTCAGTGTTCAATCCCTGAGTCCTAGTTCTGAAGAAAATAAGATCCTTTAGATCCAAGGGGCTCAGTCTGGGGCTGGGGATGTATTTCAGTGGTACAGCGCCAGCTTAGCTTGTGTGAGGTCTTGGGTTTGATCCCTAGCACCACAAACAAAATAAAAACACTGCATAGATTGAACTTGACTTCTGAATTCTACACCTGGACCCGTAGCCCACCCTGAAACTGCACAGTCTCATCTAACAGGCCCTGCAGGTCTCTCCCAACCTGCTGGTCCCCAGCTGGGAGCGGGTAAGTGGATATTCCACACCCTGGGAACAACATTTATAGGGGGCTTTGTGTTGTCATAACACTTGGGAAACACTACTGATATGTAACCTTAAAGCCAGGAGCCTGACATGACCGGCATTGTGTAAGATAGTAATGCAGCAAATAATTGTTCTGCATCTTAACCCAAACATCTCATCAAAATGGATCTCCTTAATTCATGGGACCTCAGTACCATCAGGCTTCCCAGACCCCCTCTTGCCTTCCCTGATCCCAGGATAAGCTATTTCTTCCACCTGAAATTCCCACCTCATCCCCCTACTCCTACAGGTGTAGAAGTTATGTCCCAGATTAAATGTATCTCTATTCAGGAGACCTCTCCAAACTCCCCCAAAGCACTTATCACTCCTTCAGATGGGATCCAATGAGTTGGTATGCTTGTTAATTCAGGCTTTTTTTTTTCTTTTTGAGAAACTACTGTGTGCCAGGCACTGTGCTAAGAATTTAAAAATGAATTAAGGCAGGGTCCTTGTCCTCAAGGAATTTGTAGGGCAGATGGAGCAACAATTGTCATGCAATGTCATATGTGCCCAGCAGAGGTGAGTCGTGGAGTATGGGAACCTGGGAGCCCCAGATTCTGCCCCAGGACTCTTGGAAGACCTCATTGAGAAAAAACAGTTTACACTGAGGTTTAAATAGTCGAGAAGGAGAATCAGGCAAAGAAATGTGCCCAGAAACAGAGCTGGAACTGATTCCATAGGGCTCTCTAGGAAAGGGAATCCAGGGAGGTGGGCAGAGCCCAATCCTGAGGAGCCATTGCATTATGATGGAGAGTATAGACTTGGGTTCATGGGGTGAGGCCCCCCAAGGCCCTACTTGGGGTACAAGGCACTTCTCTCCCTTTGACCTTACCAAGGGTGCCAGGTTCCCTCCAACTCCTCTCCTCAGAACTGTTCCTTTCCCATGGAAGACAGGAACTTGCATAGGTAGAGCAAACACTTCATGTGCCAAACACTTTGGAAAGTTCTGTTCTCTTTAGAAAGGGGATCCTTGTTGGGATGCCCAGGAGACAAAATCCCAGGACAAAGGTGAAGCATTTTTCTAGAATGTTATTTTTAGTCAAAGATCAGAAAGGAAAGTTAATTCATGTAAATGGTAAATAGTTTAGAACACTATTATTAACTTTTACAGCAAATCAGCTGTGGATATGTCATGGAGCAGAAGGCTGAGTGAACACACATTTTCCTTATTTGAAGATGTCATATGCACTCATGTTACAAAATTCTAAACATATGTATAAAAGAGTTTAGAATGGAAATTTACACCTCTGTTTTCCAACAGGCTTCGTTCCCAGGAAGCAATTACTGTTCCCAGTTTCTTGGGAATCCTCCAAAGGAAGTTCTACCTATATTCTAAGGAAATACCTATGCATGCAGGTTTGTTTTGTTTTGTTTTTTATTTTTGTACCAGGGATTGAATCCAGGGGTACTCAACCACTGAGCCACATCCCCAGCCCTTTTTATTTTGAGACGGGGGGGGGGGGGTCGGGGGGGCGGGTGTCTCATTAAGTTGCTGAAGCTGGGTTTGAATTTGTAATCCTCCTGCCTCAGCTTCTGGAGATTATAGGCGTGCATACTGCTCCTGGCTGCATACAGGGTTTTTTTAAAAATATTTTTTATTTGTTATTGATGGACCTTTATTTGTCTATTTTTTTATATGTGGTGCTGAGAATCGAGCCCAGTGCCTCACACATGCTAGGCAAGTGCTCTACCACTGAGCCACAACCCCAGCCCATGCATGCAGGTTTTTAAGTGCAAATACTAGCATATCATACACAGTATTCTGCAGCTTGCTTTTTCCCAGATAATACCACTTTTTGGAGACCTTTCCATGACACACTCATATGAATTATCTTATTCATTTAACATCTACACAATAATTCATTTGTATGAATGTGCCAGAAGTGTTAGCTACTGGTTAAATACCAGTCATTTCCAATATTCTCCTATTACAAACAACACTTCGGCAAGCACCATCCTCACATTTTCTTCATTTGTATGTGCCTGGGATAAGTGTATGATAAATGCCTAGAAGTGGGTCGCAGATGAACCACATTGCCCAATCCAACTGCACCAGTGTTTGCTCACCTACCCCTGCGCCAACACACAATAGACAGTAGTGTGTTTTCAAACTTTCTTACCTTTGCCAATCTGATAGGTAAAAAGTCATTTCTCGTAAGACTTTTTATTTGCTTGTCTTGTATTATGAAAGAGGTTGAGTTTCTCTTTTTAGGTTGAAGAGCCCTTTGTATTCCTTTTATGGGAACTGCTTATTCATATCATTTGCCCATTTTTCTATTGTGTTCTTGGTCTTTATCAATGTTTCATATTTCTTTAAATAGTAAGGGGGAGACAGAGGTATAGTCCATTGGTAGAGCATTTGCCTAGAATAAAAGAGGCCCCTGGGTTCAATCCTCAGCACTGGGATGTGTGTGGGGGGACTAAGGTATCATTTGTGATATGAATTGCAAATATTTCCCTCCCATGTGTTTGTCATTTGATTCCCCTCCTCCATAGTCATTTGTCATTTTTGTTAATAGCTAAATTTACTTTTGCTCTGAATTTTATGTCTTGTAGAAAGGCTGCTCCCCTATATGAGGTGATTGAAAAATATTCTCTCATTAATTAATTCCATCAAAAGCTTACTGATTCTGACTCTGCCAGGCACTGTTTCAGGTGTTGTGATTGCAGGTTGAACAAAACAAACTAGAAATGCCTTTTTAGAGTTCTTTTGCTCAGGCTTTCCTGTAGCACTTTCCCAAAGTACTTTTACAGTTTCATTTTTGCAATTAAATCTTTATTTTTTTTTCCATCAGGAATTTCATTTGGTGTAAAGTATAAGGGATCTTGTTTTTCCCTCCAGCTGGCAACCCAGTTGTCCCAACACCACTGACAAAAGAATCTCTTCTTTACTGATTGAAGATATGAGTTTTATTCTATGCCCAATTTCCATGGTTCATTCTTTTTTTGTTTGTTTGTTTGTTATTATTTTTCCATGGCTGAGGACCGAACTCAGGGCCTTGTGCATGCTAGGCAAGCACTCTGTCACTGAGCTAAATCCCCAACCCCTGGTTCATTCATTTTTTGGTGGGGGGAGTCCAAAACAAAAACAAAAACAAAAAACCCTGAAAGAAATGTCCTGTGAATGCATTGAGCTTCACAGACAGATCCATAAGATTGTTAGTATATTTTGCTCTTTCCTTGGAGCACTTGGGTGGGAATTCTGAATATTACTGACAATTTTTTTTGTCTTTAATCATCACAATAACTACCTGCAAGGCAGGTAGTGTATCTCTATTTTGCATATGAAAGAATCAGGTCTAGAGAAGTCAAGAGTGACCCACAGTCTTGGTGGTGGACCCCTACTGATCCCTCTACCCATATCTCCCTTTTTCTGGGAATTGCTCCCCATCATGCACCATCTATCTGATCCCCTGTGAGCTGAGATCCAGCCAGGATAACTGGTCCAAGCCTGCTCACACAAGTTTTGCCAATCACACACACTTATATATTTTAAATGGAAACTTAGAGGAGTCAGTCTGTTATAAAGGTGGGCATCTGTTAGGGGCCATACTTCTTGTCCCATGACCAGAGAAGCAGAAGAATCTATTCTATCTGTGGAGAGAGAGAATGGAGCCTGAATTAAGCAAATGGAGAAAGTTGGGGTGTCGGGGGAGAGGCCCTAAGTGTTCATGTCTGTGGTGCTCAGATGTGCTGGGGGCTCAGCTGTATTACTAACTCTGTGTTCCTTGAGACGCTTCTATCTCCTTAGAATAAATTCTCCTAAGCTTTCACTTAAGTTTCTGCCAAAGAGATACTGGAAATGCCCCAGATGGGACTCATCCTAGAATGGGTTGTTTTCAAAGACTTCTCCTAGGTATATCTCCAAAGGGAGCCAGGGTGCTGGTTCAGCTGACTTGTGTCTCAAAAAACAAATGCAGAACAGTAATCCCCCCTTAGCATGGGAAATATGCTCCAAACCCCCAGTATTTCAGATGCCTAAAATCACATAGTACCAGACCCCAGATATACTGGTCTTTCCTCTACAGACATACCTGTGATTAACATTTAATTTGTAAATTAGACATAGGAAGAGATCAACAATAACAATAAAATAAAACAATTTTAACAATATATCGTAACAAACGTGAATGTGGTGTCTCTTTTTTAAAAGAGTCAAGGCAAATAATATCTTTGGACTGCTATTGACCACCAGTAATAGAAACAGCAGAAAGCAAAACCTCAGATGAAGGGGGGCTACTGTATGAGATTGTGGCCAGGGTAGGGTCCTCACAGGCTGGTGTCCTCAGCCACCTATGGTTTGAGGTCACGTAAAACCAAACTGGAGGGTAGTGCCAATACAGATTCAGAGCCTGCTCCTCTTTCAGCTGGATACAGACAGGTCAAATTGTGATTTACCTTTCCCAGCCTCTTCGTTGGGTCTCCGTGTGAAGGTATAGCTCAGAAACTCATGCCAAAATTTAGCCCAAGTTTCACCCTCAAATCTGTTCTCCCCTCCCCTGGTCCTTTTGGTTCTTTCAGGAATGACAGTGCTCTCCCAGGTTACAAATCTGGAAGCCAGTTTTCCCTCATAATGCCTCTGACCCTTGACCCTTCCTTTCCATTCTCACTGCCAAGTCCAAGGTTTATTGCCTCAGGCCTGAACTCTTGTAATAGAGTCCTAACTCAAATGTCCCTGTTCCTTTGCAAGTTCTGAGCAAGTTCTAACATAGCTCCCTGAGGGGCCTCTCTGACCCAGAGGGGTCACCGTTCATAATCTCTGACCTGAATCCCCATTCTAAGACATTGCAGATGGTGACTGTCAGGTGAACTGTTAGTTGTATGACCTGAGATTTGTCCCCGTGCTTAGCTTTGTGCAGCCTCAGCTTCTTCACCTGAGGATAAACAGCAGGCTGTGGAGAGAAAGTGGAGAAACTCTATGTCTAGGAAGGACTCTGTTAGGACTTGCATGTCAGAGGTAACCTGCCCTTGGCTCCCTTTCCCAATTTCCACAAGGCCCAAGGTAAAGCCTGGGCCCTTGCTTTACCCTATGTGCCCAGCAGAGAGTATGGCACAGACTAGGTGTTCAAAGGAGAAGCGAACAAAACCCTGCCTCACCCTTTCACTTTGTCTTCAGTGCCTTATACAAAATGAACAATTAAAGCTCTTCCAATATGGTTCTCAAAAACACAACACTTCTTGTTTAAAAAATCATATGATCATACACTTATTTCTATTTTTTAATGTTTTAAATATGTATTTAGTTGTAGATGAACACACAGTATCTTTATTTATTTTTATGTGGTGCTGAGGATTGAACCCAGTGCCTTACACATGAGAGGCAAGCACTTCACCACTGAGCTACAACCCCAGCCCCCATTTATTTCTATTTAGATAAACAAAAGGAAGCAAATAAAAATCAACATATTCCTACTGGCCAGTCATTTTTTTAAAAAATATTTATTTCTTAGTTTTAGGTGGGCACATCTTTATTTTATCTTTATTTTCTTTTATGTGGTTCTGAGGATCGAACCCAGTGCCCCATGCATGCCAGGCGAGCGCGCTACCACTTGAGCCACATCCCGAGCCCAAGTCAGTTAACTATATTAAATGTCTCCTTTACATACATTGGTGTTTAAAATAATTCCATTTTTTTTCTTGCAAAGTTGAGATATTATAATCAGCTTATTCTGTTTAGTTTGGTTAGCATTATTTAAAAGAAAAAAACGTTTTTCATATCATGAAGAAAACTTGGTAAAGATAATTTTTAAAAAATGGAAGCATGATATCCCATTATATGAGTAAATCATAATTTACTTTTTAAATAATTGTTCCACATCTAGGGTCTTTACCTCCCAAGCTTTCTTTATTTTAAATAATATTGGGATGAATTATTTTTGTGCATCAATCTCTGACCCCATTTTTCAATAGCTTCTTAGAAGTTATTTCACTAACCATGATTCTTGAGTGCCTACCATGTTCCAATCATTTTTCTTTTTGAAGCACTAAATCCTCATAACAGTGCTATAAAGAGACAGCATCAAAAAAAAGAACATAATTTGCATTTCACAAATGACAAAACTGAAACACAAATAAACAGAGGAATGTGCTCAACACATGGTAGTGGGCTATCGTAGTCCATTTTCTGTTGCTAATAACAAACCTCAGCCTGGGTAAGTTATAAAGAAGTTTATTTTGGCTCCTGGTTCTGTTCCAAGGTCAAAGGGAAGCCATCTGTGATGGCCTACTTGCCAGTAGTCTCAAGGCAGAGCAGGGCATCTCATGGCAAGAGATGTCCCCTCTGGTATTTCTCTTCTTACAAAGCCACCAGTATTTGATCACAGGGGTCCCTCCCTGATGATCTTACTTAATCCCGATCACTGCCTAAAGGCCACACCTTACACACTATCATCAGAACAAGTTTCCACTCTCTTACTATCTCACAATGGGGATTGAACTCCAGCATAAGCTTCGAGGTGAGAAACCAGATTGAAACCATAGCAAGGGCTGAAATTTAACGTGAGTCTTTCTTACTGTAAAGCTCATGCTCTCAGCTGTGAACAATTTAAGGCTCTTGATACATATTGCCAAATGATTTCTCAGAGAGGTTATTCTAATTTACACCCCACCAACAGAATGAGTGTCCTTCGCTCTCCCTTCTTCCTCCAGTTGGTTTCTAGCTATTTGCATCTCTCCTTCTGTGAGCTGCCTCTTCTTGGATGCCCATCCAACAGCAAAGGCCACTATGGACCACCAGCCAGTCCAGCTGAGCAGCTGGTGATGTTTCCCCCAGTATCTGGCCATATTCATTCCACTCTGATGTGAGAATGATCTAAGAGAATGCAAACACTACAGAACAAAGCTGTTACACTGGGAGACAGAGCCCTGGGAGGGAAGAGTGCCTCCTGCTTCCCTGTTGGTACATGCAGACCTGCCAGAGGCCCAGGCACACAGGCCATCTGGAAGTCACAAGTTTATGAGCTGTATATACACAAGAACTGGTTTCTTTATTGTCCATAAGCTGTGCATGCATCCCAGTATTATTTCAAAGAAAATAAAGCCAGGAGTCTGGTATGATTCAAGTATAAAGGTAACACAACAAAGAACATTCATTGGTTTTCTGAATGCCGATATCATTTAAATTCTGCAGCTAGATTATGAATGAAGTTTTCATGGAAGCGTCTGAAGCGTGTTTCCCTAACAGTTTTGATGTCAGGTTTCTCCTATGGTAGTTAATGCCTTAGACAGTGTGACATACTGAGGAATATATATATTTGGTTTCTGTCCCTGGTTCTGGCACAGACAACCTAAACACCTTGTAATTTCCTGACTGATAAGGGTGCTAGGAGTATGTTTTGTTCTAATATTTGGTCTTTGACCCTGGTTCCTGACACAGAGCTCCTAAATTCCTGGGTGATAAGAGATCCTTTGTTCTAATGAAGTGACTCTTGATGGGCTCCCAGATACCTTCAGGGTGGGAGCTGGTCACCAGAAAGACTTAAGCCATGATGAGAAGCTTAGACCTTTCAGCCCCACTCCCATCCTCTGGGGAGAAGGGCCAGAGATTGAGTTGCCCATGTAGCAAAGCCTCCATAAAATTTCCTTAAAGAATTCAGAGAGCTTCCAGGTTGGTGATACACCAATATGGTGGGAGGGTGTTGTATCCTCCGTCCATGAAGACGATAATTCCTGAGCTTGGGACTCCTTGAGACCTTACCCTATGCACCTCTTCATCTGGTTGTTCATCAGTATCCTTTATCACATCCTTTTAAATAAACAAAAGTCAGTGTTTCCCAGAATTCTGTGAGCCATCATAGCAAATTCTGGCACCCAACGAGAAGTTTGTCAGACCCGGCTTCTAGTCAAGGGTCAAAAGTGGGGGGAATCTGAGTATTTGATACTTGTAATTAATGCCTAAAGTGAAGGGCAGCCCTTTGGGTCTTTCCAGATAACATCAGAATTGAACTGAAATGAACTACAGGATACCCAGTTGGTATCCCAAGGGTTGGAAAATTAGTTGGTATAGGAAAATCCTCCCCCCATGTATTGGTTTTCGGAAGTTTTAGTATGAAGAGAAAAAATGGAGTCTTTTCCCCAATTAGGCCATGAAACAAGATATCTACTCCTCATTTGTTCAGTGGAATGTTTCTCCAGGTTTCTTTTTTACAGCCAGCCTCTAAATAATGAGAATAGCCACCACCCACAAACACACACTGTAAGCTACACACCTTGTGTTTTATGCATATCTGGTTTCTTTTTCTTTTTGTGGTGCTGGGAATCTGAACCCAGGATCTTGTGCATTTGAGGCAAGCACTCTACCAACTAAGCTATACCCTCACTCCCTACATACTCTGTTTCTAATCTGTATGATAATCCTGCAAGAGATGTAGGATTTGCTCCAGCTTGGAGGTATAGACACGAAGGCCCGGAGGTTCCAGATTTGCAAGCCTGCAACCTCATACTTCATAAGAGCCTCTCACAGACACTTGTCAAATGGACCATTTCCTTCTGAATGCTTATTAATACCCTCTTCTCCACAACTGGCTGAGTTGCATCCAAGGGAGAATTTTTATGAATCAGGAAAATTGAGGACTAAATATATCTGCACTGTTGTCTTTGGACATCTCCTCCAACAAGACTGTGGAGGAAGGTTACCTGGAACACTCATACTTCTTCCCATATCGACGAGGTACCAAAACCCATTCTTGGCCTGTCATTGCCCTCGATAAATCAATAACACGTTTATTGGACAGTTCATACAGTCATTGGGCACTGCATCATCTACGTTCTTCAGCTTCTCACACAAGTCATAGAATCTGGAAGGCCCTTTGCAGGAACTGCAGTGAAATAACTGCTCTTGGGGCTGGGGATGTGGCTCAAGCGGTAGCGCGCTCGCCTGGCATGCGTGCAGCCCGGGTTCGATCCTCAGCACCACATACAAAGATGTTGTGTCCGCCGAAAACTAAAAAATAAATATTAAAATTCTCTCTCTTTTTCTCTTTAAAAAAAAAAGAAAAAAGAAATAACTGCTCTTCCTCCTTCCTCCACAGTGTCAGAAGTCCAGACACAAAAATGGTCCTGTTTGGGTCTATGCTTGGACAGTGTCAGGGGTTGTGATGCTAATTGCTAATCACCAAGGGAAGAGCAGGTCCTCAGCCAGGAAGACAGGTGGAAGACAGAACCCTGGCAGGAAGTAGCAAAGTCCTCTTGGCCTTTTCTTATAGGGAGACGGTGTCCTAAATGGGTGGCTCTGGGGTACAAAGGTTGAAATAGCCTCTTACATAGGAAGTGTGATGGGGCTGGTTGATCCCAGTGGATAGAGCTCTTCTTTTCTTCTTCTTTTAAAAATTCTTAATGTATTAGTGAATACATATTAGCCTAACTTTCTGTGCTACTTAGCTTGAGGGATCCAGGATAGGACCACATCCTTTTCTCCTGGTACTCAGAAACCAAACTGGAAACTGGCATGAAGTTGGCATTTAGGAAATATAGGGATTAGGGGTAGGAGAAAGTCATATTTTGTAAGATGCTTTTTGGGGCTGTATATTTATTCCTTGTTGAGTTTATTTCTTCACCTAATATCCCTCAGCTTTTAGTGAAATCTTATTTAAATGTTATATCTAATCCCAGATGTCCTGGGGAAATTATGCAAGAAAAAAATAGATGAAAAGGTTATCTATGCCAAATTGTAAAAGGGGACATAATGGCCCTTCCCCCATCCTCTTCTACCTCCCCATTCTCCCAGGGCAACAGAAGTTATCGTAATTCCCCAAAGGGTAGATAAACTTCTAGAAGAACAGGGACATTGAGGACCATCTCTTGGACAGTCCCCGTTTCTAGTCTCATCCTCTTTTACTGGACTGAGGAAAGCAGCAGGTTTCTTGGGGCACCAGGCCTATATTTTAGATTTAAGAGTCTGGTGTATGGTTTAGTAGTGGGTAGCAGTCTGCACTTTGGTGGAACACACAGTAAAATAATCCGATCTGAACTGGAGCTGACAGCTAGAGTTTCTCATGGTCTTGTCTGTCTGCTGGCACCAGTGAAAACTACAGAAACCTAGAACATAAAACATCCTGGCTGTTCTTAAGGTGCACCTTCTGTATTTTACATTTTTCTAATAGCTACCCAGTTAATGCCAGATACTCTGGTGCTAATTACATAATTTATATTATCAGTAATCTTCATAATTCTTCAAGGTAAAATATTGCTAAACCTACATTTACAGATGAAGCTACCAACACATAAAACTTATAATTTGCCCAGGTTGGAGCAAGGTCACATGCTGGTAAGGGTGTATGTTGGCCCTGGAACCAGGGTTTGCCTGAATCTAAAACCTTATTTTTCACCATATCAAAAACATATGAGGGTTGTCCACTACCATCTATAAGGAAATTTTCAGACATTTTGGTTACTGAATTATTTAAGGGTTACTGATTACTTGCAGTTTTTTCTTCTTTTTTCTCCCCCAATGGACCCCTTGCCCTGCATATGCCAATCTAAACAGTTCTTGCATTTTTTGAGTTCATGCATGCAAAGTACGTTTTCAGATTGGGACTGAAAACTTGAAAGGAGCAATATGAAAGTGAAGGGGACTTGGCAGTGAAGAATTATATTTCAAGTTCTAGTTCTCCATACCTATAATACTCAGGGAATTTGTATGCAAAGTTTGTGTTAGCTTTCTGTCACTATAATAAATACCTAAGACATCAATTTATAAAGAGAATAGGTTTATATTGGCTCATAGTTTTATAGATTTCCATCCATGATTGGTTGGCTCCATTGCCTTCAGGCCTGTGGTAAGGAAGCATATCATGGTGGTAGCATGAGGTAGGACAAAACTGCTCACCTCATGGCTGGAAAGCCAATAAGAGAAAGGACAGGGTTAGGGGTATAGCTTAGAGATTCAGCACTTGCCTAGCATGCATCATGCCCTTGGGTTCATGCCCAGTAAAAAAAAAAAAAAAAAGAAAGAAAAAGAAAAAGGAAGGGACCAGGGAGGGACCCATATTCTTCTTCAGGGACATGTCCCCAATGACCTAATTTCCTCCCACTAGGCCGCACCTCATAAAAGGTCTACTACCTCCCAATAGTCAGCTCAAATCCTGGCTTTTGTTTAACAGCCTCCCCTACAGGTATCAGCTCAAATTAAAAGCTCCTTTTCCATATTCTGGTAACATACTGCTCACCTGACACTTTAATCAGAGCTGACTTGTACTTTCCTTTAAATGTGTCCTGAGCTTTTGTTTTCCACTATTTCAGCTATCAAAGGTACCAGGGCTTAAGGCCACCCTTCTTTTATTCCTTTGTCACAGATGGTACTGTAATCATAGGAATAGCTCAATAATACTTAATTGACTAATTAATAGTTGAAAAATAAATGAATTTGGGATAATTCAGGGACTAAGTAGGTTAGGATAGTAGAAATAACAAGTGACATTTTTAAAGTAAGGTTTACAAAACATTCCGCATGTAGTCTCATTTTTTTTTCTCACAGTAACTCAGAGAGGAAACTCAATGAGATTAAGTGACTCTCAAAACCCAGACCCTCTAACCTCAAAGCTTGTATTATTTCCATTATTGTTGACTCCCAAGGCTGACTATACAATGACGTCTAGAGACTGCCCCTTCCTGCAGAGCATCCTTACCAGCAGAGGGCGCAAGAATGTAAAAGGGTCTTGGAATGGGTCGGGTTTGCATGCTGGCCCAGCCACCCTGGTCTACATGACCAGGGGCAAATTATTCATTTTTTTTTTTTTTTTAGCCTTCTCTTTAAAAATATTAATGATAATGCTCTCACCACCATCACAGGGTGGTCATAGGACAATAAATCACAACTTTCATGTTTCATAAGGGATCATAGAAGCCTGAGGTAGAACAGACATTGATTCTTATTTAATGCTTTGATAAATATTTGAAATTAGTTTGCATACTTGACACTTAAAAAAGAGTTACATCAAGTGGGTAAAGTAATGGAGATTAATGAAAAATTTCAACAGTCAGCAAGAATTCGAGGAAGCAGTTTGGAACAACCTTTCTGGATTGAAATGATAAGTGATTGGCCCCAGCAACTATTTAACTTAAGAAAATAATATTGCATGGTAGTAAGACTTTATCATTGCTCATCAGTGCTCTCTTCATAATAGTAAAAGCAGAAATACCAATTTATTAAATGCACAGGTTTATAACTTATAGTTTCTCCATCAGATTGAACACTGTGTAGCCATTAAAGCAATGCTCTAGGAGAATATTCTAAATATAAAGATGATCAGGACAAGGAGGCAAAGCCCATATGATAAAAACAGCCTGATTTTGATTTTGTTTAAAAATATACACAAGACAAATCAAAATATTAAGGTATTTTAATGGATGAGATTGTTGATTTTTGTTCCTCTTTGCTTAACATTTACCACCTTTGTAATACAGAAAGTTCTTTCTTTTATAGGAGCAGAGTTGAAGTCCTTCATTAAATACTGCCTGCTAGCACAATCAGGCCAGTAGTTATGTAAATTAAGTCAACTGTAATAAAGAGACTTGGATGTTTCAAGGTAAATAAAGTAATTAAAATCCTGATGAAATTTCCCCAAGTGATCACCAAGTTTTGATTTAGCTGCTGTAAGAATGCAGTAAATAGACACCAAGCTCCACTTTTTCAAAAGGCCTAAAAAGGCAGAAAATATGAACAATTGTTCATGTTCATGTAAAAAGCCATGTGACCTGTGTGTCCCAGAGCAAATGTAACCTGAAACACACCCTATCTCCTACTCAAGGCTGGCTGCACATCTCTGGACAGTGTGTTTGCTCTCCATTACTTAATTTACTTTCCTGAACTTGAAATGGAGTGGAATTTCAATGTAGAGTTACCCATTAGCTCCAGGGCTAAATTTAAACCTTTAATTAAATTAATCTGTTGATCTTAAGCACATTGCTTCTCCCTCAGAGAAGTGAAGCAAGATTTTTAGGTGTCACAGAGTTTAATTCAGTGTGACAGTAGTTCTTTATTGCATTTGGGAGGTCACTCAAACTGCCTATAGAAATCCCCCCACGATTTTTGATTGCTTCAGGCGATGGCTCCACCCCCATCCTCACTGGTTGGAGTTGGGGTTGGGGCTTCCACACCTAGATTAGGAGCCGCCTCTCTGGAAGGGTCATAGCGTCCTTGGCAAATAACCCACATCTCAAGAAGACAAGATAGGCGTCAAACGGATGTTTATGAAATACGTGCCAGAGTAGCTATCCATATTGGTCCTGGCTTATGGGGGTGGAAAAGATCATAATCCTCAAAAATTTGCAAGGCGACAAGGAGAAAGGAGACTGTTTTAGCCCGTCTCAGTCTCTATAGAAAACCAATCACATTTTAGGGCCAAAGTGAAAATTTATGTTGGTCTTTACTCAGGGAGATGAAAAGTTCCAGCAGTATGAAATAGGGGGGCGGGGGTGTAGATCAGTTAGATCACACGGAAAATGTGCGTGCTCCTCAGCGCATATCTTCATCTTGGGGTCGCTCCCCTGGCCTGCGGATGAATAAGAGACACCTCAGTGGTTAGCTACGCTTTCCGGTGGGGCTGCGGACCTACGGGTGTAACTATTAATAAGACTTATTGGTCGGGTCCAACAGTAAGGCAGGGTCCAGTTAACTTGTCCAAATCTCTGTGTCGCTCCAAATAACTCTCCTGCAGAACCATAAGTCTCCCAGGAGCACATCCCCACGCTGTGACTCACAGGTTCTGTTTGCACCCCCAATTCTCAGAGCTAGCGTGCTGGGGTAACGTGCTCGCCTCCCGCACCTGGCTTCTGCGCGCCCCGGGAGCC
>NW_025999990.1:41212709-41241343 GCF_001458135.2 Marmota marmota marmota | reverse complement strand
CCCTGCCCGGCCCCGGAGCGTCGCGGGCGCTCGCTAGCCCTCTGGGCGCGGGCCGGACGTCGGGGGAGCTTTTGCAAACGTCCGGGTCGGCGCCTCTAGCCTCCTGTTCTCAACTGCAGCTGCTGGATGGGCCCGGGAGTGCGGAGCAGGAGGAGTTGGAGGAGGACGATGCCTTTACCACCGTGCAGGTGCCGGCAGCCGCCTTCTTGAGCTCCGGGACCCCCGGGAGTGGGAGCGGCAGTCGGGGCCGTCTCAACTCGTTCACTCAGGGAATCCTGCCCATCGCCTTCTCCAGGCAGATCTCACAAAACTACTGCTCCCTGGAGCAGTCGGGTCAGAGCGGCAGCACCAGCGCCTTTGAGCAGCTGCAGAGGTCTCGGTGAGTACCCTGGACGCTACACGCGCCCTGCTCTGCGTCGCTGTCCACCCCCACCCCCGGCACGCCCAGCCTCCCGGTAGTCTCTAGACTGTACTGCACGCACTGGTAGCTCCCACTTTCCTGCGCCCATTTGGATCCAGGGCTTCTGGCCCGAATTCCAAACCATTTGGGGCACGCGAAAGAGGAAGAGAGTCCAGGGGGTGTGTGGTCATACGTGTGTTTGCGAACCTGGCACTTGCAGAGCAGGAGCACCCTGCTAATGTCATGGCCTGGGAGTTGGAAGTTGCAGGAACCCATTAAAAAGGGGCTCCCGAACCTCACAGCACTAGGAGATCCTGAACTTCCTGAAACCCGGTTCAGACCCGGAGGTGCGATCCTCCAGCTGGGCTGGCAGCCGGCGGTCACAGCTTGGTGCGGTGGGTGGGGCTCGCGGCTGGGCGGCGCGCGGGAGCCTGAACTAGTAGCAGACACGCGAGAACCTTCCAAAGTTCCTTTCTGAGTTCAGTGTTGCTGTGGTAGGGGGAAACTTGGCGTTTTCTTTTTGCTTTCCTAAGAAGTGGGAAGTCTTTACATTCCCTTGAGCCCCCGTACCCCATTCCAGGATGAATTTGCTCGAGTTAGTTAAAAGCTTATTTTACCTGCAGGCATACTAGCAAAACCACGAAATGTTTCATATTTACTTATCCAGGAAATGGCAGGAGCTTGTTAGGGACCGTCTGTTAGATTTGTGTGGGACTTGGAGTTTGGGGAGCAGCGGGAGTGGGGAGCAACTGGCGAGATTTATGCCTATTCCCTGGGAGGCTCTGATCTTAAGTCAATCTACTGTGAAGTAAGTTACAACATAGACTCCACCTGGGTTCGGTTGATTTAGCAGAGTGGAGCCTCAGTTTACCCTTCAGGGATAGACCCTTGCCAGGATTCTGAAGGCATCAAGATGAGCTGGAAGAACATTCTCTATTACAGTCTGTCTCCTGTAATGCGCCTGTTTTGATCTGGCCCAAGTAAGAAGGTAGCCTGTTGGAAAACTTCTCCTTGTAATCAAGTCAAAGAACAAGCCGGCTCATCCAAAGTTGACTCTCGCCGGTGGATGAAATCAGGCCGGTGCTGATGTGTATATTGCAGTTCAAGTGCCTGTAGGCTCAAGGGCCAGGGGTGTGGAGTCTGGGAAGCAACCTTGTGATTGCATGGATGAATTAGTGACACTGGGCACAGGTGACAGTCCGCTTCTGGCATTTCTTGTTAGAACATGCATCTCCCCAGTAGCGGGTGAGTGCGTGGGAGGGGGAATCCCTTTCTGGGCAAGTAGTGCACACTCAGCAGTTTCTGGGCAGCCCTGTATTACTGCTTGACATCGCACACCGGCTCATAATTCTGGAGTTTGAGCCCAAGCCCAGCAGTCAGTGGGTCATGACAGGAATTATAATAAACATACGTGTTATTTTAAGCCAGTGTGCAAGGGCTGGCCTGTGTCACCTGGTAGACAGATGTATTCCCTGTGCTGCAAACAGCTGGAGATCGGATTACCTCTAGCTCTTTCTCTAAGCAGCTAATTTCAGGGATATGGATTATCTTGGGTTGTTATTTCTGAGCCAAAGAACATCCACAATTTTCTCTCTAATCCTATCTCTGTGAACCTTTAGGATGTTTTTCTTGATCCCTCGCACTTCAACACATTAAGATGAGTTAGTATTAAGATGCATCCTTACCTGTCAATCATGTTCATCTTACTATATCTGAATAGTCCATATCTGGTAACTTGATAGGCACTTTTAAAATGACAACTGTCAACAGAAACAGTATCAAATTTGATGTGCCAGCAAGGGAGGATGTAGGGAAAATTAATTTGAGAAGAGGCCTTTTAAGAAAGCCCAGCTTGGCTGAGGAATGGGGTCAAATGTGGCATATCCTAGGACATGTACTGTTTTTCAGACCATTGTCTGAAGTATACTGCTTTTATGATTTCTGAAGTGTACTTTCACCTGGTTTAGAGTACAAACTTATTTGAATAAGGCACGGGTGGGGCCTGTTTTCGGGGCTTCCCTTCCCTTCCCTCCCTTCCCAGTGAGCTCCCTTTCAGAAGCCAGCCTGTGTGCTTTCTGTATATTACTTTACCTGGATGTCGTTTGCCAATGAAATTAGATTTGCCTTGGGTTCATTTCTAGCTGAATTCCATAGAACTTTTCTGCTCCAAAGTTGAGCTCCCAGATCTCAGCCTCACCAGGAGCTCTTAAAAATGCAAACTCCTCGGCCCCACCCTCACCTGCTTCAACCCAAATCTACATTTTAACCGGAACCCCAGGGGATTCATTTACAAATTAAATTGCGGGAAGCACTGCTTAATCTTTAAACCAGTCCCAAGGAATTAAAACTGATCGGGGTGAATTGCTTGAACTTCCAAACTTTGAAATACAATAGGGAGGAAGATTTCCATGCCTAAGTTTAGGCATGAGTGTGTGCTCAGTGAAGAGAGGTGCATGCAAAGATCACACCATTTTTGTATGCTGAACCTTGACATCTATCACATTTGACCCTCACAGCCACCTGTGAGTTCTTTCACAGGTGAGGAGACCGTGGGCCTTAGGGAGGCCTATTAACTACCTTGGACTGGCCCAGCTACTAAGAGGCACTTAAGATAATGGGTGAACCCCATTTGGGCCAGGATAGGAACCTGAGTTTTTTTTTTTTTTTAATTAATTAATTTTACAATAGAATGCATTTTGACATAGGGAACCTGAGTTTTTGACATCCAAGCCTGACATCTTTTCCCTCGGGCACTCAATCCTTGACACTCTGCCTTACATACAGTGAGGCCACCTATCATGTTTGAGCTGCTGACTGTAAATGTCCGGGATACAGCTTGCAAGTCACTTTGGTGTGATTTGATATCGCAGGTTACTGGTTACCTTGACGAGTCCTGCTTCCTCAAATGTTGAAGTATAACACCAGGGAAGCACACCAAGCCTGGAGTAGAAAGTAAGAAACTTTATTAAAGGACAGTAAATCAGAGTGGAAGAAGGGGACAGACCCAAAGGTGGAATCCGTCGCTTTTATATGTCTAAAGTTTCCCTTGTTCTCCATTCTTCTCCCTTGTTTATTTCCTCTCATCCTGCAGAGTGACTGGGGGATGTGGATGGCATGGCAGGGGGTGGGGGGTGTGCAGGTACAGGTGGGCTGGAAGGGCCTAGGTGAAGTGCTGGGCAGGAAGGGAGCATCAGCCCAGGGGCATTGGTTAGCAGCTCCCTGTCTGCTCTGGAGTTGCTTCATTTACAACCTTTTTGGGAGGGGGAGTACCTAAGGGCTCTGGAGACTTGAGCATCTTTCCAGTCTCCCAGGGGCTGTTTCCAATCCAGACTCAATTTTCTCCATCAGACCTGATTTAACTAGCTACCCTGTCTTTATATCTGGCTTCAATTTGTACCCCTTTAGTGATTCCTGGCAAGTTTTGCCTCTTTGTTTAGGTCTCCCCGGTTTTGCTGCTGTGTCTTAGGCTCTGTTCTGTTAGACTGTGGCCTGGGGATCCTACTAGCCTTGTGAAGGGTCCCCTGTGGCCTGGAAGCCTGCACTGGGGTGTGCAGAGGCACCCCTGTTGAGTTTCCTCTCTGCTGGAGCAGTGAGACACCCATCAGGAAGGTGTTAATGGGTGAAAGGGAGTGCAAACTTAGAAGGTGTCTTAAGGCTTCTTTTACTTTAAAAACTTCACCCAGGCAGCCGCTGCCAGCAATCCTGATTACTCCATTTCCTGGAGCTTCTGATGGCCACACAGCTGCCCAGCAGCTGTCTCCAGCCCAGGTGGAAGCTCTGTGCCTGCCAGAAGAGTGGCTTGGTGACTGGGGTAGTCCTTAGAAATGGCAAGCGTCTTTTACCTTTTCTGAACACCTGAGTTTGAATCATGCCAAGTGGAGAGTTGGGTCCTCCATGGGAGGAGGGAACAAGGTGCAGAGGAGCCCCTTGGCCTGGGTCCCAGTGCTGTGGCCAGGGCAGCCTTTCCATCCCAGGCAGGTTAATTAGCCCTTCTCCTCCGGAGAGCCTGGGTGATGGCTTGGGCCCTTTAAGCCAGATGCCTGTGGCACTGACATTTGTTGTGGAACATAGACTGAGTGTTGGCAGGGGGTGCTAAAAGCTTCCAGAGGCTAGTCAAATGTTAATGTATTTAGGATGGGGGGGGGGGAGGCGGGGTCCCTTCAATGGCATATTCTTCTTTTTGATAGCTCTAGGCTCTGTACTGCTTTGTTCCTATTGTAAGGCTGAGGAAACTGGAGCTCAGATGTGTTAAGTCATTTGCTCAAGGTCACTCAGCCCTGCTCGCTGAGTTCTGGCTCATTCCTGACTGCTTACCCTGGCCACTTAGGGCTTCTGCCTCTCCTTTGTGCACCGCCCCTCTTGGGGTGGAAACTGGGCTCTGGCTGTAAACTGTAACCTCAGTGTCTTGACTGAAAAAGAAAAATGCAAACCGACCAGTAGTTGAGAATCAGCGAGTGGGAAGGGAGATGGTCATTCTTCCTTAACTTTGTCACCACCTGGCCATGTGACTTTGATCTCCCTAGCTTATTGCTTAAGTTGTCTTTGAGCCATTTTCCCAGCCACAGTTACAGAAGCCCAGGCTGCACGCAGTCTCAGGCCAGGCCCGGCTCTGGTCAGGACACTTTCCAAAGTCTACGCCTGGTTTGTGCCTGGCTGGGAGTTAGGCCATCCACTAGTGGCCCTAGCTGCTGGCAGAGGCATCCCGGTCCCCGCCCACTCCCGTCCTTGTCCTCCTAGAGCCTGTGATGTGGGTGAGCTCAGGAGGCAGCTGGCAAGTGCCCAGTGAGGGCAGCGAGTTCAAGGGTGACCTTTTGCTCTCTGGAAGGGTGGGGCAGCCTGCAGGGCTCTGTACACTGTCCCACAGCTGGCCTGGGAGCTTCCCTCGAGCCTGGAGATTGTTACGTTGTGGATGGGGGCTGCAGACAGGAGGCTTTGAGCAGAATGGGAAGAACTGGTGGGTGAGGTGGTGACCTCATGTGGGACAGAGACTTGGGAACCCTACCTTCTGGGCCAGGTGGGTTCTTAGGAACCCTGGTGGAAATAAAGGATTGGGACAGATGAGTCTGCCTTCTTGTCCTGATCTAGCATTCCTGTGGCCCACTGCAGGGCCTGGGACATGTGGGAAATTGAACTCTAGGCACCAAGCAGCTGTGAGTCTGTTACACAGCACTGGTCTCAGAATGCACATTAATGAATGAATGAATGAATGAATGAATGAGTGGAGTAGGGGGAACTGGAGTAGCAGGGAACCCTCAGCTGTAGGTCTCCTAGCTGGACAAGAACTTAGGGACATCCAAGCTGGAAGCCACCTTTCCTGACAAAGTGGTCAGTTCCCCAGTCAACACCCCATTCCTCCGGGAGGAAGTGATCTCTATAACTTAGTGGCTAAAAGCCTCAAGTTCACAAAGCGCTTTTGTAGACATTGACTTCAGCCCCAGAAGGTAGGAGTCTAAGGTCACGCAGTGGACTAGGGGTGGCATTAGGTGCTTTGTTATCTGTCAGGTATGTAGTAGAGGAAATTCTACTAATGAGACTTAATGCCTTGCATCACTTATTCATTCAACAAACATGGAACATAATGAGTATCAATTATGAGGCATCACTGTGCTAGTCGTAGGAGATAGAGACATAAAACCGGGTCCCTGACTGTGTTGGGTGACGTAAGCAAACAAGCATTTAGCACAGTGATGAGTGTGTGGTTAGAGGTGAACTTGGTGTTTGAGCCCCCACAGAGTGGGACTCTTCTGACCCTCCCCTGTGGGAGGCCTTGCAAATGGCCCAGGACACAGTATTTTTATTTTTTTTTTTAAGATGTAATTTTTTTTTAGTTTTCGGTGGACACAACATCTTTATTTTATGTGTATGTGGTGCTGAGGATCGAACCCAGTGCCCCGCGCATGCCAGGCGAGCGCGCGCTACCACTTGAGCCACATCCCCAGCCCCACAGTATTTTTATTTAACAAACATGGGACAGGCATTATTCTAAGCACTTTATAGGGACTGAATTCATATATAGCACCCCTGTTTCAAAGCACAGAGAGGTTAAGTAACTTACCCAAGGTCTCTGAGTCTGAATGTGGGAACTGGGTTGGCAGCTAGGCTCCAGGATTTGCAGTCTTGCCCACTTCACTTGGCTCTGTGGACTACGGGCCAGACTCACAAATGCTTGTTAAACTGGCTTCCGCTGAACCTGGCAGAAGTTGACCTAAATAACCTCAAAGGTCACCACCTACTCTGATTTCCTTATTTACATTTCTACCTCTCTGTCATTCAGGGAGGATCTTTGTGCATGAGGACCCAGAGGCAGGGCCAGGGTGGACAGGGATCACTGTGGCCACAGTAGTGAAATCCTGCCCAGTGACGCCTTGTACTTCCCCTCTTTAGCCGGATCCCGTCTCCTTTGTTGCCTCTTACTTCTGGCCCTGGCTTGTCAGGGCTTGGGGTCACCCTTGGGAGCACCAGCCTGGCCTCCCCCAGGGTGATGTGGGCTCTGCCCCTCATCCTGACCAGGTTCTCATCCACGAAATGGGAATAATAACCCTGTCACTCTCCTGGGCCTCTGTATCTTCTCAGTTTCGCCCTTTTCCCCAGGCCAGGGGTTGGCAAACGGTGGCCCTCTGGCTGTGTATACATAACACTCTCTTGGAAACTGCAGTGTCTACTTGTGTATGTGTCCTCTTTGGCAGTCTTTGTGCTCTGATGACAAAATTGAATAGTTGCAACTGAGACCACATGACGTGCAAAACTCTAAGCTATTTTTCCCCGTCTTGTCCCAGAAAAAGGGTGCCACCTCTGCCCTAGCCCAGTGCCCAGGAGGTGTGCAGGGCCCTGGGCCCCACACTCACTGTCTTGGCCTGGACTTGTACCCTGGGGGATGAGGTCGCCTTCTAAGAGCTTACTGGCCGCTTGACCCCTGTCAACTCTCCCTCCCCAGAAAGAACTTGCTGAGACCCACATCTGATCTTGTCAGTCTTAAATTCCTTGTATTTCATTCAAGGCAGCCTTTGGCCCAGTGCCTAGTTTGCCAGTGACACCACTTCTCTTCCCAGATGTACTGTCCCCTGCTCCTTTGCACCCTCACTGTCCTGTGTTGGCTTTCTAGAGAATACCATCCCTGCTTGGTGTGTGGGCTTCTCCCTGAGGAGGGTCCCTCGCACCTTCCCACAGAATGCTCCCCCTTTTGATGAAGCTTCACCAAGCCCTGCACGCTGTCCTGGCTGACCTTGTCCAGCCCCTGCACTATACCAATTCCTCCTCCCGGCTCAGGGGCTGGGGGCTGGCTTCACCAAAATGGACCACCTGCCTCCCTCTGCAGAGCGACCATGACACCCAAACAAAACCCAGTTGTGTCAGTAGGGAAATCTGATTGCAAGACACCAGGCAAGACCTCTTATTCTTACAAGCCCCACTCCCCCTGGGGCTTTATTGGGTGAAACAGTCTACCTACCACCCTTTTCCTCAGTTTCACAACTGACCTGAGCCGGCCAACTTGACTGTGTCCCTGTCCCTGGGGTGAGGTGAGTCCCGCCTGCCTCTGGGTTTCAGCTGCAGGCAGTAGCATGCTTCAGCTGGACTTGATAGAGGTAAGGCCTCTGAGCTGCTTGGTGTCTTGCGGTCTCAGAGTGGGAGTGTTTACACCATGGGAATTGGCCAGCAGGCTTTTTATCCTGGTTCTAGAGAGCTGGCTTATTAGCATGTGCACCAGGGGCTGTGCCATGCCCGTCTTTTTGTTCCATTCTGCCCTCTGGGGCTGTGCAAATGTCGCTATCAAAAGGAAGCATGTGGAACACCAATTTTAAAAGAATCTGCTACTTAGCAAAAAGATGTGACTTTCCCCCAGGGTCACCGGCCACCCATTTTTCCAACCCCTCAACAAAACGCCCTGCCCTCATCGATCAGGTTTCAACTCTCATCCAATTTAAAACCCAAACTTTGGTGCAGATGCTAGAGCTGAAACAGACTGCCTTAGCATTACATGTTAAGGATCATAAAATCATTTAGGGTGTTTTTTTTTTGTTTGTTTAAACAAACTGTAATGCTGTGTTTTTATTTTTGTTTGGTTTTTAAGAGCCTTCAGGAACATATAATCAATCAATGTTTCCTGTTTTTTTTCCCCCTCCCTCTTTGTTTGTTAGTAGTTTGGATAATTGCACACCAGTTTATATTTAACGAGGTTATCATTAATGTGGTTTGGGGTTTATTGCTGCACATTTAGTCACAAAGACAAAAGCTTGTAAAATAGAACATGCAATTGTTAGTGTTTGAGGACTTGGAATATTGCAATAAATTTGGGAGTATGTGAAAAAACCCAGTCTTGTCCCTGATTTATAGAATACTGTGTACTTAAATCTAAGGTACATTTTGTGATAAATAGATTAAAATACCGTTCAACAAGAGACTAATAAAATGTTTGAGAATGCCAAAGATTTCTGTGTGCTAAGCGCATTGATTTTTATTTTAAAGCACTTTCCTCATTGACCCAATTATTTATGGAGGAAAATGTCTTTTTTTGATAGTTTCAGGAAGGCAGGGATTAAAAGGAATGGAAGACAGGCAAAGTCTAAATAGAGTTTTTTGCTGAAAGACAAAAATTGGCATGTTAATGGGGCTGATGATTGATCCAAAGTTGAAAATTAGTTCTCCAGGAAGTATTATTGAGTTGAATTAAAGTTTGCTTTTGGAGGGTGAATAGTGAAGAGGGTAGATGAGATTGCAAATGTCTAAAGTAATTGTGAGATTCAATTTATCTGTCACAGTGTCATGAGGCCCTTGTGGTGATGCACCCTGTAATCCCAGCAGCTAGGGAGGTGAGGCAGGAGGACCACAAGTTCAAGGCCAGTCTCAGATCTCAGCAACTTAGTGAGGCCAGAAGCAATTTAGTGAGACCCTGTCTCAAAATTAAAAGGGCTGGGGATGTGGCTCAGTGTTTGCCTAGCGTGTATAAGGCTCTGGATTCAATTCCCAGTACTGCAGGAGGGAGGAAGCAAAAACCAAAATCTAAAACAAAATTATGCATCACAAAATTCACAATTGGTAATCCTGGTGCTTTAAAACTTTTACAAAGTGCTCTCATTTATTTTTTTCATTAAGGCATTTTAAAAAGGTGGTAGAATATCATCAATTAGAAAGTTGCTATGTGTGGAAGAGCTGGAGGTTTTGTTTTTTTGGTACTGGGGATTGAACCCAGGAGGAATTAACCACTGAGCCATATCTCCAGCCCTCTTTATTTTTTGAGACAGTGTCTCATTAAATTGCATTGCTAAAGGCTTCGATAAATTGCTAAGGCTGGCCTTGAACCTGTGATTCTCCTGCTTCAGCCTCCTGAGCAACAGGTCTGGCTGGAGCTGGAGGGTATTTTTGTTTTGTTTGGGTACAGGGGATTGAACTCCCGTGGTGCTTAACCACTGAGCCACATCCCCAGCCCTTTTGTATTTTATTTAGAGACAGGGTCTCACTAAGTTGCTGAAGCTGTCCCTGAACTAGCTATCTTCCTGTTCTCCTGTTTTAGCCTCCCAAGCTGCTGGGACACCTAACTGGTATCCAGCTGGAGTTTTTAAATCTACATCTTCAGATTTTAAGTTGAGAGTTTAAAAACAAAAACTCTACCATAGTCATATCTTTTAAGAAAACCAAAGGTTCCTGTTGGTGCTTTGAAAATTTCTTCTCCTTCCTGCCCCAAATCTTCATTTATAAATCAGTTAAAAGAACAAAATTCTTAGGCCATTGTTCATGTCAGACCTATTGGCCAGAGTCAGTCAAGGTCAGTATGTTAAAGTACAAAGAAATACTGTGCCTGGGCAGATCAGCACCTTCTCATCAAGCCAGGATGCTGATTTTCACGTGATAACCTCTGGGCTAGGCCAGCAGGACCCTGGGCTGAGGTGAGTGGTGGAAAATTTTCCTAAGGACGGCAGCTGTCTGGATTATAGTTTGGTGTCAGTTCCTTCCCTAGGGGGTGGACTCTTGCTCCTTTTCTGCCCCTCCTGCTGTGGAAGGGGAAAGACTGGCTTTGGAGCACAGAGGCTCTGACCCTGAGTAGCACCTTCTGGACAACTTACTGGACCTCTCTGAACCTTGTTGTCCTTCTCTGTAGAGTGGGGATAAGAATTGCTGCCCTTTGGGGTGTCAAAGTGTTAAAATAAAAAAGCATTCAGCACCTAGTGAGGTCCGCCCCATAGTGACTGAGCAGTAAAGTCGGAGCTGGTATTTCCATTTGCCATGGAAGGTACCAGACCACACCCTGCACCTTCTCTCAGGAAGCAATTGAGAAGTTGGGTGAGGTCTTCCGAGATCATGGGGAGCTGATGTTCTGGAACACTGAGTGTGTTGTTTTAGTTTCATAAATAGTAAAATCCGAGCCCTGAAGGAGCCTGTGGCTCTGACAGTTTCCATCACCAAAATCAAGCAAGGCTGGATGAATTCTCACGCCCGTCACTGTAGCTTTACAGCAGAGGAAGGATGAGGTGAAGAGTAATAGCTGGTCTTGCCTACACAGGCACATAGAAGAGGCTGTCCTGCCAGGAGTGTCCCTGTCACCCCCAGTGGGGCACCTGTGAGAGCAATGCAAAACTTCCTAGATAATTCCAGGAGGCTCACCTTTGCTCACCCCCTTTTGCAGAAGCCACAACCCTCATTCTGTGGTCTGTGTGAATCTGCCCAGCCCCCACTGCAGGATAACCCCCTTGGGAGTGAGGGCTCCTTGGGGGTCCCATGGGTAATGACCTCGACACAGGGAATCAGTGTTGAATGCTACGCAAACGGCATCTCACCTTTCCCCTCTATCTTCCCTCCCTGTGCTCGGGTTCTTCTGCACGTGGCCCTCACCTTCTGCCTTTGCTCCCCTGGTTAAACAGAGCTAGGTCTTTGTCCAGGGCTCCCAGATATAGCTGCTTTGGCTTTGGGTCAGCAGCGATTTCAGTATCTACTCTGCACACGCATCTGTGTGCCAGCTGGGGTGGCTTGGTCATCCAGAGATGATGGAGCCCGGTGCCTGCTCCAAAGAGGAGACTGAAAGGGCAGGGTAGGAGCTGAGAGGGGCATTCCTGAGGTGGGAGCCTGTGGCAGACTTAGAGATGACTTTTGAGGTGGGCCTACAGATTGGCTATGACTTGGCCGTGGGTGCTTGATGTTTAAACGTGCTGGATACTCTGTTAAGAAGAGCGAGTTTCATTTCAGAAAGAGCATGTAGACTTTTGAGCAGGGACAGGTGTGACCAGAGCTGGGTTGTTAGAAGCTGGAGGCAGGTGCCATGGTGGAAGGAAACCATAGTTGGCCCCATTGTTTTTGGGCCAGTGATGGGGCAGCACCTCAGGGTGGGAGCAGGTGAACTGCTACATCATTGTCCGGAAGCAAAAGGAGGAGAGGCTGGGGTCCCACAGTCTCCTCTGAGGGCATCCCTCATGACCCCCCTCTTAAAGGTTCCACCACCCCCGAGTAGTGCCAAGCCTTGAACACAGGGGCCTTTGGGGGACATTTGATCCAGACTACAGCAAGTCCCAGTGCCAAGCCTGAATTGGGGGAATGGGGATCTGTAGGTGGCTGAGGCACCATAGAATTTTGCGGGGGAGGGGAATCCCAAAGGTTTATATTGGACACATCTGGTTTTAATTCTTTGATATGGCTATAGACCAGTAGTTCTCAGAACGAGCTCTCTGGTCCAGCAGTATCCGGGAACTTGTTAGCAATGCAATTCCCAGACCCTACCTTGGATCTACAGCATCAGAAACCCCTGGAGGTGGTCCTAGCCATCTGTTTCATCCAGCTCTCAGGGTGTGTCTGATGCCCATTCACGGTGATGGACACAGGCAGCTAGACAAAGCACCTGATTTCCTCAAGCTTCACTGTACCTTCTGAAAAATGGAAACAGTACCTGGTGCTTTTATTAGGAGATATACTTTAATTTTACTTCACGACATTCTAGCATAAATCAGTGGAAGTGACCTCCTAAGCCAGGCCCCGCCGAGAGCCCAGGTGGCAGGATGGAGGCTGTACATAACTGGCTCCTTTTCTGTCTTCCCTGGGCCACGCTGTATATGTGGTGAACTTCTAGACTCGGCTCTGAGTTCTTGCACCTTAGGTGTCCCTGGCAGCCCCCTCCTGTCTGGTGTTTCTCTGTTCCCTCATCTGTGTCTTAGAGCATCTTACATTGACTTCTATTTTAAGGTCTTAGCAGTTTTGTTTTAAACAGTGAAACAGATTTGTTCAGCGCCTTCTACCCAGCCCTGAGGATCCGGGGGTGCATCAGAGAGATGGGGCCCTTGTTATCATGGATCTTCATGTCTAGTCTGGGAGATGGGCTGTAAAAAGGCAATCAGAAAACGACAAGTCAAATACATTCTGGAGAGTGGTGGGGAGGGAATCACTGGGGTCTGAGAACATCTGGTGCATCCAGTGGCCGGGAAAGGCCTTTCTGAGGAAGATGAAGAAGCAGTTAAAGCCATCGAAAGATGAAACACAGGTTTCAGGCACTGGGAACCATATGTTCCAGGGCCCTCAGATGTGAACATGCTTGATCTGTTTAGGAAGAAAAAGAAGAGTGGGGTTGGGGCGCAGTGAATGTGGGGGAGCTGACACACACTGCGAGAGTTCTCTTTTTATTAGAAGAACCCCCTGCACAGTGCTACCCTGGGTAGCAGTGTGCTCTGGCTAGTGGTTTAAAATCCCACGGATGGCTGTGTGGAGACTGGATTGATGGAGGACAGGCGTGGATTTGGGGAGACATATTTGGGAGCCTTCTGCTTTGGGGGAGAACAGTAGTCTGGGCCAGGGCAGAGATCATGAGGGCTTGATGCGCTCCAGGGGTGTGTTGGTGGTGACATTGGTCGTAGAGGAGTTGACTGGTCCCTGCCATCGTGAAGCTTAGATCCAAATGGAGAGAGACTCTTGAGTAATCATACTGCAGATGGAAGGCTGCAGACATGGTTTATGTTACAGGTGGGGGCAGCCTTGACTCTGTTGGCCTGTGATATGTGCCATGTTGGTGGGTCGAGGAAGGCTTGCTTCGGGAGGTGACTGCTGAGCTGAGGTCTGAGGACAAACAGGCAGAGTTGATGAGGACTGGGTAGGTAGTCAGGAGGAGCAGCAGGTGAAGGAGACCGGGGCTAGGACTGCGGCGGATGGGAGGAGCAGCAAGTATGAGGAGGCCAGAGAGAGGCCATTTTAGTGGTCACTGGGACGACAGTGGTGGTGATGGAAGATCTGAGCAGAGTCAGCAGTCACAGGGCAATGGAATGGGTTTGGAGACGGATTGAGCATCAACAGGGACGGAAGAGGGCATCGGGAGACCCCTGGGTTTCTGGTGTGTAAACTGGATGGTGTGGCAGAGAGAAGAGGATGTGATATGATCCAGGGTTATGAGTTTTTAAAAATGCTACCTAGAGGAAAAAATTGTACAGCCTAGGATGACCCTTTTTCTTTTAATTGCCACAGCCCCGCCCTCCCCCCCCCCGCCCCCAATCTTATGTCTTGCTCTCCTAACAGAAGGGCTTTATCTACAGATTAGAAGTATCTTTTTCTTCTTTCTGTGCTGGGGATTGAAACTCAGGGCTTTGAGCTTCATTCCCCAGCCCCTATAAATAACTCTTTGATGATGTGCATATGGAGAGTTTCCTATTTCTCCCAAAGTTAAGAATGGTGTTTATGCTTAGAGGTCACCCCACATCCTATACTCATTTCTAACTTATTTGGCTTAAAAGTTCTTAGTAATACCTTTCAAAATAAATGTTGAATGTAACAGTTTTTTTTTTTTTTAAAGAATCGGATTTCATGTATCTAATCATAATGACATACAATTTCTGTGTATTACAGAGAAAAAAAAAATCCTTGTGCTGGGTCATTAGATTTCCTGAACAATTCCTAAGTCAGCCTGTACAGATTTTCAACTAATTGCCAGGTGCTGAAGTCTGAACCCTCTCAAATATGAGGGAGGATCTGTTCTCCAAGAGGAAAAAAAAAAAAAGGTATCTTTGGTCAAGCGCACAGTGGTTGCCTGTGGTAACTAAACCAGTTCCCAGCGTGCGGGAGAGGTGTTCTTGATCTGTGGTTCAGAGTCAGGTTGGTGTGGACTCTGCATCACGGGCAGCAATTGCATATTTCTCTTGTTTTATTGGCTTTTTCCTTAATAATGGTGTGTTTATTAAATACTCACTTTATGAGCTATGGAGCAATATGGAAATTGCTGCACAGCTCAGCTCTGCCCTTTCCTGGTTGGGTGGCTTTAGTAAGTTCCCTGAGCTCCCTGAGCTTCAGCTGTCCTCTATGAAGGGGGAGATGATATTTAATAATTGGACACCTCATAGTGTGACTGCAAAAAGCAAGTCTGATGATCTCAGTAAAGCACTTATTGTAGTACCTGAAACTTAATTCTCAGTATCTGATGTGATTATCATATCTCAGATACTCTTCTGGTGTTTTACAGATTTTGCAGGAGCTGATATCACCATGTAAATGAGGGACTTAAACTTGAGAGTGTGTACTTTTCTCCCCAAGTCCTGGGGAGCCAGCAGGATTGGGATCCTGTCTAACTAAAGATCATGCCTCTGGGTTCTGTCACCTTTTGACACTGGTAACATTTTGTCTAAAATTTGGTGGCTTTCCTGAGCAAAATAGGTTCTGCTCTAGAATCTGGGTGGTGTTTCCTGACACCTGTGCTCTTTGTCACTTGCACTGTCTAGGAATATATGCTGATGTTCTTGTCATTTACAACCCAGCCTGTGTTTGACTAAGGCTCTGCGTCGGTGGGAAGCTGCTGTGTGTACATGGGATGGTGAAACCAGATTTTTAAAATGGACCCTGTCTGCTACAAACGCAAGTGAATAATTGAGGCCAGGCAGACTGGGAGCAGTGGGAATGATATATTTCAATCCAGTCTTCCTGCAAACAGTTATTTCACAGAGCTGGAAAGAATTTAGCCTGCAGAGCTTAGTAAAGAGGTGCGACGTTCATTCTGCGTAATTTTAGTTCTTTTGGAGCCAGGAAAATAAAAGTCAAGACTGAAATATAAGGAAATGAATAAGATACGTGAAGGCTGGTGAAATCTGGCATAAAAAGAAATATTTACATGGGAGTTCAGCATTGATTTTTAGATTGTCACAAATTAGTACCAGATGCCTGCATTTCAGACAGTCTCCCAAGCTGATCTGAGAGTGTGAGTTGGACAACAAGTCACGTTGCCATTTGGAGTGCCGATTGGTGTTTTAGAAGTTTTTCTTTCTTTTTTTTTTTTTTCAAAGGGAAAAGAATGTGTATTACAGACCCAGAAAAGAGAACTTTTATAAATGGCAATTAACAGAAGATGCCCAAGGGAGGAAGTCTCCAGTTTCTTTTTATAGCCCTGGCAAAAGTAATTGAGGTGACATTTTATTAGCATTGGCATCTCCCGCGTGCACTGGGAGTTAGTTCAGCCTTGTGTAGCCATGTCCAGAGCTGGTCACTGCATTTCCGTTTTCCTTCAACCTCAGGGCAGAGGAGAAGTACAAGAGCATTTCTGTCTGGGGCTGCAGGGCCTCATGTGGGCTCCACGTGGCAGGATCCCTGAACCCTGGTGGGGTGGACAGCATTTTCCCCTAGAGTTGAAAACAGTAGCTTTTTTCGTTTTTGAGTCTTAGGTTTGGACTGAACAGAATTTCCTTATCCTGTAGGCCCCTCTCTCTCTGGCCTTCAAATGCCTCGTGCAGTAAGTTGGGAATGGTCTGATGGTCGTGCCTGCTCCTGGGATGCTCTCGCAGAGGTGTGGCCATGTGAGAATAGGCAGATTTCCCCTGGAAGTTGTCAGAGGCCACCTGGATGGCTGGGAAAGTGGAGTCTATTCTGGCTGCAAACTTGGGATGCTGTCAGACTTCAGTGAGAAACTCTTTCTGACACTCAGCCTAAAAAAGAGGAATATTGGTTGTGAGGATGTGGTTGGAGGATGGTGGGGTGGAGTGAGCCACTTCAGAGAGGAGCCTACGGAGACCCCTTCAGCCTGCAGACACACCTTGGTATTGCTCACAGGGGCCGACGCGTGAGTGAAGAAGGAAGCTCGTGTACATTGGAACAAAAGTTTGAGAGCTGCTGACACTGTGCTCTGGGCAGATACTGGCCAGTGGCTTCCTGAATGTGGACAGGAGACCCAGCGATTAGAGGCCACTAAGACTGGGTTTCAGTACTTTTACCTCCTCGTCAGAGCCAGGATTCTGGATGTCAGGTTCTGGACTCTTGTTCTCCTATGTTAGCTGCCTCTCCTAAGGGGATGACTTCTGTAACAGAGTTTAACATCATCAGTTCTCATTACTTAGAGTGGTTCATTTATAAAGTTGTAGACACTGACCTAGGGAACACTGGGCCACCAATCCTAGGGGAAGTGCAGGGTCAGGTTCCTGCAAGCCTGTGGTCACAGCATCTTCATAATCAATCTGTACATAATCTTGTTCTTTATGTGTTTCTGTTTAAAGATACATCATCATTATTATTATTATTTGGTACCAGGGATTGAACTCAGGGGCACTCAACCACTGAGTCACATCCCCAGCCCTATTTTGTATTTTACTTAGAGACAGGGTCTCACTGAGTTGCTTAGCGCCTTGCTTTAGCTGAGGCTGGCTTTGAACTCATGATTCTCCTGACTCAGCCTCCCAGGCCGCTGGGATTACAGGCAAGCACCACCGCACCTGGCTAAAGATACTTTAATAAACACTGTTGGTTCTTAGTTGACTCGCAAACAGCAGCACTGTAACTTATGCCTGCAGGAAGCTTTCCTCACACTAATTTTGTCCCTAAAATTCATGGCAGCCTCCTTGTGCTTAGGGACGCTTGGATGGCACTGAAACATTATGCTTTGGACCATTTTATAGTGAAATTACCAACAAAAAAAGAAAGAAAAGGTGTGGTACATAGTGCCATGAAGTGGACATGTGTTTACAGTAGAAGCTGAAACAATGGTCGAGTGTCTCCTTGATCACTTCAGCCAGGTGACTCCCATCTTTTTACCACTGCACATGTGCATGCCTGCACATGACCATGAAAGTGGGATGGATGTTATTATGGGTTACAAATAAATTTTGCAAGTGGGCAAATTTGCAGATACAGAATCCACGAATGAGGATCCAGTGCACTTTCTTCAGACACTGCTTAAGATGCTTGCTGTATGCTAGGGGCTTCCCTAAATGGGGGCGTCTGGAAGGAATCCATTCTCTCCTCTACAAAGGCCTGCTTTGTCCCATCACATTTATTCCTTGCAGTTCCCTTGAGGTGAGAAGGGCTGGCTTTGTCCTCTTCCCTTTATGGATGAGGATACATGAGGCTCCTGGTCACAGCAGAAAGTGGAATCGAATCTCCCAGCCCCGAGTTCCTTTTCCCTTCCATGATGCTGTGCGGGCAGCTGAGCTTCATGATGGGACAAGTGACTTCAATGATAGAAAGTTAAATTCTGTCATCATCTTTGAATAGCACCTAAAGTGACCTATCTGTGATTGAATTAGACAAGAAGCAGCATTCGAGTTATGATTAAGAGCTTAAATTCTGGAGCCAGACTCCTCTAGGTTGGAATCCTGGCTTTGCTGTTCCTTACCTGTGGGGCTTTGGGCGATTTTAGAAGTAAAGTAAAACCTTTCTGATCCTTGGTTTACTTATTTGTAAAACAAAGATAGTGATGAACCCAACCCTAGGGACAATGTGTGACTTAACTGAATTAATTCAGACTTGGTGCTGAGGTCTGGGCCTGGCACCCTGTAGACCCTCTGCACTTTGGCCCAGATGGTCTTTTGGTGTGATAGATACTCGGGAAATGCACATTGAATCTATTAACAATGGCTCTAAATAAAGGAGGGAAATGGTATAGTATGGCCGTAATGGCACAGCCCAGAGCCAAGAAGGGATTTTGTAATTTTCTAGTCCTTTTGATCTGTTTGGGTTACATAGCTCAGGCCTGGAAAATCTGTCTTTGAGCTTTATTTTCCAGTTTGACCATCAGCAGTCAGCAGATTAACCTTGCGTCATTTTTTTTGGTGAGTGGACTGCTAATCAGATGAGCAAATATTAGTGGGTACCTGCTGAGTTTAATAATAGTCCCTATGAAAATTTAAAGTAAAAGAGAATGAGGACAGGAGATGTCACAAGGCAGAGCATAACTAGTCAGGGAAGGAGTGAATTTCCCCAGCACTCCAAACCCCCATCTTTACAGCCACTACAGTATATTTAAATCTTCCAGTTTTCCTTTCCTTCCTTCTGCCAACCAGCATCTGTTTAGTAAAAAAAGCAGTTGTGTGCCCCACAGGGATGGGGAGGAGGAAGCCACGTCCCCTGCAGGGTCTTCAGGTTGCAGCCTGCCCTGGACACAAACAGACATCTCTCAGGCAACCAGTCCAGCCACTTGGTAGAATGCCTTTCGTGTCACCAACAGGAGATGATTACAAAACACACAGTTGTTTTCCACATCTGTATAATAATGATGCATTAGTAATTTGGGACATTTATTTATTTCCCTTCTGAGAGCCCCACTTTGGGCTGTCTCCGTCCCTCTATTGGCCCTGCTCTCAGTTGAATGGGAGATGCCTCCGTTAGAGATAAGCAGGCCTTAGACACTGAGAGCCACTTAGGAAATGTCTTACAATCAGGGTCTCTGAACCTTCAGTCCCAGGGACCCAGGGGGAAGCTTTGTTATTTCTTTCCACAAAATTGCAGACGTAAATTCATATTTGCCCTGTTCCCTAATAGTAAATTTTTCTTTGCCTCACCTGCTTGCAATAATAGTACAGTCTTGCTGAAGTGCTATCTTTAGAAAACTCCCATTTCCTTGAGAGAAGAGGGGACCTTTCCTATAAGCAGATGTTTTGTGACGTGGTTGAAGTAGACCTTGTACCCTAGATAGTTTTTTCTCCTGTATACCTTTTATCAGTGAGCAGCTGATTCTTTCTTCATCTTTTCATTCTGCCCAGGGCAAGATTGGCTGCTAAATAGACTCCAGTCAGCTGATCCCGACCATGAGAGCTTATGAAAGGCATCTGTTTAAGTTGAAAAATAAATAATTAACACACACGCCTAGACAAAGGTTGTTGCTCCTAGCAGGATTAAAATTAGTCTACCCTTTTGCACAGGCTTTTTCTACTTGTCTTAAAAGAATCTTTTTTTTTTTCTTTTTTTCTTTTTGGTACTATGGATTGAGCCCAGGGATGCTTAACCACTGATCCACATCCTGTGTTTTTTTTTTTTGTGTGTGTGTGTGTATGTGTATGTGTGTTTTAATCTGGAGACAGGGTCTTGTTGAATTCCTCAGTACCTCGCTAAGTTGCTGAGGCTGACTTTGAATTTGTGATCCTCCTGCCCCAGCCTCCCAAGCCGAGAATCTTTAATTTTTACTAAAGATAAATATTTAAAGGTAAAATGAGTGATAAAGGTTCCCCCTCCCCCTCCCCCTGGGATTGTTTTTTTCTTTTTCTTTCTTTTTTTTTTTAAGACATTGGAAGCGACACAGGCTATCAGGACTTTTCTACCTCTCTGTGGAATCTTAAGGTAACTCTTATCTACAGCTTCTTTGAAATTCTTAAATAAGTTAAAACTAGCCCAAGTAAGGACTTTCAAAAGGATATTTTGATTTTTTTCAAATAGCTGTTTTGGTAAGTGATGGTTTACAAGATTCTCAAATTTAGAAATGGAAAAGGCTAGGCTGTCTTTTGTAAGATCCTCCACCACACATCCAGGACCAAGCAGTGTGTGGCTGCCATGTGTGACCATGTGATGGCCCAACACGCCTGTTGATGGCCTGCCAGTGGCTCCAGCAGCCCCTTCCTGGAGGCACCTTGAGCACATTCAGTGTCTGAAGTTCTAAGAGTCAGGTGTGGGGTGCTCACAGTCATTGTCTCCAAACCGTTCCCAGATGTGCTTGGTGTAGGGGACCCTGTGTCCAGCCTGGTCTTTATTCTGAGATTCCCTTGTCAGTGAAAGCTTCTAAATAAAATCTGATCTGTGACCAGATGTGCTGGCCTGTGCCTGTAGTCCCACCTACTTGAGAGAAGGCAGGAGGATCCCTTGATGCTAGGAGTTTGGGCAACATAATGAGACCCTGTCTCAGAAAAAACAATAACAGAAGGTTATTGCTGACTTCCAGACTGATAAAAATCTCACTTTGAAAATATAAAACAAAACGAAACAATAATGGTAACTCTCACTTTATCATCATGTCTTGCCTGTTTCACATAAATTTTTTCTGGGGGGGTACCAGGGATTGAACTCAGGGGTGATTAACCACTGATCCCCATCCCTTTTTTGTATTTTATTTAGAGACAAAGTCTCACTGAGTTACTTAGCGCCTCGCTAAGCTGCTGAGGCTGGCTTTGAACTTGTGATCCTCCTGCCTCAGCCTCCTGAGCCACTGTATCTAAGTTACAGTTATGTTAAAAATGAGGGTCAGTTGGCCAGGTGCCTACAAAAGAAAAAAAAAAAAAAAGAGGGTCAGTTAAAAACACAGTAAGTCTATATCTGTAATCCCATCACTTTTTGCTAACTTTTGGTGCATTTAACTCCTGGTGTGGGCTCTATCTCATCCAGCCATTCATTTGTCCAGTATTTCTACTGCTGTCATGGAATCTAAAAACTAACGCATTATGCCTCTATGTATATCTACGCCTATTTTTTTAAATGTTATCATGCTTTATACACATTTTTGGAATTATATTCTTTTTGACTTAGGGCAACAAAGGACCACTTTTGGGGGGCTGTTTGCTGGGGATTGAATGCCAGGGCCTCATGCACACTTAGCCCATACCACAGTGTTTAAGTATCTAGAAAACATAAGACGGTTTTTATAATAGATAGCTAATTTTCACTGATTGTTATGGGTGCCTTACAGTCTTTGTAAGCAGGACTCGGACAACTTAGACATCTAGCTGCTTAAGGAATGCCCTTCTACAAATTTAGACAGTTAAATGGAGACATACCTGGCATTCGCTTTCAGATCTTTCTTTTAGGAGGCCTTTGTTGAGTTTTTACGGGGGGCATGGAGGGTGGAACAAGATATCCTTGATTCTCACCCTGCAGGAACTCACAGTCCTGGGCAGGAAACAAACAAATAAATAAATACATGTATGAATATAAGTTGTGTTAAGCGACCTGGAAGAAAAGGATGTGCACTGTGAAAGACACAGAAGTGGGGTGGGTGGGGGGCTGCTGCCATTGGTGGTGGCAGGGAAGACCTCTTGGAGAGGGGTCTTAGGCTGCTGGAGGGGGGGATCGCCAGCCAAGAGGAGTGGGTTGGAAAGAGGTCCAGGCAGAGGTCATAAGGGCATGTTCCAAGGCGACTTGGCAAGAAATATCACAGTTTTCCTTTCTGCCCAAACTTTGTTGGGGCTGGGAAGGGTAGTGGGGAGAGGTAGGCAGGGCAGTCCATACCCTGGGGGGGGGGGCATTTGCATGTTCTTGGTGCAGTGGACACACAGCTGCTTGAAGCCAGAGAGGTGATGGTGGTCAGGCTGGGGTGGGCAGGCAGTGGAGGATTCATAGTCTATTTCAGAAATGGGACAGTGTTTGGCGATGCATGGAACCTGGATGTGTTGGGGAGGGGAGTCAAAGGCGACTCGTAAGCTAGGCTTGTAACCGGCTTCTTGGAGATCACCGAGATGGGAAAGCTTGAGGGAAGGGCTGAGTTTGGCCCGTGAAGTTAGAGCTGCCTGAGAAGATTTCTCAGAGAAGCCACTTAGATATACAGGAGCTTGGGACTTTGAAGTAAGGAGGTGACAGTGTCGGGCTTAGGTGCCATCAGTATGTAGGCAATATTGAAAAACAAAGTTAAAGATGAACTCGCCCAGGAAGAGGTACAGAGAGATGACAACCGAACCTCAGAGGGTCTCCTGTATTGAGAAGTTGAATAGAGGAGGCAGGGTAGCCAAGGAGCAGAGCCAGCACCCTGTGCTGTCACTGTTTGGGGCAGGGAGAGAGGACATGGGAGAGGGTCTGAGGAGGGAGAGGCAAGCACAGGTAGCGTTTGGGGAGTATGAAGAGGGAGTTTTACAGGCTGGGTGCACCATGGAGTGCCTTTCTAGGCTAGCAAGCATGACTTATAGTGACACAAGCCACTAGACTATGCAGTCATTTAACAAAGGAAGCAAGTTATGGTTACTGAAACCAGGGGTCCCTTCAGGTGGAAGTTGCATCGGGGAGCATGATGTATCCCAGTTCCCTTTTACTACATGAACACTTATCTTGTTGGTTCTTGTTTTCTTTAACCAGATTTAAAAACACGTGCTTGAAAATATTAACATATGTAATCTGTGTCCTTCAGAAGAGGTCTTGTTATCCCATTCTGCAGATGGGAAAACCGAGGCACATACTGTTTCTTGAGCTCATCTAAAATCCCAGGACTAAGTTTATTCCATTGATTCTGGGGTTGAGGTCTTACCCACTGTGCCTTGCTATCTACCTCAGGGGCTCTTTGTCCAGTGTGGCGGACTTTCTCACCCTCCTTTGTTAAGGCGGTAGAATTGTCTTAGGAACTTAAGTAGTCTGAAGCACCACTTTCCCCTGAAGTATCTAAAGAATCTTTTCCCTCAAGTCATCGGTGACTAATTTCACTTTGCAAGTTAGGGTTGGGCCAACTCTAGCCCACCCAGCGTGCCATCCTGTGCAAGCGGGTATTTTGGGGTAGTCCCTTCTCAGGTCCATGCATGCCACTGTCCTTCATCATAGGAGCCTGCAGCCAGTACACACCTGACCTTGACCGTGTCCTCCCAGGGTCCCCACTGTCTGGACAGGGCAGTGCAGAGGCACCCATGTGGGTGCTGTAGCCTATTAAAGAATACTTTTTTGACATCTGAGCTGATGTGGCCACTTGCACGAGCAAGATTGAGATTCTTTTTCCGTGTTGTTTAGCTCAAGACCAGGTCTCTTTTGAAAGAAAGGTATGAGACGAGGAAAGGAGATGTTTCTGTGTTCCAGAAATTGTTCCCTGCATCTACCAAACTGAGCAGAGTGCAAAGCAACAACATGCTAAAGCCCTTTTTTTTTTTTTGATGGATAATTAAAAAATTTTTATTAAGGTAAACTATATCAATTTTTGCCATCTTTTAACCATTTTTTAAATGTGCAATTAAGTAGCATTGAGTATATTCCCATTGTTACACAACCAATCTCCAGAACTCTTTTGCTCTTACAAAACTGAAACTCCATACCCTCTAAATAACTCCCCTTATTTCACTTAGCCTAATGCTTTTAGGGTTCATCTGTGTGCTGGCATGTGCCAGAAGTTCCTTCCGTTTTTCCACTGTTAGGTATGGACTAGCTTTTGCATATTGGTTCACCCATCAATGGATGCTTTTTCTTTTTGTACCTTTTGGCTATCTTGAGTGATTCTGCTATGGACACGTGCACATCATGCTAAATTTAACTTTTGTTCTTTTCTCCATCTATCCAGACGCAGCCTCACATAGAAGCCTTCCCTTTCTGAGTTGCAAAGGGAAAAGGAAGTCTTTTTAGAATGCAGTGATTTCTTGATGTTGCCCAATAATTCACATTTCAAGGGAAATGAGTGACTTTCCTGTCTGTTGGAAATCAGCAGTTCTAGGAATTCTGTGTGTGAAAGCAACCAAGAAGTATTTAGTCACAGCCTTTTATTTTTTTTAGGATCAACTTTTTATTGTTTCTTGCCCTTCCACCTATTATGTTCAAGAATGTTGCCAATTGTTTAATTACTACCCAGAATACCATAATAATATGGATATACATGTTTATAACTATTTAATAAGAATGCATTATTTTTAAAACTGTTTTTTTTCTGTAATAATACACAACAAAATTTTAGAAAATACAAATTCAGATTACCTATAAACCTACCACCCCAAGATGACTGACCAATTAATATATTAGTATAGGACATGTACATACACACAGGGATGGAGGGGTCATGTTCTGTCAGTTATAATGTTTTATGGTGTATAAATGTTTGATTTTAAAAAATCAAACCAGGGCTGAGGTTGTAGCTTAGTGGTGGACCACGTGCCTAGCACGTGTGAGACACTGGGTTCGGTGAAACACCACATATAAACAGACAAAAAATAAAAGGTTCATTGACAACTAAAAAATATTTTTTAATTTAAAAAATTTGTTCTAATTAGCTATATATGACAACAGAATTCATTTTCATTCATTGTACACAAATGGAGCACAACTTTTCATTTCTCTGGTTGTACATGATGTAGAGTCACACTGTATGTGTAGTCATACATGAACCTAGGGTAATGAGGTCCATCTCATTCCACCATCTTTCCTGGTAATTTAAACTCTGTATCCCCTTCTCTCCTTCTCTGCCCAAAGTGCCTCCATTCTCCCCATGCCCCCCCCCCAACCCATTATGGATCAGCATCCACATATCAGAGAGAACATTCACCCTTTGGTTTTGGGGATTGGCTTACTTTGTTTAGCATGATATTCAACTCCATCCATTTACCTACAAATGTCATAATTTTGTTCTCAATGCTGAGTAATATTCCATTGTGTATATATACCACAGTGTCTTTATCCATTCATCTTTATCCATTAAAAAAATCAAATTGAACTAAACTACATGCTTTTTGGGTACGCTTCCCCCCCCCTTTTCCCCCCACCAACTAGTACATTGTGAGCATCCTCCCTTGTCATTAAGTCCCATTTTTCATGTGACTTTGAACACTCCATTCCTGAGATTGTGTTGAGTCTGGGCACTGTGTCACCCTCCTGTAATCCCAGTAATCCCAGCAACTCTGGAGGCTGAGGCAGGAGGATTGCAAGTTCCGGGTCAGCTTCAGCAACTTAGCCAGGCCCTGTTTAAAAACAAATAGAACTGGGGATGTGGCTCAGTGGAGGAGTGTCCCTGGGTTCAATTCCCAGTACCAGATTTTAAAAAATATACATATATCATACTGAGTTCCTAGGGTGGCTCTTCATCAGAAGTTGGGGTGTCCTGCAATGTCTGTGCATGATTTCTCTGCAGGAGGGGTGGCGTATCCTCCATTTTGTAGAGCAGTGAACCAGGAGCAGAAACCAGCCCTGAATGACTTAACCAGGACCAGGAGAGCTGGAAATAGAAACCAGATCACTCACTCAACTGCCTTGTGCTTGATTCACTTGATAAAACTAGTCTTAAGATCATTATCAGCGGAAATTATTTCCCTTAATCTCCTGGGAGTATGCTTCAGTATTTTTATGTTTGCTTAATGGTAATTTAAACTCTGCATCCTTTTTTTTTTTTTTTTTTTAATTGTTAATTTAAAAAATGAAAACTTTCCAGGCTCCCTTAGAATACATCTTGGATCTTTCTTCTTATGTGGCTGGAAACTTGGGGAGCCACTTCACAAGAGTCCAGTTGTCCTGAAGGAACTGGCCCCTTGGGCTGTCTTCACTTCTCCCGTGGAGAATCATCAGGCTCCATATGGTCCAGCTGTGGGCCAGTTTTTTTTTCAAAAGTGTTAGGAAATTCTGTCTTTTTTTATTTACCAGATGCCTCTTTTGGCCGTTTTATGAGCTCGTTCAAAATATTCTTCAAAAGGACTTACAAGGTGCCATCCATATGGAGATCATATTGGTTAGATTCTGTCCATTAGAATTTGTGGTGTTAATTTGGTGCTAATTATTTCAGGGTCTTGGGGGCACTGAGTATTTTGGTTTCTTCAGTCATTCAACAGTCCTTTGTTGTGGACCTGATGTAAATTACAACCCTGGGCCTAGGGGACCCTGAGTTCTTGGGAAAGCTAGAATAGAAAATGTACCCTGCAGCAGAGGGGATATGCCCAGGGGGCCAGGGGACTGTGGGGGAGGGGGTCCTGTATGTAGGAGAGGAGAATGGAAGGGGCATTCCAAGCCAGGGCTTTCTGGAGTCCATAGGTGTTCCTTTGGGGACTTCAGCAGGTGGCACTGCTTCATTGGAGGAAAGGGGGCTTATTTTCGGAGGCATGATGCATGATTGGCACTGAAGGAGATTGGAACCTGCAGACATTTGAGCCCTTGGACCATTCCCATGCTTAAGAGCAATGGGCAGATTCTTGTGTGAGCCCCATGGAGCTGAGCTCACAGCTCCCGGGGTGACACCAGCAGTTGTGTCAGGACTGGACAGTGGAGCTCCTGGGACTCCCTCCGTTCCTTTCACACAGGAGGCTACTTGGGGCAACCCCAACCCTGGAGTTTGGAATTGATGATAATTTTCCCTCTCAGAGTGAAGGAAAAGAGGTATGAAATTTGCACACTCGTGTCCACAACAGAATTAGGTCCCTTAACTAAAAAGGTGGAAACAACCCAAGTGTCCACTGAGGAATGAACAGATAATGAGGTCTACACATGGCTGTGGAATATCTTTCAGCCTTAAAAAGGAAAGCGATCCGGACACAAGCTACAACATGTATGTACCTGGACATTACCTAAGAGAAATGAGCCAGTCACAGGCGGTCAGATATTATGTGATTCCATTCATATGAGATGCCTCCATGGGTCAGAGTCACAGAGATAGGGAGTATAAGGGGGGTTGCCAGGGCCTTAGGGAGGGGCAATAGCAAGTGAGTGTTCTCTGGGTGCAGAGTTTGGGATCATGAAAAATTCCAGAAGATGAAAGATGGTGGTATTGGCTGCATAACAATGTACATGTACTCAGTGCCCCTAAATAGCATTCTTAAATGTGGCAAATTTTATGAAATATATGTTTTACCATAATAAATTTGGACTTGGAGCAAAGCTTTCCCCAGGCAGGACTGACGTGGAAGCTAGAAGACAATCCCCTGGGCCTGTTCCTGTCTCCCTGATCTGTGTGTGCCCTTATGTACTAATGTTTCCCCGGCAGAATTCTTTTCCATATCCCTGGTCATTATCTCCACTAGACCCCGGTCACCTAAGACCTGATCTGTTAAATAAAACCCATTAAACATGGGATCTCAGACCTCTTAAGCAGCTGCCTCTCTGCCAGAAAAGCAAAGTTATTTCTAATGTCAGTGGCGCCTTGGAATTCCAAGAGCAAAGCCTCCTCCAGCCCAATTCGAGGTTCCAAGGTTTATTTTTTAAAACCCAGATCATCCCTCCTCTGCTGGATAAAGCTTTTCTTTTTTTCCTCTGGCATAATAACTTTCATTTGAAAATAAACTTTGCAGTTGTTCGAAGCTAAAAGAGCTTTTTTCCAAACATGACAGAAACAGAAAGAGCATCACTTCTATTGAACGTTCCAGAGAATTCATCAGAATTTAGAAAGAACTTGGAGACAGGTGCCCTGTCACAGGGAAAAGTACTGAGAGAGTTTGAAGGGGTGTGTGACCTGTAGAGGCCCCGGGCTCCTTTGAAAACCAAATGTTTGAGGAGATAGAACTGCTAATCATCCTGATTTTGATCATTGCACATTGTAATCATGTGTCAAGTTATTACATTATGCCCCATAAATATGTACAAGGTTTATGCATTAATTTGAAAAAGAAGAAACCTCATGGTTCACTCTCATTGGAGCCAGCTCCTCTCTGGGGTCAGAGGCAGTCACAGGGTAGGTGGCTCATATGTGGACAGCCTGCGGGCTGATAGTTGAGAGCCAGCAATAGAGGGGGCAACCAGTCCCTGTGGGAGGGTGGAATGGCCAAGTAGCCCTCTGCCCCTGCCAGTTCCCTTCACTCTGGAAGAAGCCCCTGTTTCTTCCTCCATGCAGAGACCTACATCTGAAGATTGAGATATGAGAATGTACTCCTCTAAGAGTAGGGCCACCGGACTTAGCCTCATCTGCATCTCTTGGCTCTGAGGTCCTGGGCAAGTTATATGCCATATTGGAACTTCAGTTTCTCTATCTGGAAAATGGAGAACGGTACCCATGTTGCAGTTGCTGTGAGAATCAAATACGAAGATGTCTGGACAGTTCTTAGCTTGCTAAGAGCCAAGTATATGATGCATGGCATTTTTGGTCGAAAGGTGACGCCAGCTAGCCATTGAGATGATATGATTATGTTAAGATTTGCATTCATATGGATATTGGACTCCTGCTGTTCACCTAGGCCGGCTACAGGACTCCTGGAGAGTTCCCATTGGTTGGGGAAGTACAGTAGGAGGGAGTTCCGGGGGAGGAGCGCTCTCTGCGGGTCCAGGAGGAGGCCGCGTGGGTGGAAAAAATCTCTGCCCGGGCGGTACCGGACATTGGCGGCAGTTTCAAAAAATAAACTTTGTTCCTGCTTGAGTGGCTCGTGATTTTGTGCCCAGCTAGACTGCGGCAACTGGCGGCCCACATGGGGAACGCCTGAAGCTTGGAGGTGAGTAAAATTGCTCGCCCCTGAGGGAAGGC
>NW_025999990.1:41091792-41209126 GCF_001458135.2 Marmota marmota marmota | reverse complement strand
TGGGTGGGGAGGGTGGGGCTAGTGTACATGCGACCTCTGTAACTGGTCTCCTTGCCCAGGTTAGTGACCTCCAGGGCTTGTCCTGGTGCCAACACCCAGGAAGACTTCTCTGATTTGTTCCTCTATGTCCCTAACCGGAGCTAGGCTGGCTCTTCCCTCCTTGTTACCATCATTGGGTGTACTCTCCATTTTTATAATGAGCTCTGTGTTTGCCCACTAGATTGTCCTTGAAGGCGCCTATGCTGTTGTCATTCTTGATTCCCCAGCACCGTGTAGTGGGTGCTTAATCAGTGAAGGGTGGGTAACTGGATGCATGGATGAACCACAGTTTAAGTTCGGATGGTTTTGATCCCAGGATGGTAGAAGGTAAAGAGGGGCTCATGTGCCCTGAACCATTCCACTGTGCATGCTATATCCATGCCTCAGTTTCTTGGTGAAATTATATAAACTGTTGCCTGCCCCATCCCCCTTTTCTGCTTGCTAGTCAAAGTAGTCTTTGTCCTTGTCATCTTTACAGAGTTACCCATTTTTCACAGGTTGGCCTCATTTCTACTTTGGTGTTGCTTTGGCATCTCTCAGCATAGTTCAGACACTACCTAGAATGGGCACCAAGTCTTAGTTTCTTGATCCTTCTTTGTATCCCTAGCACATCTGAATGTTAGTGTGTTTGTCACAATGATAGTGATGCCATAGCAACTTGCTTAGGTTACACAGTCAGTGTAACCTTCCTGACCTATTGCCACCCTGTGGTTATCATCCTTTGCCCTACAGAAGTGTTTTCAAATTTTTTCTTGGGATCATTTGGTCTGTTTTACAAGAGAAGGGGAAATGGACAGGTGGGCACACACTTTTAATCTGATTTTACAAGGTTCACATAGAGCCCCTTTGAGGTACAGGGACCCCCGTTCAAACATCTTGCCCTGAAGAATGACATCTTTAAACACCCTTAGGAAAATAAATGGTAGTTGATTGCATTTATTTTAACCTGTTGCTTTCTGAGAACAGAATATCCCACATCCTTCTTAGTTGTTAAGAATATATTGTTTTCCACAATAACTGTGAGATGCCACACCAAAGCCCTGGCATAAAGGGTGCCAACCTTTCAGACCTTTAAGATTGGCTTTTGAATCCAATAAGCGGAGGAATCCACATTACATCTAAGTGACTATTCATGTGGCTTTAGGCACAGCTCTCTTGCTGCAGCTTCACTTTGGAAACCTGGTAATTAGAACTGTGGTTGCTAATTATATATACAGTAAGGCAGATGCACTAATAATATATCTTCAAAAGGCTCTGAGCGAGCTGTTAAAAAATTAAACTACTCTGCAGACACAGCGGCCTGGTTGGTGTATTGTCTTTCCTCCTGGATGACCAAAGGTGCTTGTGGGTTGCTCTTCTGAAAACCAGAGTGGCCTTTAGAGAGGTGATTGGCAAGGAAGTCTTCCACCAGGGGCCAGGGATATGGGAGGGAGTAGCCCCTGAAGTCTCAAGGACACAGAGGGAAGGAGATGGACTCCCCAGGAGATGCTGGGTGCTATACTTGAGGCAAAATGGACGAATTGTTTGTAGGGAAAGGAGCTCAGGGCAGCTGGTGGGAGATGCCACAAAATCTGCAAGTTGAGAGCTTCCTGTGAGGCTTTGTCCATGTCTGCTGCCTTCCCTTCTAACCTGGTGCCCACTGCTGAGGGCTTGGCAAACCCAGAGGAGCTGTTTAACCCACATTCAGAGGGAAGTGAGATTGACTCTGAAATGAGATCACCTGGTCCCTAATCCTTGTTCTCCCATCACCCAGTTCTGACCTGGGTAAGCCATTCACTCTTGCAGAAATTAGTGCATATCTGTGGTTTTCAAGATGTGTCATCTGGAGCCCTGAGGATCTCAGCAAGGACTTTAGGAATTCCATGGTTTCACTATATATTTTTTTTCCAATATATATATTTCTTTTTCTCTCATTTTTTTGGTAACAGGGATTGAACCCAGGAGTGCTTAACCACTAAGCCACATCCCCAGCTCTTTTAATATTTTTGAGACAGGGTTTCACTAAGTTGCTGAGGCTGGCTTAGAACTTGCGATCCTCCTGCCTCAGTATCTCCAGCAGGCATGACCCACCACGCCCAGCTTCCAATATATATTTTGCTATGTACTAGATTTTATGTGTCATATATAAATATTGTAACAGCTTTATTGAGATACAATTCACATGCAATCTGTTTAAAGTGCTTTTTAGTATATTCACAAAGTTGTACAACTGCCATGGCTATCTAATTTTATTTTTTATGGTACTGGGGATTGGACCCAGGGCCTCACACATGCCAGGCAAGCCCTCCCCCTGTATAATTTTAGAACATTTTTATCACCCTAAAAAGAAACCCTGTGGTCATTAGCCATCCTTCCCCACTCCCTGTCTGCCCATCCCCCACCCTCTGCACTCACCTGCTTCCTGTCTGTGGACGTGGCTCTCCTATGACTGGCTGTTTTAGCTCAGCATGGTGTTTTCAAGGTTCATGCTGTAGCATGTATCAATGCTTTACTGCTCTTTATGGCTGAATGATATTGCATTTTCTTCATCCATTCATCTGTTGGTGGACATTTGGGTTTTTGCCTTTTGGCTGTTATGATTAACTGCTGCTGTGTAAATTTTTCACATGACCGTATGCTTGTGTTTCTCTTGGATTATATCTAGGAGTGGAGTTGTTGGTCTTACGAGGTAACTAGCATTTTGGGGATATAATTTATATGTGCATATGTATTATATATAAAATGGGTGTATAGAAAGTTTTTGAAACTGCAATAAAATATACAGTAACACGTATGTAATGTCAGTGTTCTGTTGCAAAGTTGAACACACCAGTGACCTATGCAGTAATTACCTAATTAGCTATGTACTGATTAACTCATGTTGCCAGAGTAAGTAGATTTTGTGCAGTTAAGCTTCACTGGCCACATCTATTAAATTGAATTGGGTCCTGAGATGTTTAAAAATGGTTACCATAGATACCTACTTATCTCCGTCCAGGGGGATTATATCCCTACCGTACAACCAGGGCCAAAAGAAACACGTTAGATGCTGAGATTGACCCCAGACTGGAAATGCTGTCCATACGTTCTGGTTTCATATTCGTTTATACATCAGAATAGTTTCACTGCTCTAACAGTGATGGAGTTAAAAGTAGATGTTTTACACTTAAATTTATACAAGTTGGAATTGTTCTCATTTGTTTTGTATTTGGAGAGTTGGTGAAAGGTTTAGTTTGGGGGAAAAAAAGCATTTGGCTGCATAAAACAAGTTTGGGCATCAGCGTTATAGATAATCTCTAAGTCCTGGCTTTGGTTTCTGCCTCATTCCTGATGTGGCCTGAGCTGCTTTTGGGTTCATGAGGATCCTCAAAAGAGAAATATTAATCTGACTCCCTGGGACTGTTAAGCTCTCTCCTTGCCCCTCCTAGACCAATAAGTATCCAGTCTACAAGTATTTTACATATGAATATTTCCAAATGTGGTAAATATACCAGATACAGGAATTCAGAAGATGTCAGGGCTGGCTTCACAGAGCAGGTGGCCTAGTTCACTGTGTCTTGGGATGAAGGGAGGATTCTACCTATTCTGTGTTGTGTTTATTTTTTTCCTTTCTGGTACTGGGGGCTGAACTTAGAGGCAGTCAACCACTGAGCTACATTCCCAGCCCTTTTTATTTTTGGAGACAAGGGTCTTGCCAATTTGCTGGCCTTGAGGCTGGCCTTGAACTTGTGATCCTCCTGCCTCGGCCTCTTGAGTAACTGGGATTACAGGTGTTTGGCACCATGCCCAGCTCTGTGTTTTCTTTTGAAGTAGGATTTGGTCACCATGGGGCATCTCATATCCCTGAAATCTCTTATTAGCCTCTCATTTAGCCCTCCTCAGTTTTTTATAAAGGGAATGAATAGGGTGGCCAAAGAGAAATAGCCACTTTTAAAAAGGCTTCCAGAAACGAATCAGATAATCCAGTCCCCTTGGTAGGAAATCTGGAAAGACAAGAAAAAGGTCTCCGTCTTTGTTTTCGTAAACTGCTGATCAGCATGGGCCACAGTTAATCTGAAAGACTCCTAGAAAATAAAGATTTATGAAACCCCATCAATCTCGAATTTGCTATAAATAATTGCTTGCTGCTCCTGAGCTGTCAAAATCCATTTCTGTTAAAGGCCCTTCAGAACAGAGAAAGGTCAGGCTGGAAACCAAGGGAGAGACTCAGGGGAACATTTAATGCCAGTGTCCTTACCAGGAGGGCACCACATAAAGGTCCCTAAATACCAGCTTGGCTGTAACCAGCTCAGCCTGACCCCCTGCTGGTTCTAATTAAATTAGCTCCCATGGACCAGGGAGGAAGGGAGAGGTGTTTACCTCCATGCAAACTTGGGCTTTCTCGCCTCCCTCTCCAGTCTTTGTGCAGCAAACTCCATAGAGCTGGGTCCAGAGGACCCTCATTTCACTTTCTAATGAAAGATGAATGTGTATCTGACCTAGAAAATCCTCAGCATATAAAGGTATTCTTCTAAAACACCAATAATTCATCCAGTGACTGGGAAAGAAAGAAGGATAATATTCCCAAGGCTCAGGCCATTGCCAGACTTGGGGTGTTTAAGAGAAGGCTCCATCCTGAATAGAGAGGAGGGTGCAGGATAAAACCAGCCCCCACCCCCACCTTCTTGCAAATGCTGGAGATGCATGAGGGCTGAGTTCCATCAGACAGTGGACGCTGGTGCTTATGAGGGTGTGTCGCCTCTAGCCCCTGTTTGCTGCGCCTCCCCCACCCCCATGAGCCTTGCCAATGTCCCTGGACCTCCTTTGTTCTGACCTCAGGCAGAATTGGTCGTGTGTGAGCACATGTTTGTACCATCATGATGCAAAACCAGCTCTGCCTGTCTGTGCACGTGTCCAGTGTGTCCACTTGGCCTTCAGGGTCTCTGATTCCTTCTAGAGCTAATGTAGCTATCTGGCTGGCAGCCTGTCTGTCCCTGGCTCCTTCCCTGGGCCTGGACTTGGCTTCCAGGCATTCCTCCTAGGCCTCACACAAACGTTTGTCCCATCCTGTTCCACTCTGGGAAGCCTGTTCTGACTACACCTGTGGAACCTCCCTCCACACTCAGGGGGCCTCCTGCCGGTTAAAATAAATCTTGTCTCTCCTTTGAGCTCACACGTGTCCTCCCCTGCCTCCTCTACACTTGGTTTTCCTGGCCTTTAACACCCAGCCCATGGACCAGGTTCCCAGTCACCCTTCCTCCCTGGCTCAAGGAATCCCTTTTATAGAGAACACCTGAAGCGGGGTGTGGTGGCGTGTTCCTGTAATCCCAGCTGCTGGGGAGGCTGAGGCAGGAGGATGGTGAGTTCAAAGCCAGTCTCAGCAACAGCGAGGTGCTAAGCAACTCAGTGAGACCCTGTCTCTAAATAAAACACAAAATAGGGCTGGGGATGTGGCTCAGTGGTTAAATGTCCCTGAGTTCAAGCCCCGGTACAGAGGGGGGGGTGGTGGAATCTGAAGCAGATTTCGTGAATCCTGATGCTCATTCAGAACATCTGTGAATTGGCCCCAAGCTCCTTGGACTTGTATTAGGGTGATGGTGCGGGGGGGCCTTCCCCTTTTATGGTGAAACTACTCTTTTTGAGTGTTTTTCCTTGCTGGTGTGGCTCTCACCTCCCATTTCCACCCTCTAAAGGGGAATCTAGTGTGTTCTGTAGCAGGATCAGTGCCCTTCACTTATCAGCCCCACAAAACCTTTCTGTATCTTAACTTAAAAACCCCTGAAACCCCTGTGCGGCCTTCTCCTGGTTTCTCTTCTGGGTACATTTGATCAGTGTGCACCCCCTGGCTCCAGGATAGGGCCTCTCCCTCCAGGATGAGGTGACTGTGATTTGTCATCCAGCCAGTGGCCCTGGACTGGCATCTGTATTTCCTGATACCCAAAGATGTCCCAGGAGACTGGGCAGTGTCTTTGGAGTGGCCACATGTGTCATATCTATGCTTGTTTCCTGACCTGTCTCCCCAGCCTCCTTATCTGAGGGGTTTGAATTTGTTCCCAGAGGGAAACGATCATCGTGGATCTTCCACTGACCTGATGGAAAGGGGCTATTGGCTCTTATCAGATCAGCAGGGTGGCAGTGGACCAGGTGGACTGTGGCTCTGGGGGATGAACACCTGGCTTGTTAGGAAATCTGGCTGGATGACTGCTCCTGATCTTAACAGCCTGACAGGCCGAGGTGACCTTACACTTGGTTTTCCAGGATTTGGCAGTTCTGAAGAGAACCTTGAAACCCAAGCAAACCCAAGCGCCGTTTTGTATTCTCTGTAAACTTGTAGAGAGTCTCTTCTTGACCTGCGGATAACAATGTAGAAACAGATCTTATTTCAACGAGCCAATTGACAGCTCTTGGTGTATTGACTTTAATTGGCTTTTGCCTGACTTATCAGCAGGAGACTTTAAAATAGGAGTCAGATTTAAAATCAGTTTTGAAGCTTTTTTGTCTATTTAAAAACAAAATCCTGGCCAGGTACAGTGGCACACACCTGCCGTCTCAGCGACTCTAGAGCCTGAGGCAGTTAAGTTACCCACCCTGGACAATTTAAGGAGCCTTATCTCAAAATAAAAAGGCCTGGGGATATAGCTCAGGGGTAGAGCACCCCTGGGTTCAATTCCCCAATGCTGTAAAACAAGACAAAATCCTAACCATTCTTCCTTTTCTTAAAGATGATTTTATTATGAGAAAGACTCCGTGAGCCCCTGGGGATGTTGAGTTCTTCCTCTGAATTCGTTCCAGCTGTGTGCCTTTTGCTCCAGCACCCTGACTGGGTTCACCCAGCCTGGTGACCTGGCTTAGTCAGTGTGCCAGTATTCTGTCAGATTCCACAGCTCTTCTTTGTGACTTCTTCCTGCAGCATATTGCCAGATAAGCAAGTAGAGGGCCACGTTCAAGTTCATCAGCACCTTTGCAGCTGGACAAAAGCGTAGGTCTGTGGAAACAAGACTAAGTTCTTATCTGCCGAACACATCCTCAGACTGAAGTGATGGCCATTTTGCTTTGTGGGGCTGGGGCTCAGTGGTAGCACACTTGCCTGGCATGTATGAGGCACTGGGTTGTATTCTCAGTACCACATATAAATAAATAAAAGTCTGCCAACAAGTAACTAACTAAATAAATAAATAAAATAAAAATAAATAACTAAACTAACAACTAACTAAATAAATAAATAAATAAATGAAAATCCATGTCTATCAGGTAGTGACAGCTGACTTTGCCGTGAACCTGAGGCCCTGGGCCGCAGAGGTTTGCTCCTCCAGTGAGCAGTCTGACTTGAATTCTGCTGAAGGATCATCTGGAATCTTGGCTTTAAAGTTTGCCCGTGCACAAACAATGTTACCTGAACTTACCTGTTGCCCACAGAGCGAAGAGTGTGCTGTGGCCCTTGGCGGCTTAAAATTTAGAGAAGTGAAGGAGGTAACTGGGAGAAGTCATCTTGCTTTAAGGAAAGCCTAGTATCTGAAAACCAGCATTTCACAAAAGATACGTAAATGACAGTCTAGGTCTTGGGTTGACACATAGTTCTGCACTTTAGGGCTCCTTTAAGCCGTAGGCTTCTGTAGTAAAATCCATGACAAGTGACAGATTTATGTCATGTGTTAGGACCACCTTTTCTGCATGAACGAAATACTATTTCCAGAGCAGGAGAATGTGTCTGTGCAAGATCCAGGGGGTGGAACCTTACACCCAGAAAGTATGGGACCTTAGAACACTTGACAGAGGGATTATCCAGCTGTTAGAAACGGCCAGTTCTACTTTTGAGGCTGGTGAGCCCCCAAGCCTTGTCTTGCTAGGTCCTGACTGAGCACCTTGAAGCTTTCAGTCATAAAAGGAGACGGAGATGTACTCTCCCTGAGTCTCTAAGGTGGACATGGAACTCCTCACTGCCCGGCCCCACTCTTTCCCCATAACCTCGCTGTGCCAAGGCATTGGGGAGCTTCCTGAGGATGAGCTCTGGGTTCTGCTGGCCACACTGAGAACTCGCACATGAAATGGGGTGTCTGCTAATAATCGTGCCCAGAAGAGCCTAGAGTACAAGACCGGGTACTGTTCTGAGAAAAGTCTTGGAACACCCGCCTGCCTGATGAAGGGGTTCTTTAGTTTATTCAGCTGCCCTTCTGTTTGCAAAGCCTGCTCCCTTCCTAGGGAGACCCAGGAGGGGAAGGCACAGGCCTGCCTCAGGCAGCCGACTGTCTAACCTGGTTCCCTCTGGTTAAAGGAAGGTTGGTCAGTGGGCAGGTGAGTCCGTTGAAGCTTGTGAGTGTCTCGAGACTCCACTAAAATTTTATTTTTATGATTGGGGGTTTTTTCCCTCTCATTACAACGGTCTGAACAGATGTGAAGTCATCGTGACCTCAGCCTGCCTGTCACCTGTGTGATGGAGGTCTCTGTGTTGGCGGCTCTTCCCCACCTGTGAAGAGACACCTTGCCCTCTAGTGGCCCAGCTCGCAGCCAGGCAGGGAGTTCCTATGCTGGGAAGACAAGGACCACGTGGAAATGGCCTTTCCATGAGCGGAGGATGACTGGCCCTGGGATCCCTAAGGTCCCTTCCTGTCTCTCAGCTGATGTTTCACTCCCTGGGAAACAGAGCTAGGTCTTTGCTCATTTGATTCTTGACATATGTAACACATACATTCCATACTCGATCCACCTGCTTGTACCTGAAAACCATCCTGGTCTTTCCATAACCTCAGTCCTTTAGACTCAACAGCCCCCATTCCTTTGCTCACTGACCCTTCCAAGACCTTCATTCAAAGAATAGAGCCATGCCCACCCTTAACTTGGGCAGGATGATGGGGAAGACCTTTCTTCATCCTTATTAAAATCCCCTGGGGCTTTTAAAAAAAAAAATCAAACCTTCACCCAGCCACAGCCAGACAAGTTTGTTAGACTCTGGAAGTGGCCCAGGTGCCAGTGATTTTTAACCTTCCCTGGGCATTTGGTTGTACAGCCAGGCTCCAGAGCATTGGTGGAAACTAACCTCCCTGGTTTAAGGTGAGGAAACAGACCAAAGCCAGGGGTCACCTTTTAGCACATCACAGGCTGGTGCTAATTCTCTGGCCAATGCCCGTTTCCTTTGTCTTCAAGTTGACCAGCTTGCTCCACTGGACCTGAGGATGACCTTGTAACATCCTCATTGGTCAGCAGGGATAAGAGTGAGCCCCAGCCAGGTGCTGTGGCACATGCCTGTAATCCCAGCGGCTCAGGAGACTAGAGGCTGAGGTAGGAGGATTGTGAGTTCAAAGTCAGCTTCAGCAACTTAGCAAGGCGCTAAGCAACTCAGTGAAACTGTGTCTCTAAATAAAATATAAAAAAGGGCTGGGGATGGGGCTCAGTGGTTAAGCACCCCTGGGTTTAGTCCTTGGTACCAAAAAAAAAAAAAAAGCCCCATTCCTCTTGATGCCCAGCCCTCTCTCTGAGGTACTGTGCTTACCAGGCTAAGGAGAGATGGACCTTCTTCTGAAATGGCTGACAAAGTCACCACACATAACTTTTAATTTGGCCTGCTCCTAAACCCCTCAGAGCTGCTGCTGACCAGGACAATGACAGAGAAATCACTAGGAGGCTTTTCAGGACCCTCAGGTCCTGGGACCCCCTTCCCCTTGGGTGGTTACTTTGTATGTCTGGCCACACTATTCCTGCCCTGGAAATGGAGCCAATGACCCTTCTGTGATAAAAAGACACTTTGGAAATGCTGGCCCAGGTTCTGCCTCTCCTACTCCTCTGCACCCCAGTTTCATAGTCTTATCAGATGGGGTTTTTTCCCCATTTTTCTTCCACAGCCACCTCTCCTTAAGCTCTTGGTGTGAGATTATTATAACAGGACCACTTTGCCCAGCACTGGGTCCCTGGAGCATATAGTGACTTCCCCATCCCCAGGATGAACCATTAGTGCTTAATGATGAGTGCTGCATTAATTTGGTCCACGTAGGTGTGTTCAGATGTCCATGTTCTTGGATTATGACTCACTCGGGCACAATTGCGCACTGAGTTGTTCTAAAACAATTGTTCTAAAACAATTCTGGGTGTCTTGGGAGGCTGATAAATGTAAGCATTATGTGTGGGAGCCAGATGGGCGTCTTAGCATGGAAGGTCCCAACTTGTAATAGACCACATGAGGAACCCCAAGTGGACGTCAGTCTGGAGACTAGACAGAAGTGCTTCCATTTGATGATGTCAGCGCCTAATGCTTTTGCTTTGAGCCCTGCCAGTCTCTTACTGGATGCCTGTTTGGTTAACAAGGTGGCCTGGTATTTTGGATCATGGCTAGGTATTCTTTATTAGTCATTAGATTATGCAGAGACCTCTGCTTATTAACTATGCCTTATGATAAGGAGATGATATGGTGATGCGTTTAGCCCATGGGGGCAAATTGTAGGGTGAAAAGTGACTGGTTAAGGTTGGCTGCCTGCCCTTAGCCACCCCATCCATTGTGGGCTCCCTAAGGACAGAAAGGGAGGTGGAAGACATTACTGGATATCCTGGAAGGATCTAGCAAGGTGGTAATGAGCACTATGGAGGTACCAGTCCAAAGGCCTGCCCTTGTGGCAATGCACAGGTCATCGTAGGAAGGGCAGGTATCACATGCCACATGACAGTGTCTTTGTAATGACTGTGGTGGTCCTTATTGAGCTCTAGCTCCATCTCAAAGGATATAGCCTGAGTGGCTTATATTAATATAGATTAATTTTCTCATAGTTCAAGAGGCTGGAAGTCTGGGATCCGGGTGCCAGGGTAGTGTGGGGCTAGTGTGAGGGCCTCTTCTAGGTAACAGACAACTGGCTTCTTGTGTTTTCACTCCTCCTTGGGAGCTGAGAGCTCTCTGGGATCCCATTTATAGAGACATTAATTCCACACATCTAATCTAATTACTTCTTTTTAAAAATATTTCTTTTTAAAAATATTGGACACAATACCTTTATTTTATTATTTTTATGTGGTGCTGGGGATCGAACTCGCGGCATCTCGCATGCTAGGCAAGCACCCTACCACTGAGCCACAACCCCAGCCCCTCTATTACTTCTTACAGACCCCACTTCTAATACTATCACATTGGATGCTAGGATTTCAACATGAGTTTTAGGAAGGGAGGGTATGTTTAGTCTGTAGCAACGCGTGTGTGAATCTATACATGTTCAACTCATGAGGACAATATTAGTACTTTTCTTCGAAAAATGTTCTTACTGGACATAGTGGTGCATGCCTGAAAACCCAGCTACTCGGGAGGCTGAGGCAGGAGGATTGCAAGTCTAAGGCTAGTCTGGGCAACTTAGAGAGACCCTGTCTCAAAATGAGGGACAAAAGGCAGCTCAGTGTTAGAGCACATACCTAGCATGTGCAAAGCCCCGAGTTCAGTTTCCAGTACTACCAAAAAAAAAAGTACTTATTAGTCTTTCTATACAGTTATAAGAATATATCTATTCTAATTTGGTTATTTTCCAGATAAACAATTTTCTTTTCCAGTGTGAGAAGAGCTTGCTGGTAGGGTTACTGTGAAAGGACTTGTTTTTCTAGGGTGAATACGTGCTCTGAATGGTGGACAGGGCCCCAGTCTGCGTGTCCCCTGTGTGGGATTGGGCTGGAGGGCTTTCCTGGCTGCCCCTCACAGGAGGCAGCCCCAGAGGGTGGTGGGGTTGAGAGATTCAGATAGAGTTCTCGGTGGTCCTTCAGATTCCCACTTGAATGTGAGCCCCTCAAGGGCAGGAGCCAAGCTAGGGCAGCTCTGGGTCACAGCAGGCGAGGTGCACCAGGTTCTGGTTGAGCAGGTGGGCAGCCGGGTGGTCATGGCTCCATGGGGAAGATGAACTTTGCTGGGGCCTGGGTTGTGTCTCCCACCCAGCAGCTGACTGCAGACCCTCCAGAGGACCTGCTCTGGGTGGATGAAGGAGGGCAGTCCTCAACTTCAGGGTCCCTGTAGCCACCTGGTGGCACATTCGATTGACTATTTACTGGTAACCTGAAAAAGGTGCTCTACAAAGGAAAGCTCAAAGTTTGTGAATTTGTTGAGATTTCCAGCACATGAAGCTATATGTTTGTTTCTGCCTATATGTTTGTTTCTGCCTACAGAAGTTACGTTATCTCCAAGGTGATTTAGGTGTGCATACTTGGGTCAGTGTTTCACTTTTAATTTCAAAATATTCAGTGTTCTCCAGAGGTAGAGTAAATATCATTGAAACCATTAACTCTCTCATTGTTGAGGAGACACACATAATAGGAGCTTTCCCAGAGCATCCTGTGGTAGACAAGCATGGTTATACATTAAAGTGTGGCAGGAGCACGTGACTCTAGTTACTACTTTCTGGAACTGGAGGGAAGGGTCAGAGCTAGGACAGTCTTCCTGATCCTAGTCAGCTGAACTGGGATGCAGGTCAGGGTGCACCCGATATTCATTTAGAATTTCTGAATGTCAAGGACTTTGCATGTATTTGATTTTTACTCTCATTTTCCCATTTTATAGATGAGGAAACTGAGGCTGGAGCAGCTTTCTAAGGTCCCCAAACTTTAGTACCCAGGAATGACCATTGGTGGAGTTATGTAGACCTGTGGATGGGACTTGTGGGGACGGAGGGTGCCTGCAGCTGAGAGCCACAGTGGCAGGAGCATGATGACCCATTCCCAGCTTGGGACTGCATACCAGCTAAACTCAGCACCTGGTCAGCCCGGGGGCTCCCTTGCCTGCTTTCTCCAGGATTAACTGAGATTTCAGAGAGGCTGTGCTTGAACTGAAAATGCAGGTGCTTCAGAGCCACAGCTCTAGGATGCTATCACAGGGGTCTTGGAGAGCTGAGCCCCCCAGAGTTACAGGGCTGCACTGGGAAATCCTGCTTACTGAGGAATGCACTAACCCTTCCCCTGGGTTCCCTCCCTCATTTCCAGGTAAGACCAGTGTCTCCCCTGCAGCTCTGGTTAACTGGGGGAAACTGGGGCAGTATTGTACAAATGGAAAGTCAGTGTTAGTTAATTATAAAGTGAAACTGGGGACCCTGCAGAAGGTCCAGGGTGTTACAGGGACAATGCCAGTGATGTTGGGAACTGTTTGGTGCTCACATATTGATGGATGAGGATCTGAGGAAATCAGACCCATGTATAGCTAGAGAAAAGGAAGAGGAGTGTGTGTGAGGAGCAGTTCAAAAAGGATTTGAATATCAAAAGATTAAGAAGGACTCTTGGAAAATTGATGTAGCCCTTGAAGAGTTTGCAAAAATGACCTTTCTGATTATCTTACCAAAAGTAAAACATGAAGCAAAAGGTTTTGAGGGTAGTTGTTCAGAAGAAGTTTACACAGAAGCCCCAAAGTGTTTCATTCTTTGTTCTTCAGAACAATCTAGAACATAGTTATGATTGCATGCTCTTAACCTAAAAGTTGTCAAACATAATAGAAAGTTAACTTTTAATTTTAGTCCTATTTTCTTTTTAAAGGCTTGACCTGGTCAAGCCTTGCCATCCACTCCCCTCCACCCCCCAGGCAGATCATTTTCTATAAAATGAGTGGTCCTTGTTCAAATGGATTTATTTAAAGTTACCACCAGCCTGCCCTGCTCCTGTACTAGATATTCTTAGTTAACTAGGACCTGTTCTTATTTCAGCCTGGCAAAAGAAACTAGACTAAGGAGGTTTTAGCAGGTGGTATGCGATTCTTTAGCAGCCCAGAAAAGTTATTGTCACACATAATCATGCTGAATATTCATTCTTACTGGTCTCTGAGAAATTCCTTTAAAAGAATTTCTTCTTTGCTTCTGGTTGTTTTTGAATTCAAGGCCTTGCATAGACAGCAACTTTTTAAATTGTTTTCTAATGATTTTGAGATTTTATTTAGTCTGGTTTGAAAATTGATTTATCCATTCTCCAGTTCAGTTCACTGATACTTCATACTTAACAGTATTATCTAATGTTTTAGAAAACCTTCACACAGTGCTCAAGTTATACTACATGTGACAAGAGATACCTTGTCTTTTAGGGAAAAGCGTAGCCTAAAAAGATACAACACTTTCTTAGTCACCACAAAGAGGGCCCGATCCTGAGGGGGAATGTTCAGGATGCAGCAAGACAAGGTGGAGGTGGAGGTCCCCATGCAGGGTAAGAGCAGGGCAGCCTCTTACAGACAGCTTTTGTCGAATCTTTTTTTTTTTTTTTAACGGGCTTTATTTTTAATTTTTTGGTACAGGGGACTAAACTCAGCGGCACTCAGCCACTGAACCACATTCCCAGCCCTATTTTGTATTTTATTTAGAGACAGGTGCCGCAGTCCGGCTGCAGCAAAATAACCGGGGGCGGGGGGGGGGTGACGAACAACTTGTGTTCCTTGATACAGCAGGAGTGGGAGCCGTTTATTGTAGGACAACAGAGATATTTATACATTTTACACAGCTTATCTTAATTAGCATAAACTCGATACAGACTCTGACATTTGCCAGGCGCCATCCTGACTTGTTTACAGACTCTGACAAGGTCTCACTGAGTTGCATAGCACCTCACTTTAGCTGAGGCTGGGTTTGAACTCATGATCCTCCTGCCTCAGCCTCCCAAGCCACTGGGATTACAGACATGCACCACCATGCCTGGCAACGGGCTTTCTTTCTATCTATCTATCTGTCTGTCTGTCTGTCTATTTATTTATTTATTTATATGCTTTATTTTTAAGGACAGTTTTAGTTTTACAGACATGTCTGATCAACTTGACAACCCGATTTTAACTCCTAACTTTTGTTTTTTTTTCTCCTCTCTGCAGACGTCGCCTCATCTCCCAGAGATCATCGTTGGAGACCCTGGAAGATATTGAAGAGAATGCCCCTCTCCGGAGGTAATTTTTCTGTTTCATTTATGTATTTATAAATGGCTGGCAGTATAAGATTGATTTATTTTTAAAGTTCTTGATCTACAGAGTTAAAATTTTAAAATGACCATCTGACATGGAGCCCCAACCCTGAGGACACAGCACTAGGAAAACTAGAAAATCCCTATTGTGTATGCAAGTAGCTTAGTTAATCTGTGAATTTGGGTGCTTTTCCTCTTGTGGTCCCCACCCCTGCCGCCCCCCCCCCTTTGTTTTCTTCTCTGTTCAGTGCTGGGGATTGAACCCAAGGGCTTGTGCATGCTCCATCTCTGAGTGAATCGCCAACCTTTTCGTTTTGAAAGCTGCTACTTTATAGAAGAGCCCGGTATTGTCCTGGGTATAATTACACAGTCATCATAGTCTTGAAACTTCATTCTTAGCAAGAAGGGACGACCAGAACTCCTTAGGAGGGCACTATGACATCACTCCCTGGCTGGTTGCTGGGGAAACCCAATTAGGACAGTTTGAAGAGCTCCCTTGGGTCTGAAAGCATTCCATTTTCCCCTTGAGATTAGGAAAGTGCTGGTGAGGCATCTTTTTTGGGTGACGGCGGTTGCTGAGCTCTGCGGTACCTGTGACTTACCCCTCCTCTACTCTTGCTTTCTCTGTTGACCGACCCCCATACAGAGGCCCAACCAGGCCCTCTCCATGGAGAAAATACTGACCTCTGCAGCCCTCATCTGGATGGGGGCAGTAGCGTGGGGTGAGGAAGGGGGGCTCAACCCTGCAGAAGAGGCTGAGGCAAGATGGAACTCTAGGGCTTCCTTCACAGGGACCACAAGGCAGCCAGTGGGCAGGAACCCCAGCCCCCTTGACCTCCCATGAACTTGCATCCATTCCTCCTTGAACCTGCATCTGTACTCCATGTGCCTTGGCTGCTGGTCAGGACTTGGAAGTCCCCGGACTTCCCCCCTGAGCCTGGGAGGTGCTGCTGTGGAGGGCAGTGTCTTACCCTAGAGACGGCTCCTTGTCCCACTCCCAGGCTGGAGGTGGTATCCACAGGTCCCAACCACGAGAGAAGTAGAGGGCAGGGTAAGCCCAGACTGGCCAAGGCTCTAATTGAAAGTGGCATGTGACTGTGAATCTGGTCACTGACATCATCCCAAAGAGGAAAAAAAGCCAAAGCCACAAAAGTCTCATCACCACTTTTGAAGTCTTTGAAAATAAAGTGCAGCCTAAAGCACGGGAGATTGAACAGCGTGGAGCCCCTGTGATGGAGAGTATGCAACTTGGTCACGAGCCTCCTGCAAGCCACCGTTGAATCATGGGAGGGGGCTGTTTCCCGAAGGAACTTTTCAGTGACCTGCATTAAAAGTCAAGGTGGGAAACTAGCTTTGGTCCAGATAATTGCTAAGCATGGAGGAGCAATGTCTTCAGGTGGCTGCAAGTGGCTTTGGCCTTAGAGCAGTGTGGTCACCTCTGACCAAGGCTCCCTCTCCCCCTGCTACAAATGGGGAAATCAGTGAAGAAAGCTAAAAAAGGGCCCTGGTGCTTTAAGAGGCTGCTAGAAGCTTCAGTTTTCAGAACTGTGTGGCAGCTGTGAGCAGGACACTCGGTGTACAGGCGCCTGAAAGTTCTTTCTCCCCAGGGTTCCATGACAGGGCCACTGTGCCTCTGAACACAGGTGACACTGAGTCTCCAGGAGCCTAGGAGGGGAACCTGGGTGCTGTGTTCATGGTCTATATCCTGGAACCCTCCTCTCAGAATCTGTCTAGACTGGCAAAGGAGCTGAGTAAAAAAGTGGCTTATCTACCTTAACTATGACTTCATTGAACTTTCACTTACAGAATCTAGTGATGAAAAATTCAAACCAATTTTGTATAAGTGTAAACCATTTAAAACAATCAGAAATCACCAGTTTTAGAAGTCTTTATTTTCCCAAATGGACTTTTTTAATTAAAAAAATATTTCTCATACTTAACTTAGAAATGTACTTGCTCCTAGGAAATAAAAATTAACACAGTGTAGAAGAAGGGTCCTTTATTTTGGGATCTGGGGTGCTGAGAGATTGGCCTGACTATTGTAACTGGTTATGTGGCCTTGCAACCTCATTAGTGTCTCTGGGGCCTTGGTTTTCCCATCTGTAAAATGGAAGAGCTGAGTGGGCTGATCTCTGAGGGTCTTTCCAGTCTGTGATAGGAAAGGACCAGTAATGACATCAAAATGTTTTGGGAACTGTGGGGGTGGAAGGCTTTTTAGCCCCACTTGCTTTTAAGCTTAGCACATAAAACAAATGGCTCCAAGGCATCTATTAAAACTTTTGCATCATTAAGTGTATCCTATAATCAGTGCTAACAAGAAAGAGCTAATCTTTCATTAAATTAGTTTTTAATTTAATTCTATCCTACTTTAATTTTGCATCACTTAAAATGTATGGTTTTAAATGGATATTTACAGATTAATGCAGGCAGCTTTGAAATTAATTTGTTCTTTGCTTAACCTGCTGCAACCGGCGCACTCGGTATCCCTGTTTCCTTGGCAGTTGTTGCTAATGCCACAATTCTCTTAAAGCATCGCTTAGGTTCCCTGGTGGTTTAGTTGAGTGCTTTAAAAAGGCAAGACAACAAACAGCTTGCTGAATGAAGAGCTAGATTAGGAGGGTATATAGTTAGAAAGGGGAGCTGATATGGAAAAACAGGACTTTTATTGAGTTATCCTGTTGATAGGTGCTGGTGGCTTCTGCTGTTGAAGTTCTTACTGCCACTGCCGCCTTGCTGAGCTGGCATGGACAGCTACCTCTGGCCTTATTGCTGACTTCCTGGAATTTGGTGCTCCTCTTCCTGGAGATGGGGAGCAGCTAGGATTTCCTCCTATGGGCTGGCACCAGTTCCTGCTTCCCGGAGGTGGGAGGAGGAAGGTGCTAGAGTTTGTTAAGGTGGCAGGATCAGTGAGCAGACTGCACTATTGATCTCTTGACCCCACCACCCTCAGACTAGCTGGCCCAGAACTCTGCTTTTGCGGGTAGAGTGAGGTAAAAGTAAGACACTTCTGAGCCCTTGGCCCTATCTAGAAACCCCTGGAGCCATACCTTCCTTTAGGTTTTCAGAGATTTTCTTCTGTTCAGCAATCCCATATTTCTAGAACCTTCTGTGTCTGACACAGTGGAAACTTTAAGTGACTTACTTGCACACTCAAATGGTCATGGGTCAGAACTCACGGTGGTGAGTTCATGGTGGAGGTTGGGAGGATGTGGTCTTTGCCAAAGCTTCTGGCTCCAAGGGAGTAGATGATGATCAGACGTGGGGCTGTCCTCCTCTGGATCCACAGCCCATGGAAGGCCCTTGGCCAAGAAATATCTGATAGTGTATATCCCTTTGCTTTGGTCACACTGACTTATTCAAAGGTATTTTTGCAAGTTAAATTACATTTTAAGGTGCTGTTTCTTAAGGAGGGAAAATAGCATTCTGCACTATGAGAAAGGTCTCCCAGAAGTACTAGCCCTTGTTAGAAGTGTAGGTCAGGGTGGGTGGAAGATGCGCCAGGCGTGACCTCCCTGGAGATATTCCTGGGAGACAGTAAAGATGGGGATTGCCCTACAGGCCTGTAATCCTACCAGTTCCCCAGCCTACTTCCTATACCTGCCCCTCACACGGTCACTTCCTGTTGGGTCTTGATCTTACTCCTTTGCCTGAAGCCTATTAGTAAGAACTGATTGAATTCAGATGAGGTCCCAGCCCAGATCTCTGCTTGGCCTTTGTGAAGCTGGGCACTGCTTTCCCAAACTTGCTTTCTGAAACAAGGTCACGGGCACCTGTGCCCCACAGCAGAAGCCAGCTCTTGGAGCCGATGGTCAAAAAGGATTTTTGGTGTGTGGGGTTGCGGGGGTGGGGGGGTACCCAGAAAAGTCGTAGCTCCCTTTGTCAAGAAAAGACCAAATTCTCACTTATTGGGCTTTTTGCTTTGGTGGTGGTGATGATGATGTTAGTTTTGTAACTTAGAATTTCCCAGGTAACTTTGAACATATTGTATAGAAAAATAAGATCTATATGGCCTTTAGACTTGCAGTACAGTGAATGTCATATATTTCGGGGTGGGGGAGAAAATTTGAATCCAGGTCACTTTGATTCAGTAGATATTTATTTAAAATTTACCTTAAAGCAAAAAATAAATAAATAAAAGATAAAACACACTAGCTGGGTTGATTCTTCTTCACATTAAAAGCATGGTCAAGTTGGAGTTGAGGCAACCGTCCAGGCAAGTCAGGCCAAAATTGTGCTTTGGAAGCAAAATGATTCAGGATTGTTTTGAAACTGAATTTCCCATGTTATTGCTCTAGCCCCAGAGCCTTTAAATTTATAACTTTCTCTTCCCTTTACCTGTGTTGATGCAGGAGGATTTTTTTTTTTAATGACAATAAAGAATAATGTCTTTGGAATCTGTGTAGACTATGTTATGATAACTGTAGACTGTAGTTTTCATTAGCCAGCTTTTGGAGACGCATATAAAATATTATCGGTATTATCAAGGAAGTTGTCTGTCATTGGGGATTTTTTTTTTTTTTTAACTTCCTTGCTTCTAGCCGTATTGTCTTCATTATCCCAGCGACTCCTGCCTGCCTGGGGGTGACTCAAACCATTTGTCTGGTCTTTCCTTCCTGTCTTTGTGTGGAGATGTCTCAGCTGTCCAGCGGCAACTGACTCTGTTTTTTGAAACCACTTTATTTTTCAGATGTCGAACTCTCTCAGGTTCGCCCAGACCAAAGAATTTTAAGAAGATTCATTTTATCAAGAACATGCGGCAACACGATACCAGGAATGGCAGGTACCACCTGAACCCAAAGCCGCCTTGCCTGGCGGGGGTGGGGTTGGAGGGGGAACCATTTTCATGGCCAGAGCTGAACAAGGCTAAGCCTACACTTTTAGGATGAAAGGGATCTCGGGGGACTCTGCCCCCTCCAGATGATCTCTACCCACTCCTTCCAGAATCACCAAAAGGAATCTTGGTGGGAGGCTTAGACCAGCAAAAATTCGATTTTTTTAGAGCAATACATAATATTTTTATAAAACACTTTGAACAGAAAAACAGGTTTTCTCTCCCTGCTTTGTTGGTTTTATTTTCATTTTTTTTTTTTTTTTACCACCACTGTATGCGGTGGTCAATAAATTCCCTGCCAGATCTGCTCCTGTACTTGGCTCTAGCTCTTGGCTTTGGTTCTGGCTGACTCTGGCTTCAGCTCTCTTTAGGAAGACAGAACCAAGGCTCTGCCAACAGATTCTTCTTCAGGGCTGGTTCAGATTCCTGGGCCAGTTGACCTCTGACATAGGTGTTTCTCCAGCTCTTGGGTACTTCCTTTGAAAAGCATTATTAAATAAAAATTATTGTAATTGAAACTTATATGGCCTTGAGATTCAAAACTCTCCTGATGACAAATAGAATCGTCATTGCCAGCATGCTTATGATCGCATGGCTAAGTGCATTCATCCCAGCCCAGTGGTGGGGATCAGGCTCCTGGTTTCTGGATCCTCTGATGCTGTGTAACCCTCAGGGACAGCTCCTCCCTGCTGGCTAGAGTGGGTGAGTTAGAGATTCTGACCCAGACCAGAAGTGTCCTGCTGCAGATCATCATTTATTTTGAGGGGTAGTGGTGGTATAAGGGGGATTGAACCCAGGGGCACTCAACCACTGAGCCACATCCCCAGCCCTTTTTTTTTTTTTTTTTTTTTTTTCCCACTTTATTTAGAGACAGGGTCTCACTGAGTTGCTTAGGGCCTTACTAAGTTGGTGAGGCTGGCCTTGAATTGTCGATCCTCCTGCGTCAGCCTCCTGAGTTGCTGGGTTTAGAGGTGTGCGCCACCACACCTGGCCCATTTTATTTGATCTGCTAATTTCTAGAAGACCATATGTGCCCTACTAATGTCCTCCAGTACTTACAAAAAATGAAAATTGCTAAACTGGCTTTCAGTGAGGCTCCTTCAATTCCAGAATTCCTGTAATTTGGTTGTTGAAAAATACAGTTTACAACCTACTTAATAACACTAATGACTGTGGTTTTTACAGTTTATTTTCTTGGAGTTATTTATATCTAATTTTTAAGCCTCATCAAAATAGGGAACCTAATTTTAAAATAGTTGAAATGGTTTTTGAAATGGTTTTAGAACAACAAAATGAAGTTGCTATATGTTCATATGTTGAGTACAGAGCTTTTAGTTAAAATTTACTCAACTGTTATTTTTTCATTGGAATACTTAAACAAATTTCCTCTCACCCTTACACATACTGTCACTTACAATTATTGTACTCTATTCATTTAACCACGATCTCTTTTTCTTTGAGTATGTTTAGCATAACTGTCACTTATTTACATTTGTGTTTTTTCTCCCATCATCTCTTTCACCTTAGCATAAGCTTGGAAAGGATTTAATTCCTAAATAAAATCAATGACAAAGCCAACAAAATGGGCCAAATGAACAGTATTCTGCCTCTTGAGGCTGGCACAAAGTGCATTCATCTGGCTAAGTGCATTCATCTCAGATAATTCCCTGGCATGGTTAGATAGTGAGAGGATGTAGTTCATAAAAGATTTGGATTCACGGGATTTCCAAAGGACATTATTGGAGCCACCTCCCCACGTACCCTTGACCTACAAGCGGCATCTACAGGAGAGACCCCAGTGGCTGGAAGTTTGTCCGGGGGGATTGGAGGGGTTGTCGAGGGTCTCTTGGCCTACCCAGGACGCACGGACTGGAAGTGAGGGCAGGAACAAGAGCTGTGAGGACCACAGGCCTCTGTAGGCCATACCTGCCCAGGTGAGAGCTGCCCTTCCAGTGCCAACAGAACGTGAAAGGGCCTCATGTTTTGGAGGGGCTCGCCTTCCTCCCTCAGATTTATTAGCAAGGATGGATTGTCCTCAGAACCTGGGAGGAAGCCAGGAAGAAAATAGGATTTCTGAGGTGACAGGAGGAAATTGTGGTTAGGAGCCGATGAATGAGAGGCTGTGACCCAGCTTTGGAGAAAGCGAAGCAGAGCGCTCTGGGAGCAGAGGGGGGCTCCTGGTGGGGGGGGGGCTGTGCTACTTGGAGGAGCTGCAGTCCCAGTGGTGCTCATGGTAGGGGTCTCTGGCCCCACCTCAGGAGTGGCAGGTGCACAGCTGCCCAGGTTCCTCCAACCCCAACATTCTCAGTCACCGCTCCAGTCCTCTCCTCTCCAGCGGTGAGCCACTTCCTGGTGACTTACATCTAGCACAACCCAGCCTAGCCTCCTAGCAGGGCAGACCCCGGGCCCAGTCACTCTTCCTCACTGAAGACCCTGGTGTTGAGGCTCCCTCCCTCGTCCCCAGATCCACTGACCGTGTGGTAGAGGCCCAGTCTTGAGGAAGACTTGGGTCCCTCCTCATAGCGAGGACCAGAGAGCAGCTCACAAAGTGAGCGACAGCTTTGTGGTGAGACTCTGACCTAAGCAAGAATTTGAAAAGCAGTTTTGAGATAGGAGAAGAGGATAGATAGATATCCTCAAACGGAGAACCAGATAGGATGAAAGACAATACTAGTAGCATGGAAAAAGCAAAAAAAAAAAAAAAAAAAAAAAAATTCCCAAGTAGACTGCATGGCCAATAATGTCCAAGCAGCTGTTGAGGAATAAACCTTGGGGCCTGGAGAGTGCCGAGGAAGCAAGCTGAGAGCGACTGGGAGTTGTGTTGCAGGCCACTAGCTAAGAAGGACCATTCCCTGACCCAGGTCTCAGGCCAGACACAGCCTCCACCATTACAGCCCAAGGGAGTGATGAGCCCATGACTGGCCCTGTAGGTGTTTTTTGTCATTAGCAGGTAGGGGAAGTCATGAGGCGGGGCTGCTGCTCTTCTGGCTTAACACAGAAGACAGGATGGTGCTCTGGGACCCTGGGGGAGTCATGGTAGACTTATAGTTGGAAAGGAAAGCAGCATTCCCCTGGATTTTAGAGGCACAGATCTCCAAAAGTGCAGACTAAGGAGTGAATTCTTGAGGCTAGGACCATGTTGCCAAAAGAGCCTATAATAGATATATGATAATGGGTGACATTGATTGATTGCTTACGGGGTGTCAGACTCAAAAGTATTTCATATACTTTTCATTAACTCAAGACTTGATATGTGTTTGCTGAATGCCTGAGTGGAGGTACCTTTTAAATAAATTTCAGTCTTCAGGAGTAGATCTTGAATATGTTTGGTTACATGGCAAGAGGGCTTTTAGGTTGCTAGTGAGCTGACCTGTAAGTAGGAGATTACGGGCCCAATGTAAACTGTCCTTAAAAGTAGAAGAGGGAGCTGGGTGCGTGGTGCACGCCTGTAATCCCAGCGGAGACAGGAGGATCATGAGTTCAAAGCCAGCCTCAGCAACAACAAGGCGCTAAGCAACTCAGTGAGACCCTGTCTCTAAATAAAATACAAAAGAGAGCTGGGGATGTGGCTCAGTGGTTGAGTGCCTGAGTTCAATCCATGGTACCCCTCCCCCAAAAAATATAGAAGAGGGAAGCAAGATTATCAGTGTTGGGTAATGTGAAGTAAGACTTATCCAGCCTTGGCAGGCTTTGAAGATAGAGATGGGGCTGCAAGTCAAGGCATGCAGGCAGTCTCTAGGTGGAAAAGGCAAGAAACCACTTCTCCCCAAAGCCTCCAGTGGATTCCAGCCATGAGACCCATGTCAGTTCTGATTTCCACAGTTATCATAAATTTCTGTGGTTTTAAGTCACTAAATTTGTGGTAATTTGTTACCACAAACATAGTAAACTAAAGCACTGATTTTCTCAGCCGAAAGAGCACACAGCTGGGAGGAGGAAGGTGGAATTCCAATGCAGGTATCTGATTGCTTGTGGAAGGGAAAGGTGAAATCCATACACTGTCACACAGCACGTCATGGTTGAGTGTGAGAGAAGTCTGGAATTCTGATTTTTAAAAATCATTACGACTTAGAAAAGAATGGTTTAAGCAAGCTTATAAGAATGAAATAAAGTGAGACTAAAGCCCCAAAGGAACTAAATACCATTGGAAAGAGAAGAAAACTGGAGCCCATGTACCTTGCTGGTCGCACCGTTCAGTGGTGTGGCTGCTACGGAAATCAGTTTGGTACTTCATTAAAAAAAACTCTAGAATTACCACATGAGCTAGCAATTCACTGCTAGGTATACACCCCAAAGAATTGAAACAAAGTATTCAAACAGGTATTTGTAGACCAGGGCAGCATTATTCATGATAACCAGAAGGTAGAGACAAGAAGTGTCCATCAAAGGATAGATGGAAAAACAAAACAAAAACGTGGTGCGGGAGGTCATTGGGCCATGAAGAGGAATCAAATGCACGTGAACCTCAAAAATGCTGCTGAGCGAACAAATGAAGCCAGACGCACAAGGTCCGATATTGTGCGACTCCATTTATATGAAATATCTAAAATAGGTAACCCCTTAGAGACAAAAAATAGACGGGAGCTTACTCGGGGCTGAGAGGCGGGGGAGTTATTGTTGAGTGGGCACAGTTTCTGTTTGAGGGTCACAGAGAAGTTTTGGAAGTAGACGGGATGTTTGCACACATGGTACATGTCCTTAGTGACACTGAATTATACTCTTACAAATTGTCCTATGGCATATTTTTTGTTATGTATAAAATAAAACATAACTGATACCATGGTGCTTTTTTTTTTTTAAGTTGTAGATGGACACAATACCTTTGTTTTATTTATTTATGTGGTGCTGAGGATCGAACCCAGTGCCTCACACATGCTAGGCAGGTGCTGTGCCACTCAACTCCAGCCCCAGCGCTAGCCCCAGCCCACCATGGTGCTTTTAAAACCATATTCAGCAGAGGAAGGGACAGGATCTGAGCCTTTTGGGGTTGATGGCAGCTGCTGGCCTACATTTAGCCTCTTCAGAGAGGAACTATAAAGAACTATAGTTCTTCAAGCAGAACTATAAAATGTAGACCCTAAACAAAGCAGTGTGCCAACACACAGTAGGCACTCACTAAATGAATGGAGAGGTCTGATTAGTAGGTTTCAGTCTTCAGATCCCAGGAATTGGAGAGAATTTAGAAATATTCCTTAAAATGCCATGAAGACTAAAAGCAGTTCTGAGTCTAATGCCCAGGCAAATGCCGCCTTGTGTAGGAAAGAGGCTGCGGTAGTAGCGGAGGGTGAATTCTGATAATCACCCTGGAGAAGCCTGGGGCTGACTGCAGGCAGATATTGGGAACAGATGGTTTCTGTGCTTTTTAGCAAAGAATGTGGAGGGTGCTTGCCGTCCGCATGAGTTCACCAAGGAAAAGTCATGTTAAATTAACTTCATCTTCATGGATGGAATAACTAGGTTAGTAAATGAGGGGGCTTCTGTAGACATTACAGTTTTTATTTCAGCAAAACATTAGGCTGCTTCTGGAGGCGAGCATAGCCCAGTGGATAGGACGGTGCAAGGAGCTTGGCGATTCTGAAGCAGCAGAAGCTGCTGCATCTGGAGTTTGTTAGTGACCTTTGACCGTCATCTGCAGGGGGTGGGGGGCAGTGGGGGATTGGAGCAGAACAGCACGGTGTTCCCAGCAGCAGCATCTCCTCCCCACATAGACTGTGATTGGAGAGGAAGCTGGGAAGCCTCGCCCGCCCGCAGGCAGCACATGGAAGACCAGAAGCAGGGACAGGCAGAGAGAATGCACGCTACCGACGGGAACCAGGATGCAGTTGCTTCATCAGCTAGAAATGCGGAGCCCGGTTCGCCAAGATTAAGATGAGCACAAATGTCATTTAGTTAAACTATCAGTTACAGTACAGTACTTTTTCAGAAGTTCATATGAAAAAAAATCTTGGCATTTAGATACGCAGCGTGTTCCCACAAGGCAAACAATTTGATGTAAGGTACAGTGTAAGCTCATTTAGCATGTCATAGTACGCTAGTATCAGACACATGTATGGCTTTTGCATACTGTTTTTTTTTTTGTTGTTGTTGTTGTTTGGCATACAGTTAGGGTTGGTCCCATCTGTTGTGTTGGGATCAGCATGAGTGTTATGACTGAGGACATTGGATTTATGTTCTGATGGTCCCCTTGCAGTAGACTTCTCGGAAGGAATCGTGCTTCTAGACGGAAGGTGAAATTTGGGGGTCCAGTCTTCTTTTTAATAGTCTTTAGTTCCTTCTGGACTTCAGTGTCTCTCACACTGAGTTATGAGTTTGCTTAAGCCGTTCTTTTTTTAGTCCTTGGCCTTTAGCGAAAGGTTTTTAAAAAATCAGAATTTAACAGAGACTTTTTTTCACGTTCCACCATGCCATTCGTGCTGTTACAGCACATGGGTGTTTACCTCCCACCATCCCCTTTGCCGCGGGCTGCCTGGACTGGAGTCCCCCCTCCCTTTTCTAGCCCACTACATGGGCTGCGGTGATGCCCGAGTATGGTCTGTTCAGAACGTGTTCCCGACACCCACTCTGGTGGGGCTCTTGGGATAGGGTAGTGAATAAAGTGGACAGGGAAGGTCCTGCCTTGAGGACTTGGAGACTAGTTGGGAGACAGTTGATAAACAATTAAACATGTAGCAGGAGAGAGAGACTGCGCTATGGAGAAGGACTGGAGCCGCTGAGGGCCAGGGGTGGGGGAGGCGTGCTGGGCAGCACCCAGGGAGAGCACCGAGGGGAGGAAGCCATCCCTGTGCTATCCCAACAGGAGGAGCCACAGGGTAGATGCAACAGTAGTTGAAGAGGCACTGAGGCCAGAACACAGAGGGGTGTTTGAGGAACTGTAAGAAAGCCAGTATGGTGGGGCAGAGTGAGAAAGGAAGAGAGAAGAGCCTCAAGAAGTTGGGGAACTTATGCTTATAGACAAGGTAGGAGCCACGGAGGGTGCCAAGCAGAAGAGAGGCATGACCTGGCCTGCCTTTGAAGGTGACCACTCTGACCAACCAGGAGTTAAGGACAAGCATTACAGATCATGTGAGGTAACCTCTTTCTTATAGAAAAATCAAAGGGTGAGGGACTGGGGATGAAGTTCAGTGGTAGTAAAACTCCTGCCCAGCGTGTGTGAGGCCCTGAGCCAATACCCAGCACCAGCCAGGCGCGGCTTGAGAGGCTAAAACAGGAGAATTGCAAGTTCAAAGCCAGCCTCAGCAACTTAGCAAGGCCCTAAGCAACTCGGTGAGACCCTGTCTCTAAATAAAATACAAAAGAGGGCTGGGGATGTGGCTCAGTGGTTGAGTGCCCCTGAGTTCAATCTCTGGTACCAAAAAAAAAAAAAAAAAAACAGCACCACCAAAAATAAATTGATTATTAATTAAAGGGTGGTATGAATTCATTTTGATGTGAAGTTCAAAATAACTTGAGGCCTTTAAAAAACTGTTTACAAATGTACATCTGCTCCTTTGGTGAAGAAGAGAGGCAGCCAATGGCCCACACCACAGCATCCCTTCAACATCCTGGGTTGAGGGTGGTTGGCAGGGGGAGCTGCCAATCACCATAACTCCCATCTGCATCTTCACTGACTTAAAGCAAAAGTAAAGACAGAGCTCAGTCCTTGGGCCTAAGTTACACCCTGGAAAATGACAGGCATTTACAGAGCCTCGGTGAGCAAGGCCAGCTGTTGCTATGTGAAAGCCCACTGCTGGGCAGGTAGGACTGAATCCCCAGAGCGGCAAGCAGAGATTCTGAGCGTGAAGACTGAAGACAGCCAGTACTTTCATGACAGTGATGTCTAGTCACCCTCATCATCCTTTTAGGAAAGGAAGGACATTTCTTCTTCATGCTTTCAAGTCTTGAGACTCATAAACATGTGTCTTTGAGAACAACAGATGAGAGTCTTCCAGGTCATCGGACTTTGGAACGTCTACATCGCACACAGTGACAGCTGCCACATGCCCCGGAAGTGCCCACGTCCTGGGGCTTCTTCCAGAAGCATTTCATTGTGAACAAGGAGAGAAATGCTCTCAACAGTAAGTGGACTGAGCTACTGAGCTGTGATATCCCTTGGGAGGAATTTTCAAAATGATTTAAAATTACAGTCACTAGTATGGCAATATGTAAAAACGTGGATGTGTAACCGATGTGATTCTGCAGTCTGTATACGGGGTAAAAATGGGAGTTCATAACCCACTTGAATCAAATGTATGAAATATGATATGTCAAGAGCTTTGTAATGTTTTGAACAACCAATAAAAAAAAATAAAAAATAAAAGGACATGGCATGGGAGTGGATTTAAAAAAAAATGAGCAAGCGTGTTTTCTCTTTTTAAGTGTGAACTCGATAGGAAAAAAAAAAGACATGGAAGATTTCAGCACCTTTTTATCTTTTTGAAATAAGATGAAAAAAGAGCCGGAACTAGAATCGCATGGTAGCCTTTCTTTTTGGTAATGAAAACTTTGGGAGGAAAAAGGGGTTCATGAAGCCCTGAGTGCACTAAGACCTTGTTTGTGATCTCATCAATTCCGTCAGCCTGATTTAGTTTGAAAAATGAGTTGGAGAAAGTGGCATGTTTCAAAAAATAAATGTGGACAGACTGCCTTGGAGGAAGATGAGTATCATTGCTGCTTCTCCCTGGAACGAATCTAGTGTGTGACAGACAGTGTGTGTCCTCTGGGAGGACAGTCCCTGCTGAGCATGCATCTCAATTCCCATCACAGCAACAGCAGCAGTCCAGCAGGGAAACTTCATCCCTATCATCTTTGCATTTGCCACCAATTTGCAGCAAAGGCTTGGATCTAAGGGAAAGTGAGTGGCCAGCCTGAAGGAGCCCTCCAGAACTTCTAGGCCATCACCAAGGATCCTGTCACCAAGGCTCCCAGCCCATGGGGTTTCACTGCCCATCATGTCTCAGTCCGTCATGTTTCCTTCGCTTTACCTGCCTGTGCTGATGAGTAGTGGGAGGAAGGTTGGAGCCGCCACTTGGCACTAGAACGCAGGTGCCCAGGGAGACCCAGCCGTGCCTGGGTGCTGGCTCAGCATCACACAGCCCAGGTTTCATTATTCATACCTCTTCAAAAAGTGTGGAGGTGCCAGGTGCGGTGGTACACGCCTGGAATCCCAGTGGCTCTGGAGGCAGAGACAGGAGGATCGTGAATTCAGAATCAGCCTCAGCAAAAGTGAGGTGCTAAGCAACTTGGTGAGATCCTGTCAGGTAAGTAAAATACAAAATAGGGCTGGGGATGTGGCTCAGTGGTGGAGTGCTCCTGAGTTCAATCCCCAGTAAACCCCCTGCACACCTCCCCCCCCCCAAAAAAAAAAAAGCATGGAGATGGTGCTGTGATGTCAGCGTTTTCTGTGTCCTTAAGAGAAATGATCTTCAATCTCAAGTGCGCTAGGTGCCTCTGTGGGTGTGTGCACACGTGCGACCTTTGCTGTTGGAAAGTTCATGGACTTAAGCCCTTGCTGTTTACAGCCAGTGTGATTTACAGACAATAGGAAGAGTGACAGAAGGAAGTGTAGAGTTGGAAACCACTTCCACCTGGACAGAACCTTCTTGGCAGATCTGTTTTACTTCTCCCCTTAATGAAAAAGCCTGGAGCCGCGGCCAGCAGGGGCAGGCAGTGCTTGGAAGGAAAATGTAATTATTCTTAACAGACCAACCAGGGCCACATTGAGGACACGGTTACCAGTGCTGTCCTATTAGAGCAGAGAGTTAGGGGGCTGTCTGGAGGATTTCCTAACTTCTGTGACACCAGGCTCAACCTGTTTTCTTCTTACCTCCCTATTGTGTCCCCCAAAATTCATACCTTAAATCCTAACCCCCAGTACTACAGAATGTGGGCTTCTTTGGAAATGGAGTCATTGCAGATGAATTGGTTAAGGTAAGGTCATGCTGGAGTAGAGTGGACTCCCCCACACCCCATCATTGTGACTGGTGTCTTTTAAAACACCGCACAGAGCCTTCTGCCTTATGAAGGTGAGGGTGATGCCGCCCAAGTCAAAGAACTATCCGCAGCCACAAAGGACCTATCCATCCAAGCAGGGCCCCGGTGACACTTCAGAGGCTTTTGACCCCCAGAACTGTGAGAAAATACATTTTTGTTGTTTAAGCCACACTGGTGCATTGTCATGGAGGCCCTAACAGATGGCACACTCACTTGCCTCACTGTCTCTGTGATCCTGACCTGCTGCTTTCCTCACAGCTCTATCCCAGCCCTCTACCCTCTGCTCATGGCACTGCCATCCCTGTGAGAGCTCCTCTGTGCCGTGGCTTCCATCACCCACTGAAGCCGGGGACCCCCAGCCTGCTCCCAGATCTGCTGAGCTCCAGGATGACTCCAGGTCCGCTAACCGGTGCCTTACCAGTTCCTGCACTCTTCACCCCATGCCAGCCTTCAGCTGTGCTGAATTGCTACAGTAGTGCCTGGTTAAGGGCCACTGTTGGTAAACGCTAGAAGAAATGCCCACAAAGTCACGTACACATTTGTACATATTTAGCATTGTGCTTTAAGGCATATTTAGTGATTATTGGTTCAACAGTCTTTTCTTTGCCTGTGGGTCTAGGGAGAGTTTGTGACATCAACTGTCCGCATGTCCTCACCCCCACCCATTGCTGGGATGTCCAGACTGGACCCAAGAATCTTAAGTGCAAATCCTTTCGGATTTTGACCATTTTTTCCCCTAAAGTTTTGTAGTTACCTTACCTATACTTACTTCAACTGCATTTTTTTTCCCCCAGTGGCTGGCCTCGCTTGAATTTGTTGTTGTTGTTTCTGTTTTGCTGGGAATAGAACCCAGGGCCTTACATGTGCTAGGTAAATAAGTGCTCTGCCACTGAGCTAAATCCCCACCCTTATTTGGATTTTTAAAAGCATTCAGCAGTGTTTTAATATAAACACCTCTTTTTTTTCCTGGTTTTTTTTTTTCACATTAGTTAGTGCAGCTTTCATTGAATAAAAGCAAATAGAAGTAATAAGTATGACTAATGGAAACAGGTTTGGGACACAAAAAACATACACATGCAAGTCAGTGGATGTGGCTTATACAATAGCCCTCCACCTTAGCTTTGTGGGAGGCAGCATCGTGGGTCAGTGCTTTGCAGAGGGAAGTGGGACCCACGGCGAGTGGCACAGTCAAGGGAACTGTACTATCCTCAGTGGGAACGCCGGCGAGTGGCGCAGTGAAGGGAATTGTACTGTACTCAGTTAGGCTCTGTGCTCCTCCTCACCAGTCCTTGCAGCCAACATCTCTCTTTACTGTACCCTGATTGCCACTTACTCATCTGGTCATTTCCTCCAGGCAGCCCACCTTTCCTCCAGGCTGGGTTAGCTGCTCTTCTGTGTGCTCACTAGCGCCCTCTACATCCCCATCTCAGAATTTACACTCCTGTGTAAACATATCTCCGACCCCACACCAAGCTGTGCTGGGATAGAGCTCTTGGCTGCATCGCTGATCTAGGAGTTGAATCTCAACTCCTAGTGCAATATCTGGCATAGAGGGAGTGCTCACAGAATATCTGTGGTAGGCAGGAGGAGGGGCAGACGATCACATAACTTGTTTCTCTGAAATCTTCTGCCACTCCCTAGATTGCAGGATAAAGTACACTTCCTTAGCAGGCAGTGAAGGCCTGTGCTGTAGTCATAATAATAGCAGTAATGGAGGTGATTGTGGTGGTGGTAATAATGATAGTCATGGTAAGAAGACTGATACCACCGATATCAGTGACCCCATCTCTCCACTTGATGTGTGCTAGCTGTCTGCCTGCCTCTCGAGTCCCCTGCAGCTTGTCTAAGTCTCCCTTCTCCCTGCATTTCCTGTTCTCACCTGCTGGAATCCTCCTCCAGGGCCTGACCCAGATACCAAGTCCTGAACCAGGTGAGCCCCACTGCCTCCTCAGGCTCCTTGTTCTAGCACCCTCTTCTCCAGGGGCTCCTTCCCTCCTCCCAGCTCCCTGCACCAGGATATCGTCTCCATACCACTCCAGGAAGGGAACAGATCGCTTTGTGAAGAATGTTCTTGGATGCCCCACAAACTCTGCTTTGCCCTTGTACCCAGAATGAGCCACCTCCAACAGCGAGCGGAGCGTTTCCCAAGGAGGAAGCGCATCCCCCAATGGCTAATGAGTATTTGAATGGGGCGCACAAGAACATTTTCTTGTTGCTGCTGTTTTCGCTCAACTCTCATTATGTCATTGCCAACCCTTCAGAAGAGGGAGAAAGGGGTCAAGTCCCCCTTCTTCCAGATTTTAATAAAGCATTGTGAGGAGAGGACGCAGCAGTTGTGGGAAAGGGGGTCAGAGTGGAGCTGGGCAGCGGATGGCTTTCCAGATTTCACTCCGCTCATTTGTTTCCTGATGTTTGTCTCTATCATTTCATCTTCCTGGGGCTCGGCAAATGTAGTATAGACGTCCAGAGGATCTACCCAGCAGGTGACGTGTGGCACAGAGCCCTGCCAGGAAGAGAGTGACGGTGCCAGCTAGATTTTCTTTTCCAGGACTGCCCTGTAAAGCACCACAAAATGGGTGGTTAAAGCAACAAAAAGGGGTTCTCTCAACTCTGGAGGCTGGGCGTGCAGGACCGTGTTCCTCCTGAAGGCTGTGGGGGAGAATCGTCCCTGGCATCTTCTCGGGTTGCTGGCAGTCCCTGGTTTCCATGGCTTGTGCCTCGCAGTCTTCGTCCCTCTGTGTCTGTCTAGGTATCTCCAGATCCCTCTCTCCTTATAAGATCACTGTTCATTGGATTTAATCTAATATGACCTCATCCTAATTGTATTGCATCTGCAAAGACCCTATTTCCAAACAAGGCACATCCATGGATACTGGGCCTCAGTAAGGAATGAATCTGGGAAATGTGTTTTTGCAGGTGTGTCCAGTACCAGACGTGACCCCCCCACACTGGGCTATGGACACCCCTGGGCTACGATCAGGCCTCACTGTCCGTACCTCCATTGTGGGAGACATGATTTCCTTCACCCCTTAAAGCTGGTTTCTCATTTTTAATGTCCTTACAAGAATATTTCCGCTGTCAGGGAATATTCCACCTGGATGAATTTGAACTTTGTGGTGGCCAGCAGACTCCCCAGGAGTCTGGAAATGGAACAAGAAGCCAGCTTGTGGCAAATGATGGAACTCTTGAGGATCCTGGGTGGTGTCAGACGCTCCCTGGTTAAGTATCCTCCAGCTCTGAGCTGAGGGGCTGAAAGCAGATTCAAGAGGGATGGCTATGTGTCGAGCGTCTCCTGGCAGCTCTTAAGCTCCAATATCTCCTGAGCAAAGTGAGGCTAGGGAGGCTTTGTGGGCTGAAGCCACGAGATCCCTCCTACCGGCCACACTTCCCAGGAGCATGGAAATCAAGTTATGTGGAGAAGTTTGATGACTTCCAGCTGCAGGGCATACTCAGTGCTTCCTGGAAGTTTTGGAGAACATGGCGTTTCCAGAGGCATCTTGGCCCACATGGGCGGGCAGCAGCTCTGTGGAGCTTTTTCCTTTGCTATGTTTTCCCCCCTCTGACAGATGTTTGTGTGGAAATGTGACCTTTCATTCTTTAAAGACCCATCTCCCTGGAGTTAATTCCTCTTTTGAAGTCATCATTTTTGGAGCAAGGCTTTCTGGCCTTCTTGACTTCAAGTGAAGTCTTGTATGTCACAGATGGTGAAAATTATGTGACTTTTTGTGTACCATTGGGCATAAAAGAAGTTAGCTACAGTAGTTGGAGGCAAAAACAAGGAAGCAGTCAATTTCTGAAGCCCATTGGGTGTGGAGTTTGGTTGTCCTATGACATTCTTTTGTGTTTTTTTGGGGGGTAAGTACCAGAGATTGAACTTGGGGCCACTCAACCACTGAGCCACATCCCCAGCCTTATTTTGTATTCTATTTTGTATTAGAGACAGGATCTCACTGAATTGCTTAGCACCTCGGTTTTGCTGAGGCTGGCCTTGAACTCACGATCCTCCTGCCTCCCAAGCTACTGGATTACAGGCATGCGCCACTGCACCCAGCTTGCCCTTGGACATTCATGACTACCAGCATCTGATTTAATTCTTTCATCAATAACAGGCACTTGAGGAGATTTAACAAATCACCAAGACTTTCTTCTTGGGCATCTGCATTTTGATGGATGTCCCCCATGTGAGAAAAGTTGCAAATTCCCATGAACTCCAAGGTTCTAAACACAGCGGAGGGTCGTGTAGGACCTGTTGTTAGGATCATGCTGCCCTAAGTAGTTAGCGTGAGAAGCTGAGCAGGCTGGTTCACCTGCTCTGCATGTATTCTGCTGTTTCTCCCGGATGCCAGAACTCCTTCAGAAAACATGGAAGATGTGTCTGGGAGCCCTGTTGGCAGTGCTGTTGTAGGGCTGCTGTCTGGGTCCCTGCCGTGGATTCTGTCTCCAATCCCTGGGGAGAGCAGGAGTCTATGAGATGATCAGATCCTGGGAGGAAAGGGAAAGGCCCAAGGATGCAGTGTTCTTCCTTCATCCTTCCATTTCAGTTGCTGAAGAAGGGCCAACCGGTGAAGAGCCAACCCTCCTGGAATTATTGGGAGGCCGTCCATGTTCACAGTTGCCAAACTTGGCCTGTGCCTTAGAGTAACACTTTTTTCTGAATGAGAGCCACGTCGCCAGCATCTCCTAGACGAATGGCGAGGACCACCCAGAGCGAGCACTCACTTTCCTAGGACAACACAGCCACGGATGGATAGGCACCCTGCGTTGCAGTACTGGGAAGAAGGCCTGGGATGTGCTTGCATCAGTATTCTCTCATTTTCTTGTTCTCTTAAAAATGTCCAAACAAGCTCTTGGGTGGGAAGGAAAAAGACAGCACTGGGTGATGAAGACAGCGTGGTCATACGGAGCCAGTTAGTTCAGACACTCTCCGCAGGATGTCAAGTGACAGAGCCAGAGGCTCCAGGCTTTCCCTTGGATGGATGGTGGGAACGGCAGTGGGAGGGTGGAGAGCCTCTGTCCATCATCCAGAAGGGGCCCAGACTGAGCAGAGGGGAGAATGCAGCCCGTGTGGCTCCAGCTCTGATAGTAGTACTGTCCTGGTCTATCACTCTTGGGGTGACATGCAGGCCAGGCTCCAAAGCCACTGTGGAACATAAGTGAAGACAGACTTATGGATGTCCAAGGGTGCCCAGCTAAGCACCAGAGCAGGCCTTTCTAGCACATTACAGAAGAGCACTCATGGTGGTGAAGAGTTCAAGTTCAAATCCCTGGTCTGCCTTACCTGCTGGAGCTTCACTGAACTTTGGCACATCTCTTGCTGGCTCATGTTCCGTCAGTTAAAGCGTTCAGAATCTGGCGTGTAATTGATGTGTAACGAGTGTTAACCCTTGTCATGCCTGCTTAAATAAATTTGCAGGGTCACTGTCACGTAGGAAGCTCTGTGGCCAGGCTTCATGTTAGAGCCCAAGGAACCTGGCAGGTATTGAGCAGGAGTTTTATTTGGCTCTTGGCCCCACAGGCCTTGGAGGACCACTCAGGACATGATGCTTCGGTCCTCGCTGCAGTTAGCAGAGTTGGGGTCTCAAGTATCTGAGGAGAAACTTCTTTCAGTCACGTACTGCCGTGTTACATTGTTGCAGATGGGTCAGGCCTGTGGTCCTTCAGCTGTCCACAGCACAGTCCCTCACACTTAGCAGCCTGGGTACTTAGCATGGAGGTGTGGAGAGGTACCAATCTAAGTACTGTGCTGCTGAAACAACTTCACCCCAAGAAGCTGATCTGCAGGGAAGACCATTCCTGTCTATTGAGTGTGTATACTCTTTGCCAGGTGGTACTTCAAGAATTCTCCCAGTGTGGACACATTTACTCTTAAAGCATTCCAATGAAATACTTCCTAATTTTACCCCATTTTTTAGAGGAGGAAACCGAGGCTCAGAAGAGTTAGTAAACTGCCTGAGGTATACAACGGTGACAGCTGATATTAGCTGGGAGCATTGTTTCCATCCTGTGATTAACAGACAGCTACAGCCCCACACGCCCCTTGGTGCATCCTCTGGTGCTGCTCTGCAGTCAGACTGCATTTCAGTGACATCAAATGGACATTTATGGGGGAGATGCCGTGTGCTTAAAAACCCTTGGACTTGCTCTCTAGGAAGCAGCAAATGGTGAGCAGTACTGGTCACACCAGGGCACTCCGGGAAACGTGAAAAGGCGTGGAGACAGCAGTGAGAAGAGAAGGAATGATCAGCAGGGGGACATTCTCTGAAGGGGTAACTTTTCAGCTGGGTTTTGAAGAATCAATAGGAGTTTACCAAGTGTCCCAAAATGTAGCATTACATAAAGAAGGAATAGCATGTGATGGGCACAGGTATAAAACAGCAAGTTTTTGTTGTTGTTGTTGTTCTTTAGGTTGGGGTACTGCAAACACTTTAGTATAAATGCGTGATAAAGCTCAGACAAGAAAGCAAAGCCAGGAGCAGAGGCCTGATTTGCCATGCCAGGGAACCAGACTTTCTCCCAGGGCTGTAGGCAATCTAATTGCCTAACTTTAAAACAAGGTTAGAATTCCCAAACTTTGATCCTTGCCTAAGTACTATTTTCTCTGGTCTCACTATGATTATTGAAGGAAAATATTAGAAAAGTAAGTAAGCTCTGTCTGTGATGTATGTTGACCTGACACTAAAGAGAATGCTGTTTTTAAATCTCTTTCACTCATTTATCCATTTTTCTCATCAGCGATTCCCTTTGGCAAAAGTTATTCTCAGATGCCAGGATAAGTACTTTTGAGGGTCTTTGTTTTTGTTTTGAATGTTTTTCTAAGTGGCTTTGGATTGCATAAGAGCATCGTGCAGAACTGTTTCCAGTAGTTTCTTTATGGCAGGAATGGAAGCTAAGACTGATTATGTAATTGTTCCCTCGATCTATTCTCAGAACCTAACACGTTGCCAGCATATAAAAAAAAACCTAATGATCATAATGGCATCGGAGTGTCTTTCCTGCTCAGGGTTTCTGGCGCTATTGCTCTTGCATTGTTTACTGCAGAAGACAAATGAGTAGTTTAAATGTGACATGACTGTTCACCAGCACTGCCCACCCCAAACTCGGCACTGTCTGCTCCCGTCTTGCATGTGCAGCCCATAGCCAGCACCTCTTTAAGGGAGAAAGGACTCACGGATTGCTGGTGTTGCACGTGTTAATATTTGGGTGATAGAGGCAGCATACTTCTGTGCTGAGGCTGCATTTTGCAAGGAGAGCAGAATACCATCTGTTGGAGGAGGGGGCGGGAGTATGCAAATACTGCTGTGAATCCTGTGAATGCTTAATTGCTATAGAGTTGTTTTGTGTTTTTTTTTTAAATTTGAGTCTTTGCATTTAGTTTGTTGTTTTTTTTTTGTTTGTTTGTTTGTTTTTTTGTTTCACTTTTTAGAATAGTCCTTATCAGTGGCAGAAGATCCTTCTGTAGTATATTTTCCGTGCTGCCGTATCGCGACAGTACCCAAGCCGGGTATGTATATGCATGCATGCTTTGTAGTTCTCTGGGTGAAAAGTTCAGATGCCGGTGTGCATAATGTGGCTTCCCTTTCCATGTTCGTGAACTTGCCTTGCTTTGATGCTGCAAATTCAGTATTTGTGAATCTGAAAGGAAAAAAAAAAGATGTTATGCTTTCTTTTCAGCCAGCAGGCTTCCTTCTTGGAGTGTGTGTGTGTGTGTGTGTGTGTGATTGCCTGTTTTTTCTAAGATGCATTTTGTCACCTTTCCCAATACTACAAAGCAAGAGCAATATGGGGCCCACCATATCCCACACAGGGTCACACCAACTTTTGGAAAAAGGTACATCAGGAAAGGAATTGGATCAAACTGTGTGACTCTCTGTGCAAGACACACAAGGTGTGTCTTGGGCTTGGGTTTAGAAACTGACCAACAAGCTGGAGCTGCCACCAAAGGGCAGATATCATAAGTGGCACCCAAAACAAACATATAATTAGCTACAGGTTAGAGAAACGTCCCCTTCTTTAAATCAAAAAGGCCCTCCATTGACTCTGGGGAAAAAAGTAAGTAACTGTGGATCTGTCCTTGCAGAGTGTCCCCTCCTAATCTCTACCCCTGCTGCCAATGTTCATTCCCTCCATTGTTCTAGATCTCAGACCCCATTCCCATGTCACCAGGGTCATCAGGGTGCTGCTGGGATTTAGGGCAGGGCAATTCACTGCAGAGACTGTCAGAAGCATCATAGGATATTGGCTCTGGCCTTCAGTCATTAAAAGCGAGAACTGCTCTCTGGTCATTTTAACAGCCAAACACATTGCAGACCCCTAAAGAGGGCAGTGTGGCCTCTGGTGCTGATTCACCATTTATTCATCTTGCACCGTCTCTGTAAGCTCTGCCCAGAATTCCCATTGACCACAACCTTCCCTGGCTCTTCTAGACTTGTCAGATTACAGTCTGTTTCAGAAGCTCCATGGGGCAGAAAAACGGCAATCATTATTCACAGAAGCCTGGCACAGTCATTGGTTTGGTGCGTGCCTTCAGACACCAATGATCCCACTATGTGTCCGCTCATGCATTTTTGAGCTGGTCCTTCTTATTACCTGCATCCTTACAACCACCTTGCAAAAGAAGTGTTCTGGGGAAATCATCAGCAGATCTTGCAGCTCAGAGTTGTACGGGCCATCTGGGGTGGTGGCCAGTGGGCTGGCATAGAGGATGTCACAGAAAAGCTTTCTTTACCTGATTAACCTGCCATGGCCCCCGTAGGCTCATTTCCTGGGGAATTCAGCTTGTAGCAGCTCTCACACCTGGGATGTGACCCTAAAGGGCCAGCTCTTTCATCCAGTTGAACAGATGTCCCCAGGACCCTGAATATCCTAAGTGTGAACAGCCTGTACACACACTTCCAGAGGAATGTGCATCATCAGGTGACAGCCGTTTGCCAGCACATCCTCTTCCAGCTGGGGCTTGGGTGGGCATTGCAGAGTCAGCCTCATTTCTCTGGGGGTTCCTGCAGGACCTCTCCAGTTGACCCAGTTTTTCCTTAACTCTGTCTCATTCACCGATTGCCTTACCTTGTGATCAGATACTGAGGATCCAGGGGGTGAAGGATGGGCCTGGTTCCTGTCCACCCTGAACTTGAGACACAGAATTAGGCACAAGTAATTATAACTTTTAATAGATGCTAAAGATAGCCCAGCAGGTAACTACTGTGTCTTCCTGGCAGAGGACTTGTTCCATTTCTTTATGACAATTTGGTTTCTCTGTGCTTTTACCTTTGAAGTGTTCACATTGGGTTCATCCTCAAAGGGTGAATTAATTTCCATAATCCGAGTTCCTTTAATGTGTATCCTCATTTTATAGATAATGATCTTCAAGAGTTGTAGTCTCAAATACCAACTTTGGGCCAGAATGGGAATTTGAACCTCTGTCTGTCCGGCCAAAGGTTTTTCCATGTCCTGGAAGCCAGGTCTATATCTGGAAGCCAGACCAGACAAGTTCCTATTTGTAGAAACTTTTCCAAACACAAAAAAATCCCAGACGTTACATTATCAACCTTCCAGAGGGTAACAGGTTCATAGGTGCTTGTGGACACAGTTTCCCACATGGCACTTGACTTGCAGAGAGGTAGGTGGGTCCAGCTGATCAAGGACCCCTAGTTCTGATAGTAGAAGAGGGAATCAGTGTGGAGAGCTTTGAAGACTTAAAAGTTTTTTCTTGGGCAAATTAAATTACCTTCTTTGAGCCTGTTTGCCCCTCCATAGAATGGTCAGGCAAGTTACTTCCATGCATGGCTAATTTGAAGATTAATTGAAGATAAATTTGAAAGTTGGTTGGAAAGCCAATAAGAATTATGTTTTAACCAAGATTACCCAGGAAGAGGTTATCCAAGCCCTCAAGGCATCCTTGTGGATCCGTGTGGCTCTCCATTTTTTTAAAAAAAAAAAAACCTCAGGAAATGCTTAGCTGGCAGCCATTTGGTGCTAGAAAACAGTATCTGTCCATTCCTAGGTCTCTTCCCACTTCCAGAAGGCCTCACCTGTTGTAGGAAAGCCCACCTGACAAAACTGTCAGGGAATTTGGCCATTCTGCCTTTTGGCCCTGGATGGAGAAGCAAACTGAATGTGGAGGAGCATGGAACGTCACTGTTTGCATCTTGGAAAAGAGCACATTCAAATCCGCCACTCCTTAAGGAAAATAAGGTGCATAAACATGAATCCTATAACAGAGCACGTTGGATTCTTTGCCATCCCTAATGCCGTTACCTGCTCAGCAGCAAGTTCTACCTGAGCACCTGAGAATCCATGAGTACAATTCATAATCCTGCATTTTTTTTAGCAGCAGGATTAAGAACTTTCTGCTCTTTCAACTTTTTAATGAGCAGGCGTCCTGTTTATAAATAACCTGTTTTCCATAATTAAGTTTGCTTTTTACTGATTATTGAGACACAGCTATGCTCAAATATTAATAAAAATATCCTGATAAGTATATACTAGTCAAAACACCAGTCAATTTACTAATAATATACAGATTTCAAGCTGCTTTAGTTCATGGATGTGTTAACTAGTCAACTAAATTCCTTTTAAACTGAAACCCTCTCTGTGATTAGATATACGTCTAAGGGTCAGTGGTGGCAGGGCCTTCAGGTCATGTAGTTTGTCCTTTGTGCTTTGTGGCTGAGGCACAGGCAGCAGCTCTGCAACTTAGCTCTGGCTTCTGGCACCCATGTTTCCGTTGTACTCAGGCACGGAGACCAGGCCATGTGTGCCTGATGGTTCCAGACAAACACACGTCCCCAACGAAGGGGATAATACACAGTTCCAGCTTTGTCAGAAGAAAGTTATAAAATCAGGAAACTCCAAAAATTCCTCCACTGGGGACCTGAACCACCTCCACCTGGGAAGCATCTCCCAGGAAGCCTCATCTCTGTGCACCTGGCTTCTGGCTTCTCATGCTACAGAGCAGTTCCCAGCTCCACCTCCTGCTCCCTGGCTTCCCTGCCTCGCCTCCCACAGTGGTCCTAAAGCTTTGTTCTTGGTTTTAGCTGGAAATGAACTGATTTTGGCTCCTGGCATCAGTTGGTCAATGCGGACAGATCTTAGGAGAGGTTTTACTGTCTGTTCATTCATTTGTGCGTTAGGCCACTCGTTCTTACCCCAGTAAGTGTGAGGTCCTGATGGATTACAGTGAGTGGAGGGGACAGTGATATAGGGATGAGTTTCCAGTTCATGAAAATTAGGGTCCCCAAGAAGGAGCTGGAGAACACTTTAACTGTCCCCAAGTCATTACGTAAAAGTCCTTTGCTATGTAACGCCCCTTTCCCTCCACCCACCTCCACAAGTAAATTGCCATTCTTACACACTGCCTGTGTGGACCTTCATGTGCTATCACTGCATGCCAGAATTTTTTTATGCACTCAAGTCTGTTGAGCACCTACTATATGTTAGGCACCACCCCAGGGGGTAGGGATACAATGACAGGAAAATGACACTTGCCTCTCGGAGCCTAAACCAAAATCAGGTATAAACAAACTCACCATCAAACAAAATAGTGAATAATTGTGTGAGTTCTAAGCAGCGTGTGGTTGGAACACAGAAGGAAGAGTTTAGTGAACTCAGGCAGAGGGATTGCAAAGGACACCCCCAGAGAAAGTGGCTCTTTAGTTAGAGAAAATTCAGTATGGTGTCTTCAAGTTGGAATCTCATTTCTGGCCAACACTGCATCCTTGGGCTCTGTGTAATGAGAGGAGGGAAGAGAGCTGGGGACCAGGTCCTGGGATGTCCCTAGTGCTCACTGGGCCTTCCATCTCAGCTCCTCATCCTTAAGGTGGGGACATTTGGCTCGCCTCTCCAGAGATCCTGCCAGCTCAGATGGCTGTCTTCATGTTTGCTGGCACAGCCCAGGTGGAAGCGGTAAGTCTCATACAACAAGGAACTCATGAATGAGACGTGCTCTTCACACTTCCCACCTGTCGACAATCAGCAGTTTCTACGAGCTCATGCCCGAGTAGTTATTCTTCATCCAGCTTTTAAAAATTGGCGGTTTTTTAAAACGTGCAAATCTAGTGACTTCTATGCAGTTTTATTTGGTATATTATTTTCTGGAGTGGACCACAGGAGAGGGCCCGGAACAACCTGGGCTCCAGAACAGTGTGAGATGTTTGTGGTCATTTTGCATGCCACCTGGTTCCACCAAGCTGATGTTAGGATGGTTCCCAAGGTGATCTCTAGGGTTTCAACTGGAAGTAGATGGCTCCGGTTATTTAAACAATGAATTCAAACTTGTGCTTCCTTGCCTCAATTTGTAGAGAAATCTGTTTGAGAGAAGAGTGTATTTCCTTAGGAATAACTGAAGAATGCAGTCATACATTTGTGTGAACCTGCTAAATAAAGTTAATAAAGCTAAAACCTGCTCTGGGGGGGCGTAGCTCAGTGATAGAGCATTTGCCTAGCATGGGTGAGTCCCTGGGTTCAATCCCTAGCACTGCAAAATAAATAAATAAATAAATAAATAAATAAATAAATAAATAAATAAATAAATAGATAGATAGATAGATAGATAAGATAGATTAGATAGATAGATAGATAGATAGAAAAACTTCTAAATGTTATTTTCAAGGTGCTAGGCACTGTTCTCTGTGCCTTGTAGAGATCCCTGATTTCTTCCTCCCATGAATTTCATATAAGGTAGGTGCTCATAGTACCATCTTGAGAAGGCTGGAGTAGAGAAGGTGTTAGCAACTTCCCCCACTAGTAGGAGGTTCGCTAAATATCCTGACCTGTTGTGTTCACTGTGGTGGGGCCAGCTCAGCCCACAGAGGCAGTCCCCAGGCTTAACACACACTGAAGCAGCAAGTCTGTTTCCCTTTATGACCACCCCTTGGGGGCTGGGCTTTGTGGCTCAGGACCAGTGACACCCAGGCAATGTCAGCTACTATGCATCTGGGTGATGGTAAAGCTCCAAGGTCAGGACCAGCTTGGCTCTTGTACTTTGTGCCACATGAGGGCCACCTCCTGGAGCCTGTTGGCTGAGCTGTTAGGTGGTGGCTTTCAAAGGTCTTAGAGGTTGCTTGTTTACCCTGTGGTATTGAATCCTCCAAGGGCATACCCCAGGTTTCTCTTGGTAGAATCTTGAGTGAAGAATGATCTGTGAATCCCCATGTGGGTATTTGTCATCTGAAGACCAGGAAATGTGAACAGGGGGAGGCATCTATGTGGCACTGATGCTGTGGCTGTCTGCAGAGGCACATTCCTGTTGTGACATTGAAATGCTGCCTGTTTGTCTTGGGAGCATCTTCCCTACTGCACCCAGGTCACCCTCCGAACACCACCACAATGTGATTTATGGTTTCCTAAGGGCCTTTCCCCAAAGACTTGATCCAGTGCATGAAAAAAAATATATGCTTTTGAGAAAGAGGGCCAGTTAGTGGGAGGGTAACTGTGTACAATGCCAGAAATGCCTCTGCACAAAGGATGGTTGGCAGGACAGTTCAAATACAGAGCTTTCTGCTTGCCTATGACACTTCAGGAAATCATCTGTAGGTTAAATGAGATCAGGGTGGTGACTTTCAATGGCTTTAGAGGTTGCTGATTTACCCCTGGCATTGGATCCTCCCAGGGCACACCCCATGTGTCTCTGGGTGAATCCTGAATGAGAACTGTCCTTTATTCTCATATTTAGGAGTTCAAAGTCGTGCCTGCAGCATGAACCTCCTACAGTGGCCCTGAGCGATACGGGTGTGGAGTACAGAGTAGTTAGTATACGCTGTCCCTAGTTGCAGACAACAGAATCCTCTGATGGCCAGTTTGGAGCAATAGCGCACAAACTCTGGTGGAGAGAAACAAGGATGGCCGTGTTGGGATAGCACAGTGGGAGCCAGTGTGGCCAGGGCCAGTGACACCCACGCCCTGGGACTTCTCCCACAGAAACACTATGGCCACTGCCACTGGTCCCCATGCCAGGGCTTGTTAGAAGTCCTCCCCCACGTGTGATTCACTTCCTCTGCCAGGTTTCACCTGAGCACTTCCACTTGGCAGTTTTTAAAAAATGTGCAGATGTAGTGACTTCTTACAGTTTTTATTTGGTATATTATTTTCTGGAGGGGACCACAGGAGAGGAGGCCACCTTGGACATGTAGTGCAGTCTCCCTGGGTGGGCTGAGCCAGTCTGTGGTCTCTGCCACAGTGGGTCACTGGAGAATCCACCTGTGCCCAAACTGAACCTGGGGTGGCCCCTGAAGACTCCAACCCAAGGAAAATTCTAACCTGTGGAACCCTCAGGGCAGCCAGGGTCCCTAAGAAATCCCACCCAGTGCTCATGTCTCCTTCAAAGCAAGACAATTTCCTGTCAGATTCCATAGATGTCCAAATAAGCTCCCAAACCCCAGGGGTCTAAGTTCTGCCAGGCCCAGCAATAAGCAGCACCATCCCAGCCCTGGGCTTGATGGCAGGGAGCGCCAGCCGTCCTGCTCTGCCCACTCAGGCCTCCCCTTTGGTACTGAAGCCAGCTCCTCATCCCAACTCACATCTGTGATTTCTTTCCTGTTCAGTTTAAGAAAACAGGTCTGAAGTCAGATGAGAGCTGGAGGTTCCGGCCTTGTGTCTTTGGAAGGCTTAGCCCCTGATCAACCTCTCTCGTCGTCCTGGGCTTCTTAGCAGAGAGACAGGGCCCTTCTTAGTATGGCTTAGGTTCTCCTCCCTAGCACCGTCTCGCCCCAGCAGGGTGCTCCCAGTTCCTTAATTGGTAAGGTTCTCCTCACTTGTGGGGCTCTTAGGCTTGGTGCAAAGTTTGGAAGATTGTTCTGTTCTCAAGGAGCTGCCCCAGCCTTCCAACCCCCACCCCCAAGACCATGCCAAGGATTTGTTCATGTTTGTGGCATCTCTGCCTCAGCCCATGGTAGCACTTACAACAACTTAAAGTGTTAACAAGTTTTGTGAACTTCTTTTTAACTTGAGGGTATGGGCTGTGTCTTAGTCTGAGGCAGCCCCAGCACCGTGCATGGTGCGTAGAAGACACTTGGGTTCCATCTGTTGAATGAAGGAATGAAATGTTCTGAGGGCTGTCTCCAGGCTTCTGAGAATTGCTAATATTGTGGAAGATTTACATATAAATATAAATTTATGTGTGTACACGTATACATATATACACGTGTGTATACATGTGTATATGGGAAAACATACGTGTGTATATATGTTTATATTTTTCCCCAACAAATGAGGCTAGTATACCTTAGCAGGAGCAAGTCCTATCTATCAGAAACCCTGAACCTGCACTGTGTTGTTGTGGACCTCTCCAGGGAAATGGCAGAGCTGCTCTGATGGCAGGGAGGAGGGGCCTGGGAGAGGATTAACAGATGATCTGGCCTGGACCTCAGGGTGCTGCCTCTCAGAGTGCTTCTGTCACAACAACAGTGAAAGTTGCTACACCTACAGTGACAAAAGAGGGTCTCAAGCCACTCCAAATGTAGGTACCCTGGCCGGTGCTCCCTCCCTGGTGGCACCCCCTGCCCATCAGCCCCCCAGCCTATGCAGATCTGCCTTGGCCTGAGCAGCCTGCTGAGCATCTTCAGTGCAGCTCACAAATACTTGAATCCTTAACATGAAACCCAAGAAAGCCCAGGGCCTTTTGCTAAGGTCACACCTGCTGACTTTCCCCAAGCCCCATTGGCCTGCCCTGGCTCTCGGCTGAGTGGCTCACCTATCCCTCTGTCACGTCGAGTTGTCTGAACTTCGAATCAGCACCATGTGAGCAAAATGCAAATAATACCCAGCCTTATTTTGAACAGATCAATACATGATTTTCCCTTTGTGTATAATGCTTCTGTTTAAAGCAAGGGACGTGTTTGGGTGGCGTCTAGCATAGTTAAGAAGGAAGGAGTTTTCCCAGGCTTAGTACTTCACCCTGTCCCTGGAGCCCCTCTTCACGTCCAGGATAAAGTGAAGCCCCTGCCTTGGTTCTCCTCACCCCACCCACAGGCACATCGTGCACATCGCCCAACCCTTTTGGAGCCCAGCCTGGCCGTCTCTAATCAGTACGTGCGTTAGGAAGATGTCAGGACTTACTGGCTTGCTTAGATTGACAACTGGCTACAGGCTGTGCCCACTTCATTCAAATTACATGGCTATGAGCCTGTGGTCCCACCAGTCGTTACAAGGGATGGATTACCTCCCATAGCAGCAGGCCTACGAGCCGAGCTTGGTAAGCCAAACATACTTCTGTGGACATGGAAGCCCTTCCTGCACATAAGGGCACTGCTACTTCTTGTCAGAGTGTCCCTGAGCTAACTTATTAAAAGATGCTTGAAACAGGAGCTAGTTTGTGTAATGCCAGTTCCATGGAATTCAGTTATAAGGAGCACTCCTCAGCCCAAATGAGAAAGAATGTGCAGCCTCTTGAGGCCTGTAGCTTTCTCTTCTGCCTCTCTGGCTCCCATCACCCCTTCCTCTTTTTTTTAAAGCTTCAGAAGCCAATCTTTCAACCCAAGTTTATATAGAACACCAATAAATAAAACAGCTAACCTCAGAATTGTTCTGGAGAATCGGGAATGGGAACAAGAAGCCCACTCCTCCTCTCCACCCTCCACCCCCTTAGGAAAACTACTGCCCATGTCCATCCTTGCCCTTGGTGCTGGTGGGCATCTGATGGTGGTGGGGTGGTGCACTCGGTGGTGCTGGTGAACTAACTAGCCTTGTTGATCCTGGGTTTACTCATTTATAAAACTGACTGTAATGTCAACCTCCGGGAGCTCGGAGAATGTTAGGTGAACTATTCCCTCTGTGTGCCTGCCAGGCTGTGTGTCCATTTCAGGTTCATTTTTTTTTTTTTTTTTTGTCTAGTCCCAGAGTTGTCTCCTTGCTCTTTCTAGAACTGCTCCAGCCTGGTTCCCCGAGTGGTTCTGTATACACAATGGATTCATCTTCAGATTTGCTTTTATTTGGACTTTAATTTTTTTTTTCCTGTGGTATGTGCTTAGAAAGCAAATTTGGAAAATCCATACAAACAAAAGGAAGATACAAATGAGGGGCTCACCTCCTTAAACAAGCCAGCATTAACATTTTGGTGTATATCCTTCCAGTTTTCCCCCAGTAGTATGTTTGTGTGGAATGTGAAGATGATTGTTTTGGTCTTTCTTGCCAGATCCCACCTTTCACAGCATGCTAGTAGAAACCTGTTGCGAAGGAGGGGAACAGATGTTGCCCATCTTTTCCACCATAACTGTAACATCAAATCTCCCTGTTGCTGTAAACACTCTTCTCAGACGAGGCTTGTAAACTGTACCGTTTTCTGGAAGAATCCCAGTCTTAAACCAGCACTTCTTCCCTCAGCTAACAGTTGCCAAGGCCAAGCCTGAATCTCTCTGCCTTTTATCCACATTAGTCATCATCGCGCTCTCTATTCTAGCGTGGATCTGTGGTTTGGCTTGGCAAAGTTTGGTACATAAAAGGACTTGAAGGAACTTTCTCGACTCTTCCCCTGCTTAGTAAATAACTCTCCCCGCGCTTCCTATCCAAGACCACTCTCTTCTCATCCTCCAGTCCCCACCCGCATCCTGCTTTGCTGCTGTGCCACTACGCGGAACCAGGGGTGGAAAATCAGGAAACTGCAAGGGAATTTATGGGTTTAGATGTAGATAGGGAAGAAATTGTGGGAGGAAAAAAAAACAGCTTAGGAAAAAGGATGCCGGAGCCCAGAGAGGAAAAGGAGGTTCAGAGAAGAAGCTGGAATAATGCAAACTAGAGCTTTCAGAAGGCTGCTAAGGGTCGGTCGCAAACCAGGAAACCAAGAGAAAGGCTCCACTTCCTCCTTTCCTTGGCTCTCTTTTACCCTGTAACGTTTTGCTTCTATGGCCAGAGCTCTTGCTTGTACTGTGGGGCTGGCTCAGTGACATTAGAGGCGAAAAGGGTACCCTGTGGGCTGATCTCCATGTATCACACAGCAGCGATGAGAAAATGCATTCTGAGAGTCGGGTGCCAGCTCAGAAACTTGGAGTGTAACTCACTGGTGAGTGAGAGAGAGGAGACCACAGGCATGGTGTGGTCCCAGGAGGGCTGGTCCTGGGACTGTCCCTATGCAAAAGGGAACTGAAGCCAGGGCCCCCAAAAGTTCTTAATTTCCAGAAGCATTTGGACATTGGTAGGTATATGGATCTGACCAGAGGAAAGTAGAAATGAACCCAGTAAACTTGGGTTTGGAGGTCATGTGAAAAAAAAACTAGAGGATTCCAGCAAAAACCATTTCCGTGGTGCCCGTGGAAGGTGCAGACCCATTTGGATACCCATCCATGATTGAGCGAAGGTTTCTGGGTTTGCTTACCCCAGATGCATCGGCGACTGTGTGATGGAAGTGGCCTCCCAGTGGACTAGTAGGTATCTCTGGGGGTGTGACTTTAAATTGTCAACAGCTTCCACATGGTGTTTATGTCCTTAGCTTTTGGCTTTCAGGGCATTCAGATGAGGTCATCCACTTGGGTCCATTTCCTGAGTGTTGATCATTTTGTGACACAGAGAACAAACAGCTTCTTCTATTCTTAGAGAGAGCCTTCAAGCCTAAATGCTCTCTGCCTGGCTCCAGGCCCATCCCCCCCCTTCCTGCCCAACCACTTTCCCCCAGAAACTTCTCTTTTTTCATTGTGGAAAATTACACATTCACAAACTGTGTTTCTTTCCTCACACAAGCATATTCCCACACACAGACCAATTCTGGAATGATCTCATGGGTGAATCATGCCATTTATCCGGCCGTTTATAGGAGCTGCCTTTACACAAAGATTTTGGTGTAAGCTACATTAAGACCCCCTTCATTGTCTGCCAGTTGCCCTTGTGGGGTGGCTTATCCATGAAGTGCTGAGTGTGAGGGGGCAGGACTTCTAGACCAAAAGCTGCTTTTGATTTCACTTTTTTTTTTTCCCATTTGCTCTGGGCCTTGTCCATTGGCTCTGAACGTTGTTGGTGTGATTCTCTGCTTTGACCCAAGTAAGCAGACCCGATCCAAGATGGCAACTGCACAGCGTCTGAAGGAGCAGGGTGTTAGCCTTCTGTTACTTTGACAAATACTAGATATAATCCATTATCAAGAGGAAACGTTGTGTTGATTCGTGGTTTTAGAAGTTTCAATCCATGGTCTATTAGCCCGCTTGCTTGGGGGGGGGGGGCCTGTGGTGAGGTAGTATATCACGGTGGGAGTGTGTGTTGGTGGAAATTCATGCACCTCATGGCTGGGATGTGAAATAAAGGAAAAGGAAGGGTTGGGGGTCCCACTCTCCCCTCTAAGAACATGCCCCTTGACCTCAGAACTGCCACTAGGCACCACCTCTAAAGCCTCCACCACCTCTCCTTAGCAGTGCCACTGGCTGGGGACCAAGCCTTTAACACATGGGCCTTTGCAGAACATTCCAGATCTGAACTCCAGCAGGCAATAAGTGGGGCTTCTGCAGCTAAGATGAACACTGGTGGAGTTCCAGTGGATGCATAATCTCTTAATTAAAATTAGTGCCCAGTGGTATTTCCTTTCCTAATCCAGCTTTCAAGCTTTGCTTTCTGTGCAGCCAATCTCTGTCTTTATTCTTTTTGAAGGGGCTAGAAATCCTGTTAATATTTAATTGGCTCCTAAATTATTTACACATCAAAGTGTTTGAGCTATTGTTGTCCTTTAAAGAGCAAGTGCCCAGTGGAGCGCCTCGCTGGCATTCCAGGGTCTTAAGCGAGGCCACCATTAGAGAAAATGATCATGGTCAGAAGGCAGGACAACCTCATCTTAGAAGAAGAAAGCCCTGGAAGCCAGTTAATTGGATCACAAACACTTTTTTCCATCTACTTCCCAGGTGTAAAGGATTTAGATCATATTTTCTTTAAAGGAGTAATTCTAGTTCATTAATCATGTTCCCCAAGGAAAGAGCCATAGCTTGAACTTGGTGTTATCTAACAGGGAATCTTGTTTTCCCATCAAGATCAATTCCATGCATTATGTTTCAGTGAGCAGCCAGCTGGGCCTTTGCCAGCATGCCACGAAGAGGAAATGAAAAATCATTCTGCCTTTTATAAAAGATGAAATCAGGAGTTGGCTATTTTATGGTTAATAGTAACCTAGATAATCCCTTTGGGGCACCGAGATATCTAGATTGGCCCTTTGCTTTGATCAGGTGACCCCACAGTGGCAAAATCACATGCATTTTGGGGCTTTATGCTGTGGAGGCAAAGACTTAAGACGGGTCTGGGGATTCCTACCAAGAAGTTACAGGCTTTCAAGGAGAAATGTGTTAAATGAATCATGGGGCCATCCTGTAAAGGATGTTACATCCCCAAAATGAGCCAGCCTGTTTTTCTGTTTCTTGCTTAAGGGTGTAAGTGCTGCTTGGCTCTCTCGCCAAATATACTTTCACCTCTGGTTTTAAGGGCCTCACACCTTCCTTTAGCTCTTCCCTTGTTCCCCATGCAACTACTCCTCTGGGCCAGTTTCAAACATCAGTCTTTGAAAAAAAGGAGAAAATCTTTATGCTGGGTTTCTTTATTGCCTACCACCTCTGCAGAAGTTACCAAGCCTGCATAGAATGGAAAATGAGCTTGTGTAGGGAAGTAAGTCCAAGCTGAAGCATCAATAGGATATGGGAGACAAGAACTAGGACCTTCAGTTGTCCACGGCTGCTTACCAGTGGTTCCGTTAGGGCATCTGCAGAAACGAGATTTCCTTCTATAACCCGACTAATCATAAGCTGTAGACTCTGAACTTTAATAGACACAATTTTGGATGATATCCGTGTATGGCATTTCCTCCTCCATTTTTAAAAGGAAGTGGAATATAAATGTGTTAATTAGCTTTGCATTAGGGTAACAAAATACCTGAGGGAGGGGGGAAACAACTTAAGAGAAGGAAAGATTTATTTTGATTCGAGGGTTCAGTCCACAATCAGTTGGCTCCATGGCTCTGGGTCCGAGGTGAGGAGGAACATCATGGGGAATGAACGCTGCTCAGCTCATGGCAGCTGGGAAACAGGGCTGGGAGTGGAGGAAGTGGCCAGGACAAGCTACACTCTCCCAAGGCATACCCCCAGTAACCTGTTTTCTCCAGTAGACCCTAGTTTCCACCACCTTCCAATAATGCCATCAAATTATTAATCCATCCGTGGACTAATGGACTCATAAGGTCAGAGCCCTCGTGATCCAGTCACCTCCCAAGAGCTCTACCTCCGGACACTGCTGCATTGGGGACCAAGCCTTTAATACACAAGGTTCTGGGGAACACTTCCTATCTAAATCATAACAATAAATTAATATTTGAGCTCTAGATATATCTGGGGGAACGAATAATCTAGACTCTTTAAAGAAGTTGAAAAGTGCAACTTTAATTCGCTTCTATGTCCTTCAGCTCTGTCTCCTGGTACTGGAGTGTTAGTGCTGGCAATGTGAATCAAACAGATATTTTCATTTTCATAACGTTTATTAGAATTCAGAACAGTGATGTTGGGAAACATTGAGATTTTTATCGCTACTCCACTGGGATTTCTGCTGAATTCTTTTTCACTAGAGTGTCTTAAATATTCTTTTTCAATGACTATCCAGTGTTCACAGTTACTGTCTGTAGGCAACACTAACCCTTTAGGCTTCTGAAACCATGGGAAAGCAAAGGCCACTCAAAGCCTGAGCAGTCATCAGTACTATTAGCGGGTACATTGTAAAATTGCTGTCATTATATGGGTCAAATACAGCCAAAGAAGAGCAATTTCCTATGATTTACGTTAATTTCAGGTTACAGTGACATTATTCAGAGCATTTAGCTAAGAGAAAAATTAACCCAGAGTAGTTTATCAGCCTTTTTATGAAAAATGTTTTTCAGATCCTGACAATCTCCCTCTACACAAATTCGACAGTTGAAAAAAGGGAACCCATGTTCATTAGAAATGGTGTCAATGACCTGTTTTGTTTTCTGTGGTGGGACCGAGCACCTATGTGTTCTCTTAGTTTACGCCCACCAAGATGGGAACCCCAAAGCTAGTGACAACCTCTCCCTGAATCCAAGAGAGAAAATGTACAGAAAAGTGTCTGTCCCCCGGCCACCATGAAGCAATCAGTGGTCTAGAGTGGTATGATGGTTGTTATTATGCCAATGGAGTGTTTAAAGTGTGAATGTAGCAGATTCCAGGGTAGTAGATTCAGTGTGCAATAAATTATCATTTTTTAATCTATTTAATATGAACTATTAGTCCCCTTTTGTCAGGACTGAAAGGACTTTCAAATTTATTTATCCTGGGGTATCCTTCCCTCCTCCTCTCCAGGATCATGTGAAGGACCCGGAGGCTCCTGTAATCCCTAGGACTTGGGGAGCACAACCAGTCATTGCTTGCTGGTATTTTCCAGCACTGTCAACACCCCACCGCGCCTACCCCCATTGCTTTGGGCAGGAAAGTCCACTACAGTGTGCCATGTTTGGACTGGGAGCTTCTGTTAAGGCTGGGAGCTCTATTCAAGGATAGTGATGGAGTGCTGAGCATGAGAACCCCACGGTCATTATTTCCCACCCCACTGGGGGAATCCTGCTGGGTCTTGTCTCTAGGACATCTGATAGTCTCTTCAGTGAGCTGGGGCCTATTAGGTAAACATGTCCTGAGGACAACAGACAAAAAAATGGCCAAGCCATTTTGGGGAAGAAAAATTAAGAGACCAGATCAGAATCAGAAATGTGTCATTTGTGACATATTGTCTTGCCATGGGAAGGTACCAACCAGTTCATGGCAGCCTAAGTCCTGACAAGCACTAAGATAATCCAGTATGGTACTTATCATCCACCTGTGGCTGTTTTACATTTCAATTAATTTGCATTATCTGCTTTATCACTGCTGGAACCAAAAGACCTGACAAGAAAAGTTTTAGAGGAAGAAAAGTTTATTTGGGGGCTCACAGTTTCAGAGGTCTCAATTCATAGATGACCAACTTCATTGCTCTGGACCCATGGTAAGGTAGGACATCATGGTGGAACAGTATGGCGGAGGAAAGGAGCACAGAGCTTGGTACCAGGAGGCAGAAAGAGAGAGCTCCACTTAATAAGGACAAAAAGCACATCCCTATGGACCCACCTCCTCCAGCCACACCCTACCTGCCTACAATTAGTACCCAATTCGTTAGGTTAAGGCTCTCATAACCCAATCATTTATACCTCTAATCCTTCTTGCATAGTGGTGAGCTTTTGGAGGACACCTAATATCCAAACCATAACATAAAAATTGGGTTCCTCAAAGGCTGGGGCTGTAGCTCAGTGGTAGAGCACTTGCCTTGCATGTGTGAGGCACTGGGTTTGATTGATCCTCGGCACCACATAAAAATAAATAAAGGTATTGTGAAAAAAAAAATTGGGTTCCTCAGGTAGCTGATCTCTTTCCAAGTTCTCACTTGCCACATGCCCCGTGACTGTCACATGGGACAGCACAGATGGAGTTCTGGTGGACAGTGCTGGTCTGTCTTAGTCTATATGTAATTTCGGGTGCAGTTGAAAGTGGACTCACTGGTCTTCCTTATTTCCTTACGCTTGGCCCCAGCTGCTTAGAAAGTAGAATGACGTTAAGTGAAAAGCCAGTGGGATGTAGTGACTTCAGCAAGTCACACTAATTGTCCAGATCGGTTCCTCTGGGTAGGTGTGGTGGAGCCTCGCCCGATCCTCTTTCATGTCCCCGAGGCCCTTGGACAATCCACTGGGTCTGCAAATCTTTTAAAAAGGGTTTGAGGTTCAGCTCCTGGAGAGAGGACTCTTAGGTTTAAGATGAGCACATAGAGTATATTTTCTATTACAGCTTCATTTCCCTTGAGGGAAGCGCCGAGAAGCAGGGTGTGGGGAGAGCCATGGCTGGTTTGCTTCTATTCACTGGGATCTGTACCTTTAGCTGCAAACAGACAACTGGCCTCCGGGATGAGGCTGTTCCAGGGAAGGCTGTGAGCAAATTGAAGACAAATGAAGAGGGGTTCAATGAAAAAGCACCCATGTTTCATCCCATCTTTATAAACCAGGACGGTGAGACAGACTACTCCTGCTCAGTAAATAAGTCCTTCAGTGTCCTTACCTGTGAGATGCTGTGTAGACAGCCTAGTGCTCCCCTGGGAGTGCTCCTAATTCAGGCTGGCTTTAACATTCTCCTTTCCCTTGGCCTTCTCACCCTGAGAAGATCTTCCCTTCTTTTCTATTAATTTCAGCCCTAAATGACATTCTCTGTGTGGCAAAATGAAAACAAAGAGAAAATTGGAAAGTGGGAAGTTAAGACACACGTTGCTGGGTTCAGCTTTAGCAAAGTCAGAGTGTGTGGAACTATGCCAAGGCCTTTACGGAAACCAAAGCCTGCTTTTCTGTACCAGCACTGCTGCTGTTGGTCCCTCGGTCCCTCCCCACCGTGCGACTTCTGCCTCCTTGCTTTGCTCAAGGTTTTCTTTGTAGGCATTTCTCCCTGTGTGGGTGCTCTGATGTGTTCATGTCTCCATCCTTAATTGCTTTCCAAAGGCTTCTAGAAATTGCCCTGGGTAGCTTAGTAGCAGGCAGAGCAGCAGGTCTTGTAGGTGTGGACAGTACCTGGTGGCCTCACTGAGCCCCGCTGTCCTCTGGCCTGCTGGGTCTTGGCAGCAGCGAGTTGAAGGTGGGCACAGCATGTTTGGGTTTAAATAATCCTCGGCCTCGTAGCCCTCAGGGAGTATGGTCCCTGCCAGAGGGGACACGTGTGGAAGATTTCAGACACATGGAAAAGGGCTTCCTTCTCAGAACGTGTTTAGAGCCCTCATTTGGGTGACTTGCACCTTCTTGAAAACACTGACAATTGTAAGACTTACTGTCCTTTTCTGTCCCTTAAGGGGCAGGTTGGCTGTTTAGAATGACCTGAAGTCTTTTACGCGCATGGGGTATGGGAGGAGGAATGGGAGAAGCGCTGATTAAAGTAAAATAAATAGAAAGAGTGAAGACTTGTGGGATGGGTGGGTTGGTTGCTCTTGTTCTGTGGCTTTGGTGGTGCCATCGCCTCTTGAGGACAGGATTGCTGCACTTGCTGGGTGCCGAGGGTCGGGGGTGTTTACTTTGAAAACTGTCTCAGACCAGACTCTGCATTCTACATAAGATCAGAGACCCAGTCCATCCTTGGAAGGGTACAGATGAGGACAACCTGTTTGTCCTCCAGCTTTGAGAGGGGCGTGCTCTGTTCTCCCCACTCCTACTCTGTCCCTCTCTCTTTCTCCCTGGATACCTTTGGCCAGGAGAGTCTTCCCTTTATGTATGGCTTGTTCTTACTTAGCTTCTCAGTCCCTGAATATGGTCCCTCTGCCCAGGTCACACAGTGAGGAGGCTTTCAGTCTGAGGTGGCTTTCCCTTACCAGCACCCTGTATCATAGAGACAGAGGCTGGGAGACGGTCCCCAAACGAGGCTGCAATTTAGAGTCATCTGGGTCACTTGAAGTGTGGATGCCCAGGTCCTCCCCATATTCTCAGAGGCCCCCGAGTGGCTTTGATGTGCAGCAAGGTTTGAAAAACTCATAAGGAAGGAGGATCATCCTTTGACAAAGCGAGCAGTTGCACATGAGGGTAGTCATGGGGAGCCCATCTCGCATCGCCAAAGCAAAGCAAAGCAAAGGTACTAGAAAGAGCATTGGGCACAAGACTTTTCCCTTCAATGTATTATCCTGGTGGCTTTGGCAAGCCATTTACTTAAACCTCTTTCTTTCCCCCTCTGTAAAATGGGTTGACGATAGTAATGCCTGTCTTGTCCCTACAAGTTTCCTTACGTGTGTGTGTGTGTGTGTGTGTGTGTGTGTGTGTGCAAGTCTTTGAATTGTGTGGCGTTGTGTAAATGCTTGTCGTTTTACTGGGAATTACTCTCTTATAAAGAAGATACTACCTTGTCAGGCTACCTAGAAAACGAGTGAGGGTGACTGTTGTGCCACTCATTCTTTCATTGCCAGCAGTGAAACGGATTCCTGTTTAGGAGATTTACTTCTCTGTCTGGTAAAGGAGAGGTGGCCTCACTAGCTTTAAAAAGAACCCAGCAGCAGGAGCCCCAGAGGCCCAATTGTCCCAGGTGCTCAGAGAGCATTCCCTTGGCTCCTCTGTAACTGACCTTCTCTGAGAATGCAGGGCCCCATGCTGAGGAAGAGGTGACTTTGGTCTCCTCCAGCTTCTGAGCCCAACTCCCATCTGCAGACCTTGTGATCAATTGGATTTCGTTTGTCCATGTAAATGAAATAAAATGGAGTTGCCCCCAGAAAGAACCTTGCTGTGAGGCCCCCAAGGAAGGACACAAGGTCATCCCATCCCATCCCCCAGGACCCACTTGGTCATTTTGTCAGTGTGACTGTGGTGTCTCAGGTAGTAAACATCATCGTAGTTCTTTGGGGTGCACACAAAAGCATTTTTTTCCTTTGGCTTGTACTCCCCAGGGATCTGAAGTTGGATGGAGGGAGGCAGTCAGCAGGCGCCATGAGCTTGAAAGAGATCATTGGTCTTGAAGGTGTGGAGCTGGGTGCTGACGGGAAGGTAAGTCCACCTGGCCCTCAATCACCAGGGGCAGGGAGCAGAGGCAGTAAGACTGAACCTCACTTGTGATGGCGGGAAGCAAGCTCTGGGGGCAGATTCCTGGGCATGTGATACCAGCCCACCCCAGCTCTGCCACTGTGCACATGGAAACCCACCAAGCTGTTTCAATAACCATGTGGTGGAGTCCACTGGGCATGTGTATTTTTCTGTCAGTACTGTTGACAACTGAGTGTGTAACACAAGTACCTCACACACTCTACCCGCCCCCCCACAATGCATGCATATTCCAGGATGAAGTGGCATTTTGAACATATTAACTGGTGATGTAAGCAAGCAACATTCCAGCTATTAGAAAGAAGTTTTTGGCTTCTCATGGTCCCAAGGGGCCAAGAATCCCTCAACCTTAAATGGTTTCAAGCTGGGTTGAAATCTGAGGAGTAAAAGTTGAAAATGAACTTCACCTGCATACACTAGGTTCAACCCTCCCAAAGCCTATGTTTCTTTGGGGAAACCATTCCAGAATAGTTCCAACAGGGGAAGCTTCTGGGGCAGTGAATGACCTTTGCCCTCCTTACCCCCAGGTTAACGGGTCACTCCTCTACCTGAATGACAGGAACCCTGAGCTCCAGGTATAGGTAGGGTGCACTTCCCCGGGCAGGAGAAAAGAACTGCATTTGCTCCACCTTTATACCTCAGGAGCCGACGCTCACGGAGGAAGGAGGGAGGGGAGGAATAGAGCTGGACATCACAAACAGCATCTGCTGAGGAACATAATGGGAGATTCTGTGGCCTTATGTGTTCTGGAATCCTGCCGGATAGGTTATAAAAAGCCATACAATGTGTCCGACATGTTAACGTTTCTGCCACAAAATGAGAATAGTCACACTACGTGAGCTCAGTTAAAACTGTTTCACCTCATGTCCGTTAGGGTGGAATTTGGGCACAAATTTGGCATGTGTGAGTGCCAAATTTTTTTTTTCAGAATTGCAGGTTTTTAAAAAGTAGATTTTAAAATTTTAGAATTGCAGGTTTTTAAAAAGTAGGTCTGAACTTGGAGGAGCCACATATCTTGGTCAGAATGCAAACCTAGCATTGCCTGGGAATAATCACTAGTTTGTCTGTTTGTTTACCTTTTAGACAGTTTCTTATACCCAATTTCTGTTACCCACAAATGCCTTCGGAGCCCGGAGGAATACTATAGACTCCACCTCCTCCTTCTCCCAGTTCCGCAACCTGAGCCACCGCAGCCTCTCCATAGGCCGGGCCAGCAGCACCCAGGGGAGCCTCGACACAGGTAACTTTGGCCCATCTGCTCTGGGTAGTTTGTGACAGGAGGTGCCTCAGTTTACAGTGTGGTTTGTGCCTCCCTCTGCACGCTGGAGGACAGGTGCCCCCAGAAGACTCTACTTTAGGGAAAACTTGATCTCAGGCCATGTAGGCCCATAACCAGGTGACAGGGGATCTTACCTCTAGATGCCACACTTGCCAATCCTGTAGGGTCTTACCTACATGGAGAAATGCTAAAGTTGCATCATTTAGAGCTGATTGGGTTTCCCGGCTTCTGTGTGGACCACTTGGCTCCTCATTCACCTTTCGCCTGGTTATGTCCTGCATTGTCACAGTGTGGAACCCTGGGGTTCTTTCGATCATTTGTTTTGTTCTTTTCTCCTGTTTATTTTCCCCTAAAATAATTGGACCCTGAGGTACAGAATCAGGGTGATCATTTCCTTTGTGAATATACTGGCGAGCAAAGTTGGCAACTGAAGGAAGATGTGCATATCCCAACTCTGTCCACACAAACCTTGGTAAGGATTGGCATGAGGGTGCCAGTTCTTTAAGAAATAGCATTATTTCTACTTTCAGAGAAATTCCAGGTGAATGTGCAGTTCCGTAGGTCAGCCCAGCCTCTGCCCTCATGTCCCAGACACCTGTGGTCTTTTACAGCTGTGTGCGCCGGTGGATGCTCTGGTTTGAGTTGCTCTGCACACAATAGCCTGCCCAGAAGCTTTCACGCTAAGTCATGCCTCTTAGATGGCGTGACATGAGTCTAGTAATTTGGCCTGCAAATTTAGAAAATGAATCTTTTCAAGGCCACATTCTATAACCTGCAAGGGCTCTCTGCATCTTAGGTCCTATGTAAAGATTTCTACACTTCTGGGTCAGGAAGATTAATATATAATTTTCTAAGATGGAAGGAAAAAAGAGAGAATGGTAAGAATTTGCTGAACCCTTTGGCAAGGGGCTACATCTCATTGGCATGCAGAGCCGTCTGCTAAAAGCCAGAGCCAGGGATATGACACTGAACCAAATTCCCTGAAAACTGTCTTCAGTGACCGTACTTGGCGTTCTCCTAGCTGCCTCTGCCTCAGAGAGTCCAGGGCCCCTAATTATCATTTTGCATGTGATCTTCAGGTAGTGACCTGGGAGACTTTATGGACTATGACCCAAATCTCTTGGATGACCCCCAGTGGCCTTGTGGCAAGCACAAGCGAGTTCTGATCTTTCCTTCATACATGGTGAGTAGCGTGGGATAGATGGATGGTTCGCTCATCCCCACAGCCACCTGGACTGGCTTGGAGGTGGCTTGCTTGCATTCACAGACTGGGACTGGGAACTTTATCAGAGACTGCTCTGCCTGGAGCATCTCCTGGAAAAGCAATAGTGGGGGTTCTTACAGAAGGACCAGCACCTTCCTGGTATCCAGGAATCTGATCACCTGGCCTGTAAACACCACTTTAGGGGTTTGAGAAGGCTGGGTTGCCAATGTCTGTGAAAGCCACCAGCTCAAGTTGGGGGTCCTTCACCTCTGAGGTAGCATGGCCCAGCTTACACTTCCATAGGGGAGGACCTAACCCATCCCTGGAAGTGCCAAGTTCAAGTCCAGCTCTGTTTGGATTGCCTCAGTGACTGCAGGCTTCCACGTGCACTCAGAGCAAACAATTGGCACCAGGTTGGGGATGACAGAATTATCTCTTGGGAAAGTGAAAGTAGGACACTGTGGGTGTTAGATGCAAACGCTTTCCTTGCTGTTTTTATTTCACAGACTCTTCCTGTTTTTCCCTTTGTTATAGTTCTGGTTTCTGCTTTGGGCTAACCACCTTTCCCACCACCAAGGGCTACTATTTCTCCTGACACCAGGGGGAACTTCCAGGGTCCCACATACTTTCTTTGGGCAGACCTGCCCTGATTCCAAGGCAAGCAGAGCCCGACTGCTGTGGGAGGAAGGGAGAATCAGGTTTGGGGAAAACGGACTGACCAGGCCTGCCCCACACAGCATCAGCGGCCTGGGCACCAACCCAGAATGCCCCGTCTCCCCCTGCCTTCTGGCAGGGCAGGCATAGCTCAGCACTTCCTCCTCTGGTTCTCTCCCTCCTGTGCTGTTCCTAGGAGCCCTCACCTCAGCATCAAGCATCCCAAAGGCCCTTGCTTCTGGGCTTTCTTGTCTGCAGACACCAAAGCACAAACCAACCCCATGTACTCAGCGGACATCCACATCTGCACTTGGAGCTTAGAGTTTTCAGCCATTGTCGGGAAACCCCTGGCAGTACCCGGCCAGCCCTTGCCAGGTACCTTCAGCACATCTCTCTTTATATTTGGCATCTCTGCAGAGGACATTCTGATGTGCCACGCTGAGTCAGAATGGATTTCCAAAGGCATTTAGTTTAAAATTACCCTTGATCCTAGGCCTCTGCTCTAGGACACATTTATTGAACACTCTCACAAAGTGTTCAATAAATGACCAGAGCCATGGCCCTGACATCGAGGAGGGAGCAACTGGAAATCTGCCATTCCTGTAAGAATCCGGTTTCTTTCTGTGGTGCACTGCTTTATTTATTAAAGTTCACTTTGTTGATTGAGTAACTTAGGCAAGAAACTGTGGCCCAGAGTCTAAGTGAGGGTCACAGTTGATGGTCATGGCTGGACAGGCAGGAAATGGGTGCTGAGGCTACAACTCCTGGCCCGGGGCTCTGTCCGCTTTTCTGGGTCATGTCCGAATACCTATTGCTGGGCTTTGTGCAGTAGATGGCTGACCCAAGGGCAGGACATAAAGATGGTTCTTGGGGCCAGCAGTTTAACAGATGTCTAAGTGACCAAGAGTATGAAGTGCACTGTGGCCAACAGTGGAGTCTGGCGGGGACCTTTCCAGTGGACATGTCACAATAACATTGACCTCCCCTTTGACAAGCCTGCTGTGGGGCTGGTGCCAGATCCAATCTTATTTTTTCCTCCTTTAAATTTCATTGTGCACTTTGATGTCCTGGGCTTAGTATATGTGTGTGTGCATGCACGTGCACACAGGTAATTCTTCCTCCTCAGACAGTGTGTTAGATGACCTGTCAAGTCAGCATATAGGTCCTTCCTCCTCATTTTATGTTCCCAAATGGATCATTTTTCATTTCCTCATGTTGGCTCCACAGTTTGTGCTTCCCGTAAGAGTCCATGTTTTAGAGAATGCAGTTGCTCGTGAGCTGCATTTAATGGTCAGATCTGTAAGACCTCTTTGCTTCCTAACTATAGGTACTAGTACTTTGATATTGTGGGAAATCTACTTTTAAATGTTATCATCCAAGTTTTGTTTTCTGTTTTTTGTTTTGTTTTTTTCAATGCTGCAGACTGAATCCAGGGCCTTGCACATGCTAGGCAAGTGCTGTACCACTAAGCTATAGCCCCAGCCCTTTTTATTTTATTTTGAGTTGTCCAGACTTGGCCTGGAACTTGAGGTCCTCCTGCCTCAGCCTCTTGAGTAGCTGGGATCACAGGCATGCACCACCATGCCCGCTGTTGTCTAAGTCGATGACGGTATGTATTACAAAGAGCCTCAACCCAGCTTCCCAGAGACACCCTTCCTAGAAGCAGGCATGGATGACAGGACTATTTTCTCAGCATTTGCACTGAACTTGTAGGAACAAGAGTACAGGGGTGATTCTTTGTGTGTTTGCTTGATTTTTACATGTTGAGTAACAGGTACAGAATTTACCCATTCAGCAAATTTGTTGGGGCCCTCATATGTGCCAGACTGGGTGTTTTAATATTCAGTGGAAAACTAACTAGCCACAATCCCCATTCTCATTAACTTTAGAGCAAATGGGGAAGTCAGACTATAAAAGGGGAGACAAATCACTGTAGCCGGGAGGAGTGTGTGGAAGGAACCCACTTGGACAGGCAGTAGGAGATTGGGTGGAGGTGAATTTCCCCGTGGGAAAATCCTGAAGTGTCAAAGAAGTTGACTTTGTGTACATACACACACATGCGTGCAGGGAGGTCAAGGCCACAGAATGATGATCCCTACAAACCTTTCTCCCCCATTGTGGCTCCAGGCTCAGGGATGTACCTGTATCAGGCTAGTGACTCTCGAGGTGGGCAAAAGCTAGAGGGTATTTGAACCAGGTTGCTGAAAGCCCTCTTTGAGTGCCTGAGGCACATTTGGCTCCTAGGTGTGTGTGGGAAGCTCTAAACCAACAGACCCTACTTGGGTCTGCACTTTCCCTCACTAGGTGTCCCCAGCTTGTGAAGCAGGCTCTGGCCCACTCTCCCCAGGGCTTCCTGCTGCCACTTCTGCTTGCTGATGGGAGCAGGCCCTGGGGACCATGCAACCTCATGGTCTTATTGCCTTATCTTGGGTTTCTTGGGTCCTGGGGCTGCTCTCCAGTCTTTCAGGAATGTCCTGTTCTTGTGGAATTTCAGGCTATGGGATGTCCAAGTGGCCTCTGCAGAACCAAGCACCCCTCAGAGTGATGAGCTAATCCTTTACCCATCTAATTCTGTGGCAGCTGTATCAGGTGTAGTTTATACTCAACCAAATGCACCCATTTTAAGTGTACAATCCCATGAATTCTGTCACCACCCCTCTGTTCTAGACAGGACATTTCTGTCCCCTTAGAAAATGCCTTCCTCCTGCCTCGCCCTGTCCATCTCCTCACTAGGACAACTGCTGGTCTGACTTGGCATCATATTTAGTTTATCTACCTATTCTGGAACTTCATGTAAAAGAGATCATAGGCTATGTACTTTTTTTTTTTTAATCCATCTGCTTTCTCATTTGATACCTGTGAGACTCACCCAGGCATGTATATCAGTAGTTTTTTTGATTGCTGAGTGGTGTTGGATGCACAATTGTCTGTTCCCCTGTTGATGGACATTTGGGAGATTTCCAATATAGAGACATTATGAGTGCTGTTGCTATGAGCATTCTCGCACACGTCTTTTGTGGGCAAATATTTTCATTTTTCCTGGGTAAATACCTAGTAGAGAGATTCGAGTCACATGACATCACCCAGCCAGGATATAGTCAGATGCATATTTTCATTGTTTGAAAGGCCACTCATCACCACAGTTAGGGCGTGCCTTAGAGTTGGAGAGTTCCAGAGGTGAAGCGCATCTACAGAGTAGAAGTGATATCTTTTTAAAAGTAGCCTTGAACTTGTGGTTACACTTGTGTTTTCAAACTTGAATCCATGCAACCACTACTGCTAAGATCCATTGAGAAAGGGCATAAGTGAGATTTCTAAGCTTAAAAAAAAAAAAAAAAAAAAATCCTCAAGCCAGGCATGGAGACCGAATTACAGCTATTCCTGTGGTTTGGACTTTGGGTTTCTAGAAGGTGACCACAGGACATGAAAGTACGTTGCACCGCTCAGCTGCATGCAGGTTCTTGTAGAGCATTAGTTAATGTGCTGCCCAGGAGGGCAGGAGGCCTTGAGTCAGAACCGGATGCTTCCGGCCGCTGCACGGCCTGGCATGTAATTAGGGTTTCACTAGAGAGTTATTATTTATCATTAGAACCTGGCAGCTCATTCGGGTAGTGGTTTTTCATTGTTGTTTTTTTTTTTCTCCCTTTATGGGTGTGGAAAGCAATTAAGAGAAGAAAGTGACAGCGTTGAGGTAATGCCAACAAAATTAACTTTACTTGAATGGAATTTTGGATCCTTTTCCCTTCTCAGAAAGAAATCCCTCTCACCCTGCTTTGACACCAAAAAAGGGGAGGAAGGAAAAAAAAAAATTATCCTTTATGATACCTCTGCGTCTCGAGAGAGCATCTGTAGAGTTGGTCTCCATGATAAAGTGCCAGTTCCTTTATTATAGCAGGATCTCAGCACTCAGAGCAACCCCTCCCTGCATCCCACAGTGTCAACAGACAACGTCTGAGACTCGGGTTTTCAATACAGTGTGAGAGGCTGGCAGTGGGAGCTGAGCAACTCGACGAAAGGGCGACTAATTCAACCTGCCATGTGCCCCTCATATGCACTTAATTTTTTGGTGTCATTGTGGCTTTATGTTTCATTAAAAGTTGTGTCGATGACTTAGGCAATTATGTACCTACCTGCAGGGTGGATTTGCTGGGGAATTATAGCAGCTGGCAACTGGGGTCCTCCCTCCCTTGCAAGGTCCCTGCCAGGATGCTCAGATTTCATGGTGCCTATGGCTCACTCTTTGGGGGACGGGCCACTGTGAGAGAAGCGGTGCCAGTGACAAAAGTCAGATTTCTAGTGCTCTCTAGAGGCTCCATCGGGTGCCTGGGCAGCAACTGAGAAGCAGGGTCTTGGAGGCCTGCCAGCTTTAAGCGTGGGAAATTAGAATGCCTTTTTGGGTTGTGGTGGGGGGTGGCTGTTGTTTTTCGTGTGGCTTTGAGCAACAGCATTATTAGATATAATTCATGTAGCATACAATTTATGTCTTTGGTGTACAGTTTAGTGGGGGTTTTTAGTATATTCAGTTATGTGGCCATTACCACAATCAATTCCAGAACATTTTCATCATCTCCCGAAGAAGCCCCCATATGCTTTAGTAATCCTCCTTAGTCCTGTACTCCCAAATCCCTCAGCGGCCCGTGTTCTGTCTCTCTGGATTTGTCTATTCTGATGTTTCACATCATTAGACTCATACAATAGACACGCCTGGCTTCTTAGCAAAATATGTTCAAGGTTCGTCCATGTTGTATCATGTATCAGTAATACAGTATTCTTTGAAATCATTTTTTTTTCCTTGTAAAAACAGTCCCAAGATGTGCAGCATCTGCTCCTTTCCTATGTATTTTTCTTGGATTTTTGGTCATCATTTCGTAATTTTGAACATGACATTTTATGCAAATTTGGCTCACGTCTGAAGCCACTGTTTAAGAAGCATGTGTAGGGGCGGGGGCTGTAGCTCGGGGTAGAGTGCTTGCCCAACGCATCGATTCTCAGCACCATATAAAAATAAATAAAGGTATTGTGTACATCTACAACTAAAAATAGTTTTTAAAAAAAGAAGAAGCATGCATGTTGAAGTACATCCAAATAACATCTGGGTATGTGTGAACTCGGGGTATAGCCACCCGGTGTCATCACAAGTGGGTAGAGACACTACCCCAGAAGTTCTGGAGTACCAGATGAATATCCAGCAAATACCTGCCACAGAATGAGCTCTATACTGCCCCATGTGACAGCATAAACCTCAAACCATTTCATGTCGGTGAGGAATATTAAAGGGCTACTCCCCTAAGAGATGGGAAGGAGAGTCCATTCAGGATCACATTCTTAATTAGAATCCAAGGAGTAGAAATAGCAAATACAGCCCCAGGCTGTGTCAACTGCCTGCTCATTCCTATAGTTTCCTTGTGATTTACTGTCCTCCTAGGGAAAGGGATTAAATGCACAGGACAGCTGAAATGCCCATCTGTTGGTGGTTACATAGATTTAGCCCAGGGCCGCCCCCTGCTTAATTAACCTGAACAAGCATCAAACATCTGCTTTCCCAGTGCCCAGCTGAGCTGGAAATGCTGATGGCTGGCGGACAATTGTAGGCAAAGCAGAAGAGCCCTGATTTTGCAGGGCTGGAAGGAGCTGCCCAGATGGTTGCCTTGGATGCCTCCTTCCTTTCACAAGTGTGGCAGGGAAACTGAGGCATGGAGAGGTGTCTGCCTGCCCCAGATCACCAGCCAGCTCCTAGGGTATAAATAGCCCTGGGGCTGGAACCCAGATCCCTTGGAATGTTCCTTTCCAGGGATTAGGAGTCTCTGGTCCCCAGAGCAGAATCCGCAGCAAACACATCTGTTCAGAGGTGCTCATAAATTCCTATGGAGAGTAGGGGACAAAGGTCAGAGCTCTTCCAGGCCTTGAAGCAGAGGCATCTTGGCTGCTTTTATCAGAATCGGACCAGCAACCTGTCTGCTTTGAACCCCTGACCTCTCTAGAATTAGTATTGTGGTATATGTGCCCGTACCCGCTCACATTGCACCCCAACCCTACCCTGGGAGGCCCTCTGTTCCCCACATTGCAGCTGGGGCTTAATTCAGTTCCTCGGCAGCCCTTACTCCTTTTGTGATTAGTCAAGACTGTTTTTCTGAAAAACAAAGGGTGTCCCAGCATCTCCAGGATAGAAGTGGTGGACTCTTGCAGCTAGATAACTAAGTCGTGGACTTTTCATTTTGGTATCTTGAAGGGATTCATGGGTGTTCATCCCACCCCAGCCTTTCCTAATTCTGCTTCCCGTCTCCAGTGGAGCAGGCTGGGCAGGGCTTCTTTGTGGACAGTTTTGGATAGTCTCCTCCTCCCAGCTGACCTCCCCGCCTTCCCCTTTTTGCAGCTGTGCACAGGCAGCTGCGAGAAAGTGCATTCAAGTGACCTCTTCAAGAGCACAGTGACCTCTTCTACAAAAAAATGCAAGCACCACAGGGCCAGAGCTGCCCATCCGTCTCCTAGCCAGCTCTGCTTTGGCTACAGCTGCAGGCCAAGAGGAGCCCTTCATCTGGCAAATTCTGTGGTCTGGAATTAGGTGTCAATGACACAGACTGTCCCAGACCAGGAAGGAGCCACAGTCTGCTTAATTAGCACTTTGATTTATAGTAACACACTCTGGCAAAACTCAGGCATTGCTAATTTTTATAACTCCTACAATTCCACTGGTAGGTGAGCCTAAACAAGGCAACAGCCTCACGTTTAATTGATTCTCTCCCAAGCCAGAAAGAAAGGCTGGGGGCTGGGAATCCCCGCCTGTAGCTTAGTTTCCCAGTACTGCCTCTTTGCTCATGACCATGGCTGGAAAGAGAGTGGTCTCCCACATGGTTGAGATGTCCAGCCTCTGAGTGTTATCATTTGGCTTCCTCAAGATGTCCAGGACTGTGCTGAGAAATCACAGCCTGTTGAGCTCCCGAGACTGGGACCTGGAGTAAGAGGCCAGTGGGGACATCATCTCTCAGGTACCTGAAGACATGAGAGATGGACCTGGTCACAAGGTGATTTGTTTAGTACCAAGAATCTGGCCTGTATATAACCTCAGCTCTGCATGCAAGGCCTTGTCTGAGCAAGGGTCTGGGGGCAGATTGTCACTTTGAAGGCTGCTGACTGTTGTCCCAAATGAGTATCCTGTGTGCTGAATGTGAGCGGGACATGGGGCCACCTCCTGAGCAGATGTCCCACAGCCATCAGCATCTAACAGATGATGGAGAAACCAGAGAGGAAGCCTAGGCCCAAATGCTTAAGCAGTTTGCCCGAGGCCACCCAGATACTGCACAGCAGAGCTGGGTTTAAACCCAGGGGTCTGGCTCCTGAGTCGGTTCTTTCCCATTGAGCCAGAACTCGTAGAATCGGGGACACAGAGAAGGGCGGTCATGGCCAGCAGAGGAGGCAGGGAAGGAGGCTACCTATGAAGTCCTCTCTCAGACCAAGGCTCAGGCCTTCTGTGAGGGGCAGAGCAAGGCTCAGTGTGGAAGCCAGGGGTCAGGGTCCAGCGAGCTGCACAGAGTGCACCATTAGGAGTCAGTGGGCAGAGCCGTGTCCCCCAAAAGATTTCCTAACCCTCCACTACCTTAGAATGTGTCCTTATTCAAAAGTAAATTAAGATGCAATCAGACTGGAGTAGGCCTCATAATCTCACATGATTTTGTCCACATAAGGAGACACAGAGTCATAGAAGACAGACAACAGGGACAGCACCATGCAAAGGCAGAGGCAGAGGTTAGAGCACTGGCATCTACAAACCAGGGACAAGCAGGGCCCACCAGAAACTCTGAGCAAGGAAGGTCTCTACCCAGAGCCAGAGTTTCTATTTCAAGATTCTGTTTCAGAAGGAGCACGCCCTGCTCATACCTGGATTTCAGGTTTTCCGCCCAGGGACTGAGAGACCATGTATTGCTGCCATTGCCTAGTTTGTGGTCATTTGTCACAGCAGCCCCAGGAGACTAATAGTCACTTCATATTCTCCACCAGCCTCCAGTGCTCTGATTGATAAGCATGATTTACTAGGGCCATGGGTTGGGCTGAGTTGGTATTCAGGAGTTATTCTGAGGCTTGGACTCACCAGGAAATGTGTGTCAGGGATAGGGGGCAAGACCCCCAGTGGTCTCCAGTGACCTGACCACATTTAGACCTCCAGGGGATCAGACACTCTTATCCTGTTGTCCTCAGTGTTAGTTGTGAAGACCATCAATGGAAGTATAGAGTGTGTTGTTTACAGTTTAGTTGCAGAACTCCGTATCCACTCTTGCTAGTTTAAGAAAGGGGTGTGTTACAGCTGGGTAGATACCGAAGAGTTCAGAGAATCATTAAGGAGGCTGACAGAACAGCCCAAGTCAAAATTCAGAAATGATCCCCAAGCCACCCTGCAGAAACTCGCATTCTCTGGGATCAGGACTCTGACTTCTGGCTTGGAGGGTGGCACCGACCACCAGCCCCAGACCCACGCTGCCCCTGTTGTGGTCTGTACCCGCAAAATGGACACCAGGCTACAAACTGGACTCCAGGACTTCTCCCTCAGTGCATCTTGGCAACAGAAATGACATGTTTGTGACTTCTCCAGTCCTGCCTTCTCATATCAGAGCATTCTAAAGGGAAAACTGGAATCATTTTGGGGGCTCCTAACTACAAAGTCATAGGGAAATAGAACTATTGGCTGTCTTGCCCTTCACTATGGACATCCAGAGCTTACTGTTTCATAAAGGCGAGTTACAGGAAGAGCAATGTGCGCAGGGCGGTGGCTTAGCAGGATGAGCCTTCAGAAGTAGCATCACAAGCTGAACCTGGAACAGGTGCTAGTCAGGCGGGGAGAGTCGGATGTGCAGCTCCCTGGACCTCAGCACGTAGAAATCACCTAGGAAATGTGTCTTGGTGCAGATAGGGACCACATGTTAAGTGACCTTCTCTGTGTTGCCTGACGCTGGAGTAGAAGCTACCTGGCTACTACTTCAGCCCTCTCTATGGTCAGCCAACTTCTCGAGACCTCCCAAGAGCCCCTTAAGGTGGGAGCTCCTCTCACTGCCCATTCAGTCTGGTCAAGGAAAGAAAAGCCAGGAGGACTGTTGGTGGGGGGAGTGGGTTGTGGGAGGATGAGTTGGAAGCAATCAGTCTGGAAGACCAAGTTCCCAGCTCTGGCCCTGTCTGCAGCTGGCTGAGGTCGGGGTGAGCCTCTTCACTCTGAACCTCAGTTTCCTTGTCTTTCAGGTGGGGTGGGTGGGATGCATTCACAGACTTCTCTTTTGGTAGTGGGGCCTTCTTTCAAGAGAAGTGTTGCAAGGATCTTCAGAGAAGCACCGTCCAGGTAGCTGCTGTAGTTGCTGCAGGGTGGGATCCAGGCCTCCCATTGCCTCAGACATTTCCATGGAAACCAGTTTTAAAACTCAAATGATCATTACAGAATGGAGTATTCTTGCTCAGGACTCGTAGGGCTTCTGGCCCCCGACAAAGGCAAGTGACACTTTGCTTAAACCTGCTCACATCATTCCAGCCTCATAGTTTTTGTCCATAACGGAAGAGAAGAAGGGGCCTGTCTGGTGTGTCAGGGTACCTAGATGGGGGCATTGTGCGGGTATTCAGGATACAAGGACTGGCTGGTGGGCCCACCTGGAGGCAAGCATGGTAGATGATAACCCTCCATCCTGCTTCCAGGAATGGAAAAAAAATTATCTATCTATCTATCTTACATCCTATTCAATCCAGAGATGTTTTTTGAGATGAAATTAAGTGGTTCTTGAAGCAGGAAGGGAGGCAAATCCATCTTGGAGAGCTGCCCCAGGGCGGTGCCCACTCTGCCTGACCTTGGCAGCCAGAGAGGCCTCCATAAAAATTCCAAGTGCACCTCCCCTCCCTGCCACACAGTGCAAGCACACATGCACGTGTCCAAATACTTTGGTCAGAGTTGGATTGCCACTTCTCAAAAAGCACATCACTGGCGCGTAAGAGAATGGGCATGTCACGGACCAGCCCCAGGGAGACCCTTCCTGACCAAGAAGATGCACCAAGTCTTTGTCCACCCAACTCTAAGCCAGGTTGGGAGTTCATATTGGGACCATTTGCTTTAATTCTCCAGAGAAGCAAAGAAGGTACCATTAAGATCCGTTTGAATTGGGATCTGTTAGCTGTTTGCCTGCTCTTGGCTGTAAACTACCACCAGAGACATTCCATGAGCTTGTTCTAAAAATCAAACCAAGTATCTCATACATGGAAATGATCGGAGAAAGCCACCAATTTTTGTTAGAGCCATTAAGGAAACCTTGGATGTGCTTTGCTGGCGGTGGGCCATCCTTGGGAATGGGCCTTCACATCCGAATTTGCAGCTGCTGCTTCCTCTGGCTTTGCTTGGTGAAGATTCTTGCCATACAGTCAGCCAGAAGAGAGCCAGCCCTTGGCAGGCGTACAGTGAAGGAAGGATGAGACTAACCAGGGAACCCAGCAAAAGACTGTTTAATTGACAGTTAACTGTGCAGGGCACGGAGGAACAAGGAAGACTAGAATATTCAAAAAGCGCTCAAAGGAGCCAGTCTTCAGGGATGAATAGAATTTAGAGAGCAGGGAGGAACTCAAGTTTCAAGGGACTGTTAATAATAGCTACCATTATATACATACAATGGAATGTCATTCAGCCTCTTTAAAAGAAAGGAAATTCGGACACATGCTGCAGTGCAGATGAACCTTGAAGACGTGAAGGGAAATACATAATTCCACTTACGTGAGGCAGATGCACAGAGAAAAATGGTGGGGTGATGGTTGCCAGGGCTGGAGGGAGTAGATGGGGAATTAGAGTTTGATGGGTACAGAGCTGCCCTTTAGATGAAAAGGTTCTGGAGGTGGAGGGTGTCGATGGGTGCTTAACAATGTGAAATGTACTTAAAGCCACTAGACTTTACACCTAAAAATGGTTAAAATGGTAAGTTTTGTACATTTTCTAATTTTTAAAATACAGTTTATGCATTTATGAATGTCAAAAATGAACCCCACTATTTTTATAACTGTAATGCCCTAGTCAATTTAATACATTTAAAAAACAGTAACTAGCATTTATTGTGCTTGCTGTATGCCAAGAGCTCTTGACTTCTCACACAGTTCTCCAATGGCCATATAAAGTAGGTACAGTTATTGTTTTCATTTTACAGACATACCACTTGAGATAGGATGATTAAATACATCTTCCAAAACCTGCAACTGATGAATGGTCTGCTGTGGATTGAACCCAGATCTGTGCAAGTTCAAACCTGGTGCCTTTAAGCACCGCACTGTGTGAACCATAGGTTGAAATGCAGTAAAGAAAGACTCCCCTTCCTCTCTCCTGATGGTCTACAGGCTAGCTTTTTTTTTTCAAAAAAGATCACTATAAGTAGGATGAGGTGCTTGATTTCCTTTCCATATGCTTCCAGAAAGCCACTGTCCCTCCTGGATTCAGCAGAGACCCTAATTGTGGCTCTAATCTGAGTTTCCTCATTGCATCACATTTTTGGAGTTGTAAGTTGGCTGTGACTTGCACGTCATTAGTTCATAGGACCCTTACTTAATGAGTGACCTGTGTTTCTTTATCTGTTACAGACCACAGTAATTGACTATGTGAAGCCCTCAGATCTCAAGAAGGACATGAACGAGACCTTCAAGGAGAAGTTTCCTCATATTAAGCTGACACTCAGCAAAATAAGGAGGTACGGGAAACTTATGTCACCTTAACTCACCTTGAACTTGCCCTTCTAGCCTCTCTTCCAGCCCGCATTAAGCTCATGCTTTGTATGATGTTTTTTCTGTTCTTTGAGGAATGAAGCATGGTCACATTCAGTTAAGGGGAAAAACAAAACAAAACAAACAAACAAAAAAAAAAAAAACGGTCTTACAGCTGGCTGACTCGTGCCTGGATGTGGTAGGAGAGCCCAGAGAGCCAGGACAGAAGGCCAAACTCCAGACCTATGATTGACACAGATCTGGAAGGGCATTCATTCAGTGAAAGAAACATTTTAGGCTATGTGCATGCAGTGTGCCAGCTCAGTAAGATGTATATTTTGAAAAACAGAATGGGTGACATTCAGTTCTGTGGTTTCTCAAGTATAGGCAAAGCCAAAGAGAAAAGGGTTAGTATCTTAGGGAATGGGATAACTTTACCTAAAATCACTTTCCCAGAGATGATAACTGGGACCTGTATTTTAGTAGTCACCAAAGCAGCAAAAAAAAAAAAAAGACAAGCTATACTTCCCATGTAGTTGATTAGATCAACCCTGCGGTGACCCTGGCTGTCAGCCAAATAGTTAAGGTGACTGACCCTGCTGGGCCAGAGAGGAGCTAACTAGTGTCTGTGTGCCCCATGACATCATGATTGCAGGTGTTTGGGTATACATGTGTATGGTAACAGAAGCTAGGCTACACAGCCATGTCATGTTGGAATATGTGCCGGTAAGTATTTATGCTAGTGTACATCCTGATAAGATTTGATTCTGGCATGTTCCAAGCCAAAGAACCCCCCCAAAAAAAACTTTGAGAAAAATCAAGTATTCACACTTTGTCCATTTGCTGGGCGGCTTTCCCAAGGACACTGGTTGATGTGCTCTTAGGCTGACTCCTTTTCTGTCCTAGTTAATGAACATAACTGATATTTGGCAGAGTTTAGACCAAGTGCCTGATTTATTTCTATTATCATCTCTGGAATGAGCACAGTTTCCCAGATGGTGTCCCTCTTTGACTCTGGATAGCTCCGCCCTTAGTTTCCAAGGGGGCCCTCAGATATCCACATGTGTTCAGTGGGGTCCTTCTGTGTTCGTCATGTTCGTTGGCGCCCTTGCTGGCCCCTCTGTCTGCCTGGCCTGCGGCCTGTCTGTCATCCTCCTGGAAGTGGCGATTTTTGGCACTGAATCTGGGGCAAAAGTGAACATGGTCTGGGCAGCCAGACCAACCAGGGAGGGTCTAGACCCCCAACTGTGTGGCCTTCTTCCACACATAATGTAACCTTCACACTTCTGGGGATTTAATCCCATCCCATATCACCCTCTGGGGATGAAAAAGATGCTTTCCCGATGGAGTCATCCTCCTCTTTGGGGGTCCCCTGAAACTCTTAGGTTCTAGTGAGATTCTTCCCTGCTTTCTTTGTCTAGTCTGAAACGAGAGATGCGGAAACTTGCCCAGGAGGACTGTGGCTTTGAGGAGCCTACGGTGGCCATGGCCTTCGTCTACTTTGAGAAGCTCGCCCTCAAGGGAAAGCTCAACAAGCAGAACCGGAAGCTTTGTGCTGGAGCATGTGTGCTGTTAGCAGCCAAGATCGGAAGTGACCTCAAAAAGCATGAAGTCAAGCATTTAATTGATGTAAGTAGCCTACATCCTGGTGTCTGGGGGACACACTCTCAGTCCAGGGGTCTTCTCAAAAGGACCCTGGCTGGTGACAAAGCTAAGGGCCATGAAGTTGTCCTTCCCATAAGAATGTCAGATGCCTTTTCATAGGCTCTCTTAGAGCTGGGGGGGGGGCAAGGTTATCTACTTGGACAAGACCAAAGAGCTCCAACATTGGATCTGGCCATAAAAATCTATTCTCAGACACCATGAGGAGTGGAAACTACTGTAATCACAAGGGGTCTGTTCACAAGAGGTCTTGTGAACAATGAGACCTCAAACATCCGTGGTCTAGCAGGCCCTGGCCCCCTGCTGCCTTGGTTACTTCCTGGGGTACTATCGTCTTTCTTTTAAAGGAGAGTCTCATCAAAGCAAGAAAACACTGATCTCATCGGGTGAATGCATGAATACCTGTTTTAAAATTCAGTATATTAATAGGAAATTTGGGGAATGGTAAAGCCAACAGATCAGGAGACAAATGCCATTGAAACCATAGGTTTATTACTCACAGTTCCCAAGAGGAGGGGTGTCTTAGGTTGGGCTACCATAGCAAAATACTGTAGGTTAGGTCTCCTAAACCACAGAAACTTATGTCTTGTAGTTCTGGAGACTGGCAAGCCCAAGATCAAAGTACCAGCTGCTTTGATTCCTGATGAGGGCCCTCTTCCTTACTTGCAGATGCCTTCTTACTGTATCCTTAATTGCATAGGGAGAGACAGAGCAAGCTTTCTGGTCTCTCTCGTAAGGATACTGATCTCATCATGAGGACTGTACCCTGAAGATATCCTCTGAGCCCAATTACTCCTAGAGGCTTTACCTCCTAGTACCTTCACATTGGGGTATGGGGCACCCATGGATTTGTGAGAAACACAAACATACTGTCCAGACAGTAGGCAACTGCCACAGCCATGGGAGGCCATGCTAGAGAGCACCATTTTTAGTTGAGAAGCAAAGGGAAAGGAAAAGAGCTGATGTAGGTGCTTGCCATATTTTTTTTTTTAAAGTATTCCTTAGGTCAGTACTTTAAGAAGTGGCACACGATCATCTAGCTTGTTCTGTAAATACATGAACATGGAAGTGATCCTTGGATGCCAAATATGAGCTGAGAATCAATAGCCCTATACAGTTGTCCCCATCTATCATGGCTTTGCATTGCCCGATTTCAGCTATCTACAGTCAACCAGTCCAGAAATACTACATGGAAAATTTCAGAAATGTGCAATCTGTTTTAAATTCTGCACCTTTCTGAGTGGCGTGATGAAATCTCACTCTGTCCCACCTGGGACATGGGTCATCTCTTTGTCCAGGATACCCACGTAGCATATGCTACTGCCCATCAGTCACTTTGCCATCTGGTTTGTCAGGTTGACTGTCCCAGTATCATAGTACTTGTGTTCACGTAACCCCTAGTAGCCTAACGCGTCCCAATTCCTTCGTCACTGGTCTTCATCTCATCAGAGGCATTATATCAGTTCACACCACAAGAAGGGTGAGTAAAGGACCCTAAATTATTGAGATCACATTCACATAACTTTCACTATAGTGTGATTATTTTATTTTACCACTAGTTATTATTGTTAATCTCTTAATACACCTAATTTATAAATTAAACTTTTCCATAGGTATGTATATATAGTAAATAATCTATAGGGTTAGGTAATATGTGTGGTTTCAGACATCTTTAGGGACGCTTAGAACATATCCCCCATGGGTAAAGTGGAACTACTCTATTCCTGTGTATATATTTTTGTTGAACTAATGAATCTTGAGAAATATTAATAAAAATTATGATACTGTTCACATCATAGTTAAATAATATGCCACACAGCAAATGCTGATAGTATTAGTGCAGAATATATCAGTAATGGTTTAAAAAGCTATTTGCATTAGCAATAAACCTTAAGAGCAGAGAGATCAATAAAGAGGAGGAAAAAGTAAGGTACGGGGGACTGAATTAGAGCAAAGTATATTCCATGCTTTTATAATTATGTCAAAATGGATTCTACTGCCATGTATAACTAAATTTAAAAAAAGAAAAAAAGCCCATCTCAGTTATAATCTGAGTGCAGGCAACAACAGCTCTACTGGTGAGATTTCTTCTCCATTTCTAATGCCATCCCGCTGCAGTCGGATGGACAGGCAGGGAGCCACAGCTCACATACGTGACATTGAAAGTAGGGCAGCCTCACCAGGACTTGAGGCCCTGTGGGTAAGATGAAAAGAATGAATTGCAAATAATCATCTCCCCACATTCAGAACTTAGGTGTGGTTATTATTGTTGTAGGTGATGGGCTCCGTTTTAGTTTTACTTCTAGACCTGAATAACTTAGATGTAACAGGGTGGTGCTGGAGTCTCATGTAGGTTTGTTTCTCAGCACTGCAGTCTGCCACCCTTGGACAAGTGATTGACCTCTTAAATGAAGTGATGGGACCTATGTGAGCCTCCTGGCAGACCATAGGCCACCAGAACTACAGCAGGAAGTGCCGTCCATACCTCCCCTTCTTCCTCCAGAGCCTTGCTTGTAATGGGTGTGTGGTTTGAATATGGTTTGCCGCGTCTGAACCTCATGTTGAAAATTTTTTCCCATGGCAACAGTGTTGAGAGGTGGGGCCTTGGAGAGGCAATGGTGTTAAGAATTCATGCCTGGGCTGGGGCTGGGGCTCAGCAGTAGCGCACTTGCCTGGCATGTGTGAGGCACTGGGTTTGATTCTCAGCACCACATATAAATAAAATAAAGGTCTATTAACAACTTAATAATAATAATTCATGCCTTTCTCTTGGGAATTGTTCTTCTCAGAACTAGATTACTTACCCCAAGAGTAGCTCATGCTAAAGCAAGGCTGTCCCTCATTTGCATGGACCTGCTTACCCTTCCACTTTCCATCAGGAATTGAAGCAGTACAAGGCCCTCAACAGGTGTGACGACTTGACTTTGCACTTCCCAGCCTCCAGAACTGGTATTTATAGTGACCCAATCTCAGGTATTCTGAAAGCAACAAAAAACAGACTCGTAAGTTTCTCTGTGAGCACTTACTGGCTGATGGATAGGGAAATTGCACTTGGAAGAAAACCCCTTAGATTTTAATTTTAAAACTAAAATGTCTTAATTTTATTGCAGAAACTGGAAGAGAAGTTCCGGCTGAATAGGCGAGAACTGATTGCCTTTGAATTCCCAGTGTTAGTGGCCTTAGAATTTGCACTCCATTTACCAGAGCACGAAGTCATGCCACACTACAGACGCCTGATCCAGAACTCCTAGCACAGGGCCCAGCAGGGTGAAGGACCATTCCTCTGAGTGCCGTGGAGCGGAGTTCACTACTGGAAATGCAAAAAATAGAACTCAAAAGTACCAAGCTTCTTATCCTCATCACAGTTTTCGCAGAGAAGCAGTACTGGAAACTTCACGGGGTCTTCAGTCTGGCTGGCCGCGAAGAGTGTGAGCCATTCATTACACAAGCAAGTGAAAAGAAGATTCATGCTGAGGACAGCAAAGTCCCCTACCTAGCAAGAACTCAGCTGCCTCCAAGGGGCTTCCTGCCAGGCATGCACACCTTGCCAGCATGACCCTGGGCCTTCGCTCCAGACCCATTCCAACTCTGAGCACAGAGTGCCAGAGCAGACGAGGGAAGCAGATTTGCAGAACTGAAGGAAAACTTTTCTACCATCCCTGTGTCAAAAGAGCGTGCCAATCTATTTTTGTATCAGCCATTGGAAGTGCACTTTTCCCCGGGGGCATGTGGATGTGAGTGTGCAAGTGTCAGAGATCCTGCATCAGCCCTCAGCCCCCAAAGTCAGTGCCACCCTCTGCAGAGCCGACTTGGGGCAACGATTTCTGAGTGATTTCTGGTTAAGAATCCCTCGGTTCCAGGTTGGCATCTTCTGCCCTTAGGAAATGACATTGTTTTTGTGACTGCTCCTGCCACAATCGGACAAAGACGAAGTTCTCAGTGTTGGAGGAGTCACAGAAAGGCGTGGAGTGTGGCGCTACCTTCCTGCCATCCCACTGCGGGCATCTGTCTGGTCTGCACACTTTGGAGATGGTGGGGGTTGTGCTCCATCGATCTCGTTCCTGTGCTCTATGTTAGAGTGCATAATAAGCACATTGATTGTGCTAAATATGTGTTTTATAAAAATCCAGTATAGGGGTAAGACGTATGACATGTTTTGTGGCTTTTGCACTGGGACAAACTGCATTTTGAGCGGTGGTTGAGTTGATTCAGGTGGCTCTTGTTGCCGAGAATCCATAGCTCTCAGTGCAGAATTTTAATCACGACTTGTCCTGATGCTCGGGCATGACCTGTGCTGACTCATGTCACTACATGGTCACCTTATAGCCACAGGACAGGTGTCAACTGGCTGAAGAAAGCTTGTAGCCATGTAAAAAGAATTAAAATATTTTGTTTTATATATAGAAGTATGTGTATGTGTAGAGACGAAGGTCTCACCAGTCAACTTGGCCCCCTCCGTGGAAAATTCCTCGGCCTCCGTCACACACAGGCTGTAGTGGGGTCGCAGACCTGGATCAACCGATATCACCCAGAGAAAGGGGGATGTGGGCAGTGAGGGTATATGGCTTTTGTTAGCAGAGCTCAGAAGAATCCTACAGCCCTACAAGATGGACTTTTTTTTTTTTTCCTTCTGTTTCCCAGGCTGGTCTCAAACTCCTGGGCTCAAGGGATCCTCCTGCCTCAGCCTCCTGAGTAGCTGGGACTATAGGTGGGCACCACCATGCCTGGTTCCTACAGGATGGGGCAAGGGCAATCAAGCAGCAGCTGGTGAGAACAGGGGATAATACTTGGCTTCTAAATCAGTCTTAGGTTTGACTGAGTTCAATCCTAATCTTTTGCTAACAAGTTTCCTTGGCCAGAATCAGTTGTAAATCGGTGATTTTGAAGTAGGGATATAATGAACGTGGTCTACTAGTTGAAAGCTAAATCAACTAGTATTTAAGGTGCACATATTATCAATAAAGCAAATTGAGAAGCTCAGAGTGTTCAAAGCATCTCCATCTCCTGAACTACAAAATGCCTTTCAACTTACTGGTATCTGTCATCTTGTTCTCTCTGATGAGACGCCTGGCTCAGGTGTGTGGACAGTGGCTACAGGTGGAGAGCCGTTCTGAGAAGAATCTCTAGCATGTAGAAATGACCCAGGGAGACACTAATGACTGACATGGGAGGGCAGCCTGAGACCTTCCTTGTGTCATGAAGTAGTCCAGACTAATATTCTTGGCTTTGGGGTGATTTGTTTTTTTAGTGTTTATGAGGTGGACTTGGAAAGTTATTGGTTCATTTCTCTTTTAAAGATTAATTTTGAATTTTAAGTTCTATTCTGTGGATTTGTGGAGGGGAGAGTTTTGTTTTGAATTGGAAGGGAGGGCATCTTCATGAGAATGAAGGCATTTTCTCATGTCCCCACCAGCTTTCTAGAGGCAAAGGAAGAGGGGGAAGGACTTGGGTAACACGCAGAGATGCCCCTGTGACAGGTGCAAAGCCTTGAGCTTCGGCAAAGAGTCGAGGAGGAAACCTGAACCTGTGAGGCGAGAAAGTCACTCAGACCAGTTCTAGAAGAGTCTAAGGTTTTGCCTTTGACCTCTATCACTGTGCAGTCCTGGACATTTCCAAGCCCTGCTCCCTCTCAAGACCTCCCTGAAGCCTCTCCGGTTTTCTCCATTCACAAGTATCCATGGGGAAGCTCACTCCAGCCAAACACTCCTCAGTTAAACACTAGCGGGTTCTGCCTGAGTGGGTTCCTCCAGAGCTGGCCTGGGGGCCTGGGCTCCTCTAGTCAGCCCTGGCTGTTGGGGAGCAGATGGGAATCAAATAAGCAGAAAGGTGGTACCCACCTGGGCTGGGTCAAGTCCCTGTCCTCTTCCATACCTGCCTGAAGGCCTGAGCCTCAGCCAACCCTGGGACACAGAAATCCCCACTCTCCCTCCTTTCTCCTCTTAAATAAAACCCATGTTAAAAAAAAAAAAAAAAAAACAGGAAATCCATACTAAAGGCAAACAGTTTGTTTTCCTGGGCTTTTTCTTTCTGATCAGAAATTTCCCTTCCAGGATTTTTCTGTTGTCATCAGCCAGCAGGTTTTGCAGGGGGAGGTCACTTACTCCACACAGATCACTCTGTACCATGTGCCCTACCTTAGTGATTGGGGGCAGGGGGAGGGGGCCGAGGTTCCTTCCCCTTCTTGTTATTCTTTCCTGACCCTTCATCCCCACAACAGCAAATAAAACTGTTTCAGGCTCTTGCTACCGAATTCTTTATCTCTCCCTCAGACATTTCCTGTTCAGTGCTGAACAGCAGGCCCTCTGCCCTCACCAGCCCTGACTGCCTCAGATTAAGTGGAGAACTGAAACCTTCCTGCCTCTTGCAAGTTGCAAACAAAGTAAAATTGAACCAGTTACTCAAATTTACTAGAAAGTTCTGGTGCCATCCACCCAGCAAAGGAACTGAGTTCTTCAAAGCAAGGAGTCGATAGGGGGAGCAACCCAAGAGCAGCTTGAAGTCGCCTCCCTGGGACAGTTTGGTTAAGGAAAGCACTAGCCAGGTCACAGCAGGTCCAGGTAGGGGAGTGCTGAGGGCCAGAGGTACAGATCTGAAGTCACTTTTTAAAAATACCACCTTAAAAAGCAGTTTTCCAAAATGCACCTGCAAGGAATAAGTGACATTAAAAAAAAAAAAGCCAAAAGTAACCACACATGGCCACGACACAGGGCCCATCCAGAATGAGAGAGTACCCCAGCAAGGCCCCATCCCATATAGGACCATTCAAATTACTAACTAGTTCCTTCAGAAAATCTGCAAGTGTAGAGCTGGTTACACCACAAACATGCCTGTGAGTACCCTGCTTCCCTGTACCCCACCTCCCTCCACCCCCCTCTCTGCTCAGGTTGGGCGGAGAGCCAGCAGCATGTGCATCACCTAGGGGCGTGTTAAGATTGCTGGATCTGCATCTTTACATCCCTGGGTGATTTGTATGCATTGAAGTCTGAAAAGCATTGGTCCTCCATATAAGCACAAGACATAATTATCTTCTTAAAAGGTACAGCTTGCCCTGTATAGCATTGGCCTTAGATAAAGGTACAGAAAAAATGCCCATGGTTTTTAAACCCCCCAAAAATTGTCACCCTGTCACTGGGAGGTAGTTCTAACTCAGTTGACCTAGCTGCCTCACCAAATAATCTCTGGATGCAAAAGACCAGAAAGAGACAAACTAGACTCAGCCACAGTGAATACACAGGTCCCAAGCAAGCAACTGGGTTCCAGTAGCCTTATCGCCTCAGCCAGTGTTGGGTCAGCCTGTGTGCCTGGCTCTCCTTAGCCCAGGGATGGGAAGTTTCAATGGCGAGTTGGGGCAACTGAAGGCACCATGACCCCTACACTATGGCTAAGAGCTGTAGAGCTGTGACCTTAGGGACACCCTGGGTGAGCAGGTCTCCAGTTTACTATATTCATTGAAGTTCACTTAATGTTTATTAAATGTATCTTATATTGGGTTCTATGGGCTTCTAGTTCGACCAGAGGGAGCCAAATAATGCAGAAACTCAAAAGTGCTAGGGGAGGGTCAAAGCAGCAGGGTTGGGATTCAGCCTGGCATCCAGGTAATTAGCTGGGGTAAGTTAGAGAAAATGTTTGGTCCCACAAGAGAAAACCAAGAAACCAGAGCTGACAACTTAAGTTCATGTTCAGAGGACTAGAGGAAATGAATTTGGAGACTACTTACCAAGGCACCAGGAGATTGGTAAGACGCCAGAGACGGATACTGTGGTGGACAGATAAACCTTTGGACACTGGGCGCTGGTGTTGGGGAGGATTCACCAAGAAGACACCACTCCCAGGCCTGTGCTGGGCACTTAAAGAATGTCTTATATAACCCTGAACAAGCTCTAAATCTAGGTATCCTGCTCCCTGTTTCATACATGAGGAAATGGAGGCGAGACATCACCTGACATGCCCAGCATCATACAGCAAGTGACAAAGGCAAGATCCAAACCCAGGTCCCATTGCAATGGGCCACCCTGCCTCAGCTTGGGTCCAAAAAGAAATGCAAAGAAGGTGGAAGGCCAGACGCAGGCTGGAGTCAGTTGTGCCCCTGGGCCTGCTGCACTGCTAGCCTCTCAGGTGAGAAGGGCCTCATCCTGACCCCACCCAGCAACCACCAGCCCTTTGACACACTGAGAGGAGAAGGGATCTGAAGCCACTAACTCCATAGCATCATGCTGTTAGGTGTGAGTGGCCTCCATGTCTGCTGTGGGGCACACATCTGGGCCTCTAGTCAAACATGGGGTGTTTGGGAATGTACTTCTCTAACAAGTGAACTAAAGGCTTAGGGGGAATAAATAGATCACAGTGAAGTGGCCAATGTTCTTGTCCACCAACATCCCACCCACTGTTTTATTGTACATGCATGATCTTGCACTGTGTGTTATAATTAACACAAATTCTCTTTGCTCGATTGCTCTGCATATTCCTTGTCTCTTGTCCCCTCAGTCACTGTATTGGGTATAAATGTGTTTTTCTCTAATGCTAAGCCAACCATACCTGGGGCAAGCAGGCAGTCATCGAAGGACACATCTCACAATGCAGCCCCAAGAATGATATAGAGATTTTGAACTGTTCAATACTACTCATGCTAAGCCTCCAGATGTCACAGGTAGACTCGTTCACCTCCACCGTCACTTAACTGCTACTCAAGACCACAGGACTCAGCAGGGCAGGACTGGTGTTCACTGCCATCTCCCCAAACACCAACCACAGTGCCTGGCACACAGAATTCTCCAAAATGGCTGGTTATGTCAAATAAACCATCACAAAACAATGACCCCATTGGACAAAATGTTCTCCTTGCAACTCTGAATCTGTTCTTTACTGCAGACCACAGTAACTAGCTTCCCTCACACCTTCAGGTTCTGGTTAGATTCTGGAGGGAGAGACACTGATCAGAAATTGGAAAGCAGGAGAATGGGTCCGGGTGTATGTCCACAGCCCAGGTCCCACCCCAACCAAGAAACCCTGATAGTCTTGGTCTCACCATCCCTTCCTTCTCTGCAATCACTCCAGTTACCCCGTCACACATGCCAGCAGTTCCTGCTTGCCTACTTGATTCCCCCAGTTGACAGCAAACACAGGCAATGGGGAGGGGGGTGTCTATATTCCAAGCATTTCTCAGGAGAGTCCTGAGAAAGCATCAAGAATGGATGGGAGAGGTCAAGAGGATCACATAAGAAAGGGAAGGAAAGGGAAAGGAAAGGACCCAAGGTAGCTTGGCTTCAGCGAAACTGACCTCAGAGCAGCCCACCTGGGCCCCTGCCCACCAGCTAAAGTTGCCCCTGCCAGACTTTGGAGTTCTTGTGAGTCCCCATGAGGGGCCTCGGAACAGGAGCTGATCATAAAAGACAACCAAAAAGAAAACCCAGTGGTCCAAAGCAGAGGATGGATGGCATGTTCTGCCAGAACCTCTCACGATCAATTATTTTTAAAAAAAACTTATTTCTAGAAAAAGGACCCCTTTGAGACACATCGAGAAGTCCCTTATGAACACTACATACTGTTGTACAAGAATCGAAGCCAGATAACCATTTTTTCCTAAGGCAGCTGCTATCTCCCATGAAACCAAATTTCATTTTTATTGACAAAATTTTTTAAAAAAGACGCAAATAGAATAGCCTATGTTCCCTCTCTCTTTTCATGTGTGTATTAGGGAGAGTGACAGCCATTTTCAAGGGAAGCCTAGAGTATGGATAATTTGGGGGGAAAGAGTGCAGTTAAAAGCAGAAAGGCCTGGAAAAGAAAAAATGGTTTTCAGCAGGGGCCTCCGAAAAGGTCAGAAGCTGCTGACCTAGGTGAGGCAGGCGTAGGAGGGAGATTGGAAAAGTTCCTAAGACTGGCAGGCCACCGTGTGTCTAAACAAGCCACTGAGCAGTCCGTGCCTGTGGGAGGGCTCCTAAGACCGCCCATCAGGAGGGTTCTGGAAAAAATCAAATGAGGGCCCAGCACAGAGTTGGCTCTCAGTAAATGGAAACAATTATTACTCCCTCCCCTGAACTGAGTTAGTCCACGTATGTGTGCACATACATGCACACTCACGCATGTGCATGGACACACACATTTTTATGGGATAACACAATGGTGGACAATAAGACCTCTAGAACCAAATGGGGACTCATTTGGATTCTGTTCCTTTCTTGTCCCCATTGCTTGGGCACAACTGCTTGGGCAAATAGAGGCCATGGTTGCAGTCCCGGGAACACAGGTGATGTCCCTGAAGAGGCACAGTGATCCTTTTAACTAGGTGGTTCCCACACTTGAGAGCCAATGTATTATGGACACTGGGTGCCTTGATGTTGCCTTTAACACAAATGACCGCTAGGTGCTAACTTGAGGAACTAAGAACTCAATGGGGGTGATTATGAGGCCCCCGTGGCATCGAGGATTTCTCCTCCATGATGAACAGGTCAGTTACAACCTTGGCTGAGTCAAGCTCCCATGGACACCTGCCCTGCCAAGTGACCTTTCCCCTCAGTGACAGCTGGCTTCTCTCCCTCTATTCTCCTCCCCATGTGGAGGGTCAGCGGGTGACTCTGGGCTCATTGATGCAGGGTTGGCAGATGGCCTGGCTTTATCTGTGTCTCCCACTGAGCCTAGATCCCCTCACTCTGGGGTAGAGCATCCCAGAGAGGGAGGCCTGCTGGCCAACACTGCCCTACAACTGTATCTGAGCAGGGCCTGACACCAAACGGCCACCCTCGTTAGGTCTACATCAGAGCCCAGGCTAAAAATGCTGCCAGTCCCTCACTGCTCACCCTGAGGAACCTGGGGTGGTCTGTGAAGAGCCATGGCCCCACATTGTCACTGGTAAGACCCCGCTACATTGTTCACTGTTGTCCACCGCAGATGAGAAATGCCCTTGTCCAGCCTCAGGACACAATCACAGACAACAGGGTCAAGGTGCCTCACAAGTCCAAGAACAGAACCCCAAATCCAAACAAATTCTTCTGGATGAGATGCTACCTGTCCCTTTTACTGGGCCCATGCCATCCCTGTGGTGGCTCTCTGTAGGCCTAGGTTGTTCTGTATTCTCTCCTCCCCAGCCCACCTCCAGCCCCACCCTTCTGCACTCAGAAGGGTCTTGCTTCACCCACCCCTTACCCCCCACCCCAGGACACTCCATACTCCTGGTCTCTGCAGTGAGGTCACTTTTCTCACTATCCTGCCTTTTTAAAAATTTTTTTAATATTTATTTTTTTAGGTGTAACTGGACACAATATCTTTATTTTATTTATTTATTTTTATGTGGTGCTGAGGATTGAACCCAGGGCCTCACACATGCTAGGCAAGCGCTCTACCGCTGAGCCACAACCCCAGCCCCACTATCCTGCCTTTGTCACAAGCTTTCCAGGCCACCCTTCTCTGTCAACCCAGAGCCTAGGTTACCCCCAAGCTCTCCCTTTCCTGCCTCTTTGCACCTCTGCTTCACATCTGGGATCTCCCATCCCCATGTCCTTCCTCAAAGCTCCCTCTGGACCTTGGCTGCCACCTGTCCTGCTGGCTGGCCCCACTGAGGGCAATCTGTTCCCCAATAGCCACACAGTCCCTTTTCCTTTCCAGGACACCTCAGGATCCTACATTCCCACACACACCCACTGGACATAAGCTGCCACTCTAAGCGCACCCAACATCCCGTGGTTTCAGTTGAACAGAAAGTCCTTTGGCCACCGGGTTTGGGAAGTCCCTACAATTCCCCATCAATTTGGGGGATGGGTGTTTTCCACAGCCATCTGGTCAGTTAGACATTTGGGGCCACAGTTTTGGGGAGACATTACTTTGCCCTGAAGGGTTTGCAGAGTCCCGTTCCAGAGCGGTCTGGCCTCACCAAGCCATCCAAAAAGGTATGTCAACTCAGCCACCCTGGAAGAGACAACATATCTTTTGTCCCCCATAGTAAACAATGTGATCCTTAAAAAGTCCCTACGATAGCTTTAAATCAAAGAACTGAAAACAAGACAGAGGAAGAGAAAGAGGAGAAATACCCATTTAGTCCATAAATTTTTCCTAATTAAAATAGTTCATCTCTAAATTCCCATTAGCACAAGACCTAGACCTGGAGAGAGAACTCTTATTGTTGTCAAGAGAAGTCTTCAGAGACCAGTTACTATCAGAATCAAACAATCTGCTGGAAAACTAAAGAGGTTATTATTTTTGTTGTTGTGCTGTGCTGGAGGCTGAACCCAGGGCCTTGCTCATGCTGGTCAATGCTCTATCACTGAACAACATCTCTAGTCCCTAATGAGGTGTTTGATGAGCATCTGTCAAGTGTGGTCCTAGTTACATCAGAATCACCCAAGGTCCTTTTAGAAAAGAGAATTCTAGAATTTTTGAGGATGGTATCTAGGGATTTTTATGTGCAACAAATCCCCCAGGTGACTTTTCTACATTTCAAATTTGAGAGTCACATCCATAGAGGTGTCAAGCTATCATAACCAAATATACTGAAGGCAATCAAAGGTTTTGATCCCAGCAAGGGCTTCTCAAACTGCAACACACATAGGAACTTGTTAAAAATGCAGGTGCCCGGGCCTAGGAATGTAGTTCAAGTGGTAGAGCACTTGCCCAGCATGCACGAGGCCCTGGGTTCCATCCCCAGCACCACAAAATAAAAATAAAATACAGATGCCCAGTCAGAAGGCCTCGGATGATGGGACTCAAGATTCTAGATAGCCAGAATTGCCAGTCCAGAAATCACATTTTAATATATTTAGTAGCAAGGGGCTAAGAGGGCATGATTCTTCTGCATTATCTGCTATGACAATGTGTGTGAGTGCATGCATGTGCGTGCACATAACATCTACACTCTCTTTTCCCTACCAACTGGAGGACACAGAAAATGGAAGAGCCACAAGATGGAAGAACCCTTGGCCTTTGATTTACCATGTGGAAAGAAACAGTCTAAAGAGGGACAGCCAGTCAGGAACTCTCTCTTTGAATCGTTATGCCAGTGAGAAATAAATTGTGTTAGGTCCTTGTAATTTGGGGGGTTGCTACAATATGAACTATAGAATCCCTACTAGAAAAGCCTTGAAGACATTCAGAGGAAGCATGGGGCTGTTGCAAATGTAGGTCCAAAACTTCAAAGAGGCTGCACTGGCAACAAGGATGTGTGAAATATCTGTGCAGAGTGGTGGCTAAAGTGATGGGTATGCATGACACTGCCCCAGGAGGAGAAGATGCCGGACCAAGCCTTGAGGGATGATAACTTCTTATAATGGGAAGAAGAGAATAAGTCTGCAAAGAGGAGAAAGGGTGGTGAGGAAGGTAGGGGGCAGATGGGAGAGCTGACACAGGACTGCTTCTTTGGAACAAGAATTGAATGAATGCCCCTGAGAGGCCTGAAAGTCTCAATTGCATTTAAAGATAGGAACATCACTGAGGACCTTCATGAGCACAATTTTAGAAAGTGTCTGGAATCAGACTGAAGAGCTCAGGACAACTTTGCCACTTTGTTGTCTTTATTAATTTTTGTTATTTTTTGTTTTGCTTTCGGGGGACCATTCTCCTAAGCACATGGTGTGATTATTTACAGCAGAAATTTCCCCAGAGGCCCATAACTCTTCACTGGAAAGCACCAATAGTTTGTACTCGAAGATGCCAACTTTGAATCCCTCTGCAGTTTCCACCAACCCTGGAATATTTGCATCCTGATCACTACTTACTCCTGAATCTCCATAATAAAAGACTCACCTCAATCCAAATTCCTAATTCCCCAAAGATGAGCTTGTCTTCCTCACTCCAAAGCATGCCAAGCCCTGTTGTTCTCCTCTACTGCCACAGTAAATTCAGTTTTGTCTCCTCGATGTGTTGGCACTATTTGGAGAGCTGACTTAGGACAAAGTGGATGAAGAAACAAGTTTTGTTTTTGCTTTAAGCTGGTACAGAGGAGAATATTTAAATAACCAAAAGAGAGACATCCTCAAGTTCTTGAGAAGAAAAGTCAGAATAAAAATGAGACCAAGGAGCCAGGCGTGGTGTTGCACACCTGTAATCCCAGTGATTCAGGGGGCTGAAGCAGGAGGATTCCAAATTTGAGGCCAACCTCAGCAACTTAGCAAGGCCCTAAGCAACTTAATGAGACCATATCTCAAAAATTTTTAAAACAGGACTGGGGATGTGGCTCAGGGGTTAGGCGCCCCTGGGTTCAATCCCCAGTTACTGCCCCCTGCCAAATGTGCCCAGGCAGAGGGGTTAATGTCAAGTTGAAGGGAGGTACTCCTCAATTGCCGAAAGGAGGAATGAGAAGTATAGATGTGGGCAGGCATGCATGATAAACAGTGGGAAGGAGAGAGTGTTCTCCCTGACTACTTCTTTAAATGGGGACAGAGGGCAAAAGGGCCAGGGGGCTTGGAGAGAGTGAACAGTACTTGGAATCATGCTGGAAATGGGGAAAGTGAACCAACCTGAATAGCTCTCGTTTCCCTAAGCACCAGAACTACAGGAGACTGATGATCATGACTGTCTAGAAACACAGTGCACCCTGTGACTTCTCAAATGAACGAATGTGTGTGAGTCCGTTTTTTACCCCTGAGACCAAAATATCGGACAAGAAAAACTTAGAAGAGGAAAAGTCTATTTTGGCTCATGGTTTCAGAGGTTTAATCCATGACTGGCTGGGTCCATTGCCCTCAAGGTGAGGCAGAACGTCATGGTGGAAGAGTACTGTCACCTCAGGGTAGCTGAGGCAGGAGGATCCCAAATTCAAAGCCAGTCTCAGCAACTTAGTGAGACCCTGTCTCAAAATAAAATATAAAAATATTTTTAAGGGGGAACTGTGTATGGGCTCAGTGGTTAAGCACCTCTGGGGCTCATTCGCTGGTATCAAGAAAAAAATTTTTTTTTCTCTACTAATTATCTCAACAAAACTAAGAGGAGATTAAAGTACTTTTCCCACTTTAAAGATGAGAGAATTGGGTCTGAGGTTGTGACTCAGTGGTAGAGCACTTGCCTAGCATGTGTGAAGCACTAGGTTTGATCTTCAGCACCACATAAAAATAATTAAACAAAATAAAGGTATTGTGTCCATCTACAACTAAAAAAAAATTTTTTTTTAAAAAGATGAGAGAACTGGGTGGGTTGTTCACCTCCAGCCCATAACTGGGGCTCAGACTGCTTCAGACCTCAACAGAGGCAGCCATGGACTCTAAGCAATTGGAAAAGACCACGCAGGATGAGGAGAGAGAAAATTCTTGAGAAAGAAGAATCAGCTTTGCCACAAAATAGAATGAATACCATGCCTTAGCACAGGTGGAATTCATCACTTGGGGCCCCACACAGGGATGGGGGAGTTGGTTAAGGGTAGCCCAAGTTTCCCAAGAGAAGCCTGATCAATGACAGTCCTTCCCTGGCTGCCACTTCCCCTTCTTGGAAGCCAAGAGTCTCTGAGTCTATTGAAATCGCCTCCCCGTGGCATGACTATCTTTGTCCACTGGGCCCCAACAGATGACCCCCATTAGTCAAAGGGCCAGAGCAGTGATATATTCTCAAAGAATTTAAAGGGAAAAAATCTTCTTCCTTCTGTTTTATATCTGATCCCACTGTTCATGCCCACCCCACCCCGCCCCCAGGCTCCCCTGGAAAACACTCAGGTTAAATGTGGAACAACACTGTCATCCCAGGCCTTAAAAAACAAGTCCCTGAAGCAGTGTGTGTGTCTTTATGTGTAAGATACATGGAGGGGATGCAGAGGGTAGAAACAGTGATAATTCTGCATGTGCCTCATCTTCTCGTTGGCCTCACCAATTCAAGCAAACAGGATATTTACAGACCTCAGGCTTCTCCAGGTGTTTCTGGTACCATGGGACTGGTTGGATTCCCAGTTACCTCAAGCCAGAGCCTCTGCTATTGAAGAAATAATTTCATTTTCAGCTTTGGACATTAAACTGGATCAGGTACCTCAAGGCTACTTCAGGAACATGGGCTATGTGCCCTAGGGGCTGGTAAGACAAATATGAGGTAACCATCTGTTGTAGTTTAGATATGAGATATTCCTCAAAAGCTCATGTGCAAGACAATGCAAGGAAGTTTAGAGGTGAAATGGTTGGGTTATGAGAGTTTTAACCTGATCAATGCATTAATACGCTAACAGGGATTAACTGGGTAGTAACTATAGGTAGGTAGGGTGTATCTGGAGGAGGTGAGTCATGGGGGGGCATGCATTTGGGGTTTATGTTTTGTTCTTGGTGAAGGTTTCTTTCTGCTTCGTGGTGGCCATGTCCTGAGCCACTTTTCTGTACCTCTCTCTTCCACCATGATGTTCTGCCACACCCTGGGCCCAGAGCAATGGAGTCAGCCATCTATGGACTAATACCTCTGAAACCAGGAGCCCTCAAGTAAACTTTTCCTCCTCTAAAATTGTTCTTGTCAGATATTTTGGTCACAGTGTGAAAAAGACCGACTAAAACACCACCTAACCCACCATGCTTCTCCATCATCTGACTGGAGGGTAAAGGTACTTTGTGAGAAGAAGTCAAACTAAAAAGGTAGATAAGGAAAATGGAAAGTGGGTGTCTCACCCTCTTCAGGAGCTTGGTTAGGAAGAACGATTTCTTTTGTTTGAGATTTGATGTGGAAGAGGGATATACTTGTATCCCAAGGCCAACAGCATACATCCCAACTCTTATAGAGCATCAAAGAAAATAGGATGCGATATTAAAGAAAGTACAACACCCATATCCTCTGTGGGCTTCTTTTCAGATGTCTAAAAACAAAATGTTTGGTAAGAATTGAGGGCTAAGAGACACATAGGGATACAAATGTATGGCTCCACTGATATGGGGTATCCAGAACAGGCGAGTTCATAGACACAGAAAGTAGAATGGTGGTTACTATTATTTAGTGAGTATGGAGCTCTACTTGCGATGATGAAAATGTTCCTGAAATTAATGGTGGTGACAGTTGTACAACATTATGAATATATTTATAATGCCACCAAATTTTACATTTTAAAATGGACAATAAGATAAATTATGTGTTTTGTAATTTTACACAATTAAAAAGAAAAAAGGGCTGAGGGAAACCAGAGAAGCCATGAAGGAGAATAATCAGCCCCGTGCAGGGTGGAGCCCCAGAAGAACATTCCAGCTGGCACTCCAGTGTCCAGTGCTGTGGTGCTGATATGTTCCACTTCTCCAGGGCTCCTTAATAGCTTGGTTCCACATGTGTTGAAACTTGAAGTTGTTTGGAATATAGGCCTTAACTTAGGTGGCACATCCCTCTAAGTCAACCCCAGCACATCCTCTCTGGCCTCTTGGTTACCACCTGGTGGCTTAGGGAGGAACCCACATAAGCAGCTACAAATCCATTCTCCTGTCTTCTCTTCTCTGGATTGGCAGCCAAAGACAGGGCTGACTTGAGATGTAGCTCAGCAGTAGAGCATACGCTTAGCAAGTGTGAGGCCCTGGATTCAATCCCCAGTACCCCCACACACACACACACACACACAAAAGGTGGGGGTGGGAAGGGGGCTGTCCCTCACTAATGCTCTGGGAACCATACAATATACACTGAAGGACCCATGAGCTCAGGGAAGAGGATCTTTCAGAAAGTTCTTCCACTCTGCTTCTCTTACCTTTTCTTCTGTATCTGTCATCTATTGCCACAATAATGCTGCAAACCAAACCACGCCAAATCTTAGTGGTTTAAACTAGCAGTCATTTAGTATTTCTCATGAGCCTTGGGGGAAGCTGGCTGTTTTGCTGACCTTGACCAAGTTATGTTAGCTGAGAGCTGGTCTAGAACAGCCTCATCTGGGACGACTCAGCTGTGCTCCACAGGGTCTCTCATCCTCCAGCAGGCAAAGGGATCACCACTATTGCAGTGGGAGAGGGAGACTGAACCCAACTCTGGAAACCACAGAGGCCACTGGGGATTTATAGCCAATGAGCAGGCTGAAGGAATCAGTGGATGGAATATGACCAAGAGGAACTTCGTTAGGCAAGAGTGGAAGGCATTCTTCCTAAATGGGCTTGGCAGAATTCTTGCTGAGCTGAGCTCCAAAGGCCATGGTCTGCCTAAGACAAGGGCTCAGAGGAGTCTTTCTAAAACTGAATCAAAAAGAGAATCCTTGTCAAATTGAGCAAGTGGGAATGTACAGACTTCTTAAGGTCTAGGCTGAGTACTGGCAGTGTTACTTACATTGGCCAAAGTAAGCCACAAGGCTAGCCCAAGTCCAAAGAGTAGGGAAATGGCTCCTTCGCGCTGCAAATATCATGGACACAGGGAAGGGTGGAAAATTACTCCCATCTTTTCAATGGATTTCCTACTCTCTCCATGGGAAGACCCATCTTCCCTGACCAGGACCCTCAGGCAGAATGACCCCCCAGTCACTCCCACTAGCCTGATTTTTGTACCCTGGCTGAGCATGGAAGACTTTACTACCTGGGAAGGTGTAGCCTGGGAGGGTCCAGTGTTGGAACCCAGGCAGCCTGGGGATTGCACGTCGTGATGAAGTTCTCCACACCAAGAAATGGAAAGAGAACAAGACTCCCATGACTACAACACACCTTCAGAGAGACCTGGTCATAGGAAAAAGCAGAAGTCTGGATGTCAGAGGTAGGTGGAGAGTAACACCAGGGGTAAATGGGGACTTATTAGAAATGGTAATGATGACATTAATAGTGGCCACCATTTCCTGGGCATCTGACATATCTTAGGCATCATGCTAGGCATTTAATCATGTTTAACATGATTAAAACATCCCTGTTGTTATAACCCTCATTTTTACCATTAAGGAAATTAAGACTCAGCCAAAAATCGTGGAGCTAGCAAATGAAGATGACTACTATCATTTGAATCCACAGTTAGTGAGCACCTTCTGTGTCGGGCTCTGTGCGAACAAAAATAATCAGTCAAGGAACCTGGCTTTCTACAACAGACCACACGTGGGAAAGGGCAGACAAGCTAAGAAGGTGCTTCACTATGTGCTCGGGCACAAAGAGAACAGAGGAAGGATGCTCGTGGGGCCTGTCTCGCACTCGGGTTAGTACAGGCCTTTCCTATTGCATCACGTTGGCTGCTCAGAGGTGGTTTTGAGTTAGCAGCCTTTGGCTGCTAGTAACAGAGACCAGAAATAACAATGTCTTGAACAAAGAACCGCTTAATTATTTTCTCTTGCATAAAAGAAAGTTGGAGGTGGGCAGCCTGGCTAGTACAAGAGCTCCACTGTCCTTAGACCACAGTGTCAAGGGGCAGGACACAGGTGGGATCTGAGCTGGGCCCAGGGAAACTGCTTTCCCAGGTCCCCCATCCATTGCATCCATTCCCTGACCCCAGGGTAGTTTCCTAAATGAGAGACCAAGATTCTGAGTCGGGGACTTTGAGATGGGAAGTTCTTAGGGGGACACACCCTGGGTCCCCTCCTGGGACCCCTACCTCTGTGCTGACTGCACATGAATCTGTTGTCAGCATGCCAACTGCTCCTAGGCAGTTCTCCTTCCCTTGGGGAGCAAGTACTTTCCTTGGAGTAGATGTTTGAGAAATGGCTGAGGGGCTGGGGGTGTAGCTCAGTTGGATGCACAAGGCCCTGGGTTCAATCGCCAGCACCACAAAAAGAGAGAGAAAGAAGTGGCCGATAGACAAACGCAGTGCACAATTTGACTCAGTTGTATCCTCAAGACCCCCAGTGAAAGGACAACTGCTGGCATCTCAAATCTTCAAATGGCACCATCTGAGAGTAGAGGTTACCTCTATTTTCACCATAAAATGGGGACCCACACCCTTAATTCCCTGCCAAAGCTCAGCCAACACAAGGCATGTCATGCATAACAAACTTTCCTGGAGACCTGAGGATAACATGGGACACTGAGTGAAAAATTTTAAAAATCTCACCCACCAGGGTGCTAATAAACATGCCCCTGCTATGCAGACTCTCTCTGGAGATCCTCTCCTTGCCTTGGGTTCTCTGATCCCTCAGGCCACCCCAATATTTCACATCCCAGATGCAAGACTCACACCCACTTCTCTCCCCACTTCCAGAGAAGAGAAGGCAAAAGATGTGGCTCCTAAGGAAAGCAGACTTTGATAGAAGTACTTGAACCACTTAAAAACCTGCCTAGGACACGATCCCATTCACAAGAAATCTCCAGAATAGGCAAATCTACAGATATCGAAAGTGGATTTGAGGTTGCCTAAGCCAGTAGGAGTTGGGTGGGAAGGGGTGACAAAGGGTATAGGTTTTGGGGTGAAGAAATGTTCTATAATTAGATAGTGGTGATGGTTGCAGAGTTCTGTGAATATACTAAAAACCACTGAATTGCGTGCTTTAAACGTGTGCATTCCAGGCAGTCTGCTACAGCTCAATGAAGGGGGTAGTAGGCTCAAGGCTTCCCTCAGTAGCCCCAGCCCTTACATAGAAAGTCACCAGAGCGACATCCGTCAGAATAAGGGAGATGCTGCTTCGAGCACAACTCCACTTGATATACCAGACACCTGCAGCACCTGCCTATTTGAAGGACCATAAGCTCACCTGAGCAGCAGGAGTAGCTGATTGGCCCCCCTAGGGAAAACGAAGCCGCCATCTATAACAGGGACTAGAACCCCGTGCCTGTTTGTATCTGATAAATGAAAGAGTCAGGAAATCAATGAAGGAACGATTGCTATCACCTGCCAGGTTAGTGAGTACACCTGGGAGAGAACCGGGGGTCCATCTCCCCCTTACAGCCCTTTACACACACAGCTCCACTTCACTTTGATTTGTCATGCAAACCAACTGGCCCAGGTGAAGGTGCCTGGATTAAGTCTCCCAGTTTCCAAGGGCTTCTATGGCTCTCCCAGAGGCTCAGAGTCATGATGTGAACGCCAACGGGCACAATGGCCTCGCCTTTGCCAGTCCTGCTGGCCTTTCACAACGAGAGCAGGAAATAAATGACTCAAATGTTCCTTTTGGCTCAGGCAATTGTTTAAATGAGATTTTTGCCTTCAGCTGCCAAGCAAGGAGGGCAGTTCCTTCAGGCCCCTCTTGGCTGATCCCAGGGTGAACTGGACACAGGTTTATGTGCCAATTTGTTTTACTAAGTGCAAACTGCTGCTGATCAGGCCACCGAAAATCAGCACAAAGGCCCCAGGAACCCCTCAGTTCACCAGGGAGCAGGGAATGTCTGCCCTCTCTGAAATGTTTCCAGAACAAATCCTGAGGTTTATTGCCCAATTCAGAGGCCCTGCAGATGCCCTGCTGGGTCCTGAAGTCTAGGGGAGCAGATTGCTCCCCTGTTTTTTTTTTTTGAGCCCAGTGACTTGAGGAGCCCAGAAATGAACCAGCACATGAGAAGGGCGCCAGGGCAAACTGGGTTTGAAAATGACTTTGGAATCTTGGCTTAGTACTGGGTGGCCTTGGAAAGGTTTCCTGTCCTGTCTGGGGCTTGGAGTCCTGGTATGGCCTGAAAGGGCAGGGACGTATCACAGAGGAGGTTCCTGCCAGGGTCTGGCACATGACAAGTGCTCACAAAGGTCCTTTCTCCATCCCTGCAGTCAATTCACAGTGTCACCTGCCCCGCCTCTCTTGCAGCCTCATTCCCTGAAGATGCCCCCACTGCCAGCTCCTCTCAAAGGGAGGACAGAATGCTATGGGGGTTAAGAGGCAGGGGGCCTGCATGGTCAGTCAGGACCCTCCAAATCCTCAAAACTTGCCAAGGACCCTGGGGGAAGTTACTTACTTCCTGTGTGCCATCTCTTCTGAAAAATGAGGCTAAGGACGATTCTTGCATCAGAGGCTTCTTGTGAGGAGTGGGAGGCAGCAGGGGGAAGCCTTGTGAGCAATGCAATGTTGGCCAGTGATGGACCACACAGCAGGCTACGTGATTAAGTCAGTCCACTTCGAGTCTGCTCAGTAACTCTCCTTTGCCAGAATGAGAGCAACCCACAGGCAGGGCCCAAGCCTCCTGTGGCCAGTCAATGGTCTGCATCTGGCCAAAATTTGTTACCCATTGGCTCCTCCCAGAACCAGTGGGGAAGGGGCTGGCAATTCCACCTGTGGGGATCCTTGGCTTCCTGGGTCCACTAAAGCAGTTCTCTTTCATTCTGAACCTGGAACCCATTAGACCCCCACCCCCCGAACTACATGCTATATTGTGTATGTGGCTGGATATTTTGAAAGAGGAATTCCTCACCTTTGGCAGATCCTTGGGAGAGTCTGTCTCAGCTTCCTTTCTCCATTTTATTTCCTAATAGCATTTCACTGGCTCTGAAATGCTATTAGGAAATAAAATTGTTTCCTTTTCATTGTCTGTCTCCACCACTAAAATGGAAGCTCCAAGAGACTCAATGGTTGTGTCCCCAGATCCTAAAACAGAGACTAGGTCTCAGTATCTTGGGAATGAATGAGCAGATGAGGTATTTTGATCCAAAGGTAGAACTGCAGACCTGCTCTGCAATGGGAGTCTGGGCCAGCCCTGCAGTCTGTGGGGGTTCTCTTCTAGGTGCTGCATCTGGGCTGGAGATCACTAGAGCAGAGACCAGTGAATGGGAGTATGTTCAAGACCCACCTGAGCAGAGAAGAACCTAGAGGGCCTTGGACCACACTTATTTATCCTGCCATCTTCCAGAGAGGAGAAAGGGCTGTTTTTGTTTTTGTTTTTTTCTTTTTCTCTCTTATTTTCTCTTTCCTCTGTTGTGAGACAGGGTCTCACTATGTTGCCCAGGCTGGTTTTGAACTCATGGGTTCAAGTGATCCTCCCACCTCAACCTCCCCAGTAGCTGGGACTGTAAGCAGGTGCTGTCATAAGCAGGCTCACTATTTTTGACTGCTGTATAATACCCTGTCCCAAATCTTTGGGGCTTAAGGACAATTTTACCATATCTCACAATTTTATGCTCAGGGATTCCTTCAGTTACTGCTTAGCTGGGTGATCCCTCTGCCCCACATGGCAGTGACTGGGATCACTTGGTGGTGTTCAACTGATAGACAGGCTGGTCTAGAGGATGCAAGATGGCTCAGAGTCTGTTCCCTGGAGCATCTGTGTCTGGCTGCTCTACTCAGGTGGCTCTCAGCTCCCAGAGGCCAAGGCAGACACTTCAAGGCTGCTTTTGACCTGGCCCTGGATGTCACATACCACCATTTCCACCATATCCAACTGGCTACAGACAAGTCACAGAGTCACCGGATTCAAAAGAAAGGAACGTGAATGACACAGGACCACTGGGTGGTGGTGTCTCCCCCTGGCTGGGTTTAGAGGACAGAGGCTAAAGCAGGGATGCTAAATAGGGCTGGGAAAAGGTCAAGAGCCTCACCCCTTTGACTTGCAAAACAAGAACCCAAGGACCATGAAGCCACCCCCCAAAAAAAACCCCACCAAACTTTAGCTGACCCCATATTCTTTGATACTTGGCTCAAACATTACTGACCACTCACCTACTTTCATTTTCAGGCAGATCTGGGACATACCTCCTTCGTCAGACCTGCAGACCCAGTGAAGAGAAGGGTGTCCTCTGCTGACACCAAGTTCCAGGATCTGGAGGCCACTGCTCCTTCAACCTTCAAACCCCTCAGCCCCATCTGACCATGCCAACCTCTGAGAAATGTGCCTGAGAATTCAGTAATCAGCAGCTGGTTGCTCTGGCAACACTTCAGATGGTTCAGGAGAGAGGAGGGCAATTCCCAAAGTGCTCCTGGTTGCTCCAGCACCATCCAAGGGAGATCTCAGACAAGCCAACACAGGAGGCTGGGGAAGATCAGAACACTCTAAAAACGCAGTGGGGATGGGAACACAGGCCACAAACCCTAACCTTGGGCAAAGGGAGATAACCTGGCTTTCAGGAAGAAAGTCTCCATGGTTTCAGAGATGTTAGGAATCCACATCTCAGCACTTCCTGAAGAACTGACAACCCTCTATAAAACATGGGTGGAGGGGCTGCATTTCTCCTTTTTTGGTACCAGGGATTGAACCTAGCAGTGCTTAACCACTGTGCCACATCCCCAGCCCTTTTATATTTTATTTAGGGATAGGGTCTCACTGAGTTGCTTAGGGCCTCACTAAATTGCTGGGGCTGGCTTTGAACTCCAGATCCTCCTGCCTCTGCCTCCTGAGTTGCTGGGATTACAGGTTTGTGCCACCATAACTGGCTTCATTTCTTTATTTTAAGAAGTTTCTAATGTGAATACTGCAGGAAGAGGCTTCAAAAAGCCAGGCTTTGAGTCCCAGTTGGGTGGCCCTGGAAATGTTACTGAATTTCTCTGATCTTCTTGAAGAATACAGAGGATGCTTCCTGCACTGCCACAGGAAACAAAGACACGAGTATCTAGCACAGTGCTGGGTATATAATAAGCATCAAGAGCCAGTAGTCTTAGGCATTATTATCAGGCTGGTACCCCAGCAGCTGCTGCCAGCACCCTTCTCTTTTGCTGCTGCCTGGGCCCAGAGAGACAGACGAACTACTCTGAAATAGCACCGACTGACAGATCTAGGGACCCCACAAGGAATCTCCAGGTAACCCCACACATCCTTATGTCTGCAAATACTTTCTAGCAGCCACATTTTTAAAATGTGAAAAGAAGAAAATTTGAGATTATATATCTCATGTGTTTTAAATTTATATTGGATAGATCAAAGATATTTTTTCAATATGAGTGTTTTCCCACACCTAATGGCAGACCTGAATTTGGCCCAGCCATGATTTGATTCAGAGCTCAATGACCTCAAGGGGCTACCAGGACTACAGTTGACAGCCCAGGTCTAAAAGGGGCTGGGTGTGCCTTTCCCCCCTGGGAGAGAGGAGGCTCAAGTGTGGTAGAAGGAGGAGCCTGGGCTTGTGTTTACGATACTTCCCTCCCCCAGGGATACCAATAACGTTTTCTGCAATAACCCCCTGCCAGAGATGAAGAGAAGAAAAAGAAAGGAAAATTACCAAGAAAATAAATGGTTTAATTTTTTAAATCTCCTCAGCAGATTGATTAGTAATAATAGACAACCACATAGAAAACATATTCTTTATTTAAAACAACAAATAAACAAAACAAAACCCTCCAGCTTTGATTTGGGGCCATCAAGGACCAAGAGATTCAGGGGCCAAACAGGACATGAGGATGTGTGGGGTTACCTGGAGATTCCCTGTGGGGTCCCTAGGCCCAGAGAACCATGGCAGATGTGAGCTGGGGGGACTCTAGTGATCTGGGAAGGCCCTAGTCTCACAGACCACTGGGCTCACCCTGCATTCAGATTTGAGATGTGGACTTGGGTGTGAAAGATAGTACTTACAGCTTGAAGAAAAAAGCCCAGCCACGGGGAAACAGAAGGAAAAACAGAAGGAAACTGGAGGAGACAGGAGGACATACTGAAGAAAACACCTTGTCCTCTGCCTCTTGCTGGTGACAAAGAAAATACCTGAGGTTTTAAAAACAATATGACTCTGAAATATAGTAAATAAATTTAAAAAGTACAAAGCCAAAAACATTCTTGCTAGAGATCCTTAAAACAAAAAGAGTCTAAAACTTTTCAGAAAAAAAAAAAAATGTGTGGTCCGTTCTCCTAGAAATGGGACTGGACTTGCTAACTGTGTGGTTCTTTCTTGCCTGAAGAATCCCCATTTGCTTAAATGGCACTTGAAAAGACAGACATAAGATGACATTTGGATAGACGCCACTTTCTACAAGGAGAAAAGAGCTGGTCTCAGTGGTATAGAGTCTTGTGGGAGCCAAAGAATAAAGAAAATTCTACAGCCAGATTTCCTATTCGAGTCTCAGTCTATAGAAAGTTTGACATCCCAGATAAAGAACAAAAGCAAACTGCAAACCAATATACGAAAAGGTCATTCTGAACATTTTAACCTGAAATGAGAAGCAAAGACAAGGAAAAGACAAGGAACGGATTCTAAGGTACTCAAGTTCCAAATACACAAATCCATTCCTATTTGTTTCATTATCTTTTTCTTTTTCCAACAAGTTGGAGAAAACATGCAGAAATAATGGCCACTGATGGAGTTGACTTCATTCTTCACAGGGCCAAGCTTGAACAAGGCACAGCTCCCTGGTGTTTTGAAAAGGGCGGGGTTCTCCATCAATGATGTGGGTATCCAACACCACAGGCCTGCCCTCCTGCTGAATAATACTCCCTGGTCATCTAAAAATGACCCAAACCCTCTGACAGAGCAGTAAATTATTTTGAAAACTTATTATTTAAAAAAAAAAAAACTTCGTTATTTTTTTAAACCTTCTTAGTGGCTTCAGAATCAAGTGATCATTTCATGTAAATTTGTTTCTTTTCTAGACGCAAGGTATAGTTTTAATACAATCTTTAATCTGGTCTGAAAAACATACTTCAGTATTCGATGACTTGAAACAGTGTGCACATGTAAACGGATGTTCTATATTGTTCGTTTGTTTCACCTGCCAGGAAAGGCATCCACCAGTACTTAAACCCCCTTCCCTTGGCTAGTCACCTAGTTACCAGCTTAACCCAACATTGGGCAAAAAAGAGTACGCAGAAGTCAATACAACACACATCCTGACGAGTTTACAAGCATCAAGAGCAATTTAGAAGCAGGAAATAAATAGAAACATCAACCACAAAAGGTCATCACTCATTCTAGATTTAAAGTGTCCTTTTGGCTTCCTACCTGGCCCGACCCCAGATAACCCACATGTTTGCCCTGCCCCCAGTGGAGGCTTTTAGGAGGGAGCACGTCTCTCTGCACTTCTACCTGGGTGGGTGTGGGCTCCAGCACAAGGAATGGACATTTCCAAAGTGTAAAAACACAAAACAACATACACACACACATACAAAAAAAAATATATATATACCACAAAATAACCGTGGGCCCATGACCTCAAACTGAAAGCTGCAGGTCAGCCAAGGTGAGAGGAGCCATCATGGTGAAATCCTGTTCCTCCTGTTTCTGCAGAACTGGGTGCAGCACAGTCAAGAGAGAGTCTCAAAATGCGAAGACATAACAAAGACCGTTTCTCTGATGCAGCCTGGCGGGCTCTAGATAGTTCTCGTTGAGGCAATGAGAAGTGGTGGGGCCTTTGCATTTTCCACCACCCAAACATTCAGCTTGGGCAGGGCACAAGCTCTGCCCACCTGGAGCCCTGGTGTGGTGTCACTGTCCTTGTGTTCTTCATTCTGACCCTCTCAACAGGATGCAACGAGGTCAGGGCTCTGTGATTTCCAGCTGGTAAACCGTGAGTCTTCTTTTCCTGCCCATCTTTATCAGGAACCTTTCCGCTCTGAGAAAACAAGCAAGGCCTCTCCAAGTCCACCAAGCAGGAGGCTGCAAACAACAGCATGAGGTTAGCTTCTCACTCCTTGCAGATCACCCAAGCTGCCTGGCACCCACATAGAACAGGACAGGGGACACCTCCTTCGGTCTGTGAGTGCAATTCTCATACCAGCCCAGACTGCCTTGCTTCTAGCTGGAGTCCAGGACCTATCTGCCACTCAGGGGCAAACCTCCGATACAGTGAGGGAGGTGAGGGGGCTGGAAGACTAGCTTTAACACCTTCCCTCGGGGAAGGCAATGGTGTGTTCTGCTCCTCCTGACCGGCTCGGGCTCCCTGGAGGAAGCACACTAGATAGAAAGGCTTCCCACAGAGCCCTCAGGGGCTTTTTGCTAAAGAGGGCGGATGGCTATGAAATGATGCAGGGGTCCATAGTCTGATCATCAGTAAGGGGATACACTGTGAATCTTTGCATTTCATTTAGACTAACAGAACATTGAGAGGTGAACATACAAATGGGGAATCATGAATTTTCCACCAGAAAGAAATATGGTCAGTGATTTGAAAATTGAAAATGAAGTAGTGTGAGGATGAAAGACAGTGAGGGAAAAAAAAACAGTTGAATATTTTAACATGCCTAAAATTTAATACTTCCAAAGGTCTCTCCATTTTCTATTTTAAACTTCTCAGTAGACAATCTGGTGTCTGTCTGAATCCCCTGTCATTCTGGGCACTGGGCGGGGCCATCACCAAGGGATTATGATAGTCGGTCCCTGAGGGTGAAAGACTCTACAGAGGAGCCAACCACCCTTTCAAAGAGGTGCTTTTCTTCCCTTCATCTCTATCCACATACCAGTCCTCTTGTGTGCTCATACACAACACACTTACACACACCTCACATACACACACACACACACACACATACACACACACTCTGATGACAACACCTTCATATTTCTTTTTTAATATTTATATTTTAGTTGTAGTTGGACACAATACCTTTATTTCACTTATTTACTTTAATGTGGTGCTGAGGATCGAACCCAGGGTCTCGCACATGCAAGGCGAGCGCTCCATCGCTGAGCCACAACCCCAGCCCAACACCTTCATATTTCTAACATGTTTTGGATGCTGAATATATCAGAAACACTTGCAGGCTGCTCACAGTACATTTCCAGTAAAAAATGTCACCTATGTGGGTGACTCTGATATCAAGGTAACTTGCACAATTTTGCACTTCTAATGCAAGAGTGAGTTGACTATGGGTGAGAATGTAAACACAGTCAACTTAGGGTCAGGCTGACTTGAGTTCAAGTTTTGGCTCAGGTATTTATTATCTATGTCGTCTTATTAAGCCTCAGTTTTTCCATCTGGACCACAGAGGCTGACCATTTCTAAAAGCTTCTGTGAGGCTTAGAAATAATATGCCTGAAGCAATCACCGCTGTGCTTGGCAACCATGGACAATCAATAAATTATGAGAATAATAAGAGAATTTTCCTAATCAATTCTGTTCCCAGAACAGCAATCCCTTTCCGTGGATCTCACAGCAGGCCGGCCACCCAACCTGAAGATGTCTAGTGATGGACATGTCCCATTGTGTAAGCCAGCCTGTCACACTGGCGAGGAGCTCTGACACCCACCGAACAAGAGTGTCTCTAGGGAGGCACTGAGTTGGCTCTGGGGACTGATTGAGACATGACTCCGCCTCACACTTGAACACAGCTGCATCTTATAACCTCACCTGTGAGTCTAAGTCCTACTTTCTGAACCAAGAGATAATAAATATATTCCTTCGTCACCCTGGAGATTGGGAAGATCCCCCAAGCTACCAGGGCCCCCTCTCTCAACAAGGGCAGAGTGCATGCGGGTTAAGGAGCCAGTCACTGAGGCAGGGGTACAAGGGTGCTGCCCACTGGAACAACAGAGGGACAATGGAGATGGGGGGGCAGGGGAGATGAGCACTGAGTTATCTTAAGCTCCAAGTGCGAATGTAATTACTTCTTGCTACTGAAATCATATTATAAATACTGAGAATCCATCAATTCCATTGAACTCACGATTGTGTGCCTGGAATCAGTATCTATGTTATGAATCAAATACTCCTCTGAGGACTTCACTCATCTACAGACATCATTTATAGGTTACTTCTGGGAGAAACTGTGGTCCGAGTTCCAAAAGACCCTATTTTGAAACACAACCCACATGTGAAATTGGGGCCCTGCTTGTCCCTTGTCTAGTTCAGGACCCCAGAAACTGGGCGGGGAGCTTTGTGGTCTTTTCTCTTTGGAAAAAATGGAAGCTGTTCTCAGCCCACGCAGGCTTTCCTTCCAAAGACCAGGCTTTTCCTTTGAAGCAGATCTTCTGTTTCTCCTCAGTAGCCCCTTAGGATGGCCTGCAGCCTCTCAAGTCCCCAGGCAAGTAGAGAGTCCCTGCAATAGGATGCGAAGGCTGTGTGCAGCCTGCATGGGTTTGGATGGCTTTTATTTCTGCACATGTAACTGGGGGCTCAGTGTTTTATACACTTCCCACTAATCCTCCTAATCACCAGGGAGAAGACCGGGGCAGGCTGGCCCTCTGCCACCTGTCCTCCTACAGCCCGAGAACAATGCTGGAGTGTAACAACCCCATTTCAACCCTTTGGCAGAGTTACTTTACAAAACACCCAAGGAGCTTAGCAAGTGCAAAAATGAAAACAACCTCGCTTCGGTCACTGTGAAGCGAGCCAGGGAGGCCAGCTTTGATGTTGCTTTCTAAACGGCAGGAGAAGTGGACACGGGGTCCTGGATTCTTAACAGCATTACAACTATTTAAGTCAGAGCTTGACTGAACTGTTTGCAAATTTTATAATCCTCGTCATTCCTGAAACGAACACACTTCATGTAGCTAAGGCATAAACATCTGACATGTGGCCAGGAATAGCCACCATGAGCTGCTCTTTCAGGGGGCTATTTCAGCCCCTCCCCAGCCCTTCTCTCTTCTCCTATGGAGTACCAAGGGCCTCATCTCAATTTTATGTCTATATTGTGGTAATTCAGTTGATTCCTATTGAACCCAACAGATTGGATGGAGACCGTATCGTTTGCTTGGCTGCAGGCCCAGCACCTAATGTGGTACCCAATAAATATTTATTCAGCAAATGATTGAATTATACTGGTTCTCCCAAATCCCATTTGTATTCCAAACTACTTTGCTTTTTCTCTCTTCCTTACTAAAATGTATCTGACTAATGTCCCATTCCCTCCAGGACTCAGTGAGTGACAGTTTATAATCTGATAAATTAGAGAAAACTTGAGATTAGGTAATGAACAAAAATGATTGAGAAAGCTCTACTTAGCATTTTTAAAGAGAAGGTTTTAAATTGTTTTTTTATGTACCTTTATTTTGTTTATTTAGTTTTATGTGGTGCTGGGGATCAAACCCAGTGCCTCACATGTGCCAGGCAAGCTCTCTACCACTGAGCTACAACCCCAGCCCTCAAATTCTAATTCAAATGGAAAATTAATAAATGTCAGACACCATGATTCTAATGGCATTTTGGTATGTGTTGGGGAAGCCCTTCTTGCCCCTAAACTCATTCTTCCTATGAAAAAGAGGTCCCCTGAAATCAAAGGGATGGGATATCTTGACTCTAAGATGATTTAAGATTATTTTTAAAAGATGCTTAGTGTTGGTGAGGTTTGCTTTAGGATGGAGTTTGAGCAATCTTCATGACTGGCACGCAGGTTCAATGAATAATGGGAGGAGGAGTGGGGAAAAAGGAGAAAAGTTGATTGTGGAATCCTTAGAATAAACACTGGGCATTTCCATTCTTGCCTTGTACCTAAACCATTCCAATGACAAGGGTGACTTTCCTGGTCTAGAAAAGGGGGTTTAGAGAAGAGTCTCCACAACTAATTCTACTTCACAGGGATTCTGCTCCCACGTCAGAACATTTCCCTCTTGTATGTGAGAACCTCTTTTGCTGAAAGTTTAGAATAGAGGAAATCAGTATTGATATATGCCATAAAACTGTTAATTAAAAACCAAATGATTAAGTATAATCTCGATATTTAAATTACTGAGCTTGAACTAGATTGTTTTTATAATTAAAAACATGATAAATGGCTGGATAAGAACAGTTGCTTTTAATTAAAGATTGAAAATTGACCCACATGGGTTACTTAGGTTGGAAACTGTTCTTGGATACAATATGTGTTCATTCAGCATGTACTTGGTGCTAGACTAGAGATATAAAGGTACATGAAAACCAGCCCTTCTCTGCTACAGTTGCTTGCAGCCTTATGGGCAGGACAAGTGTGCACACCTAGCTGTCATTCAACACCACCAGTGCTTCCAGAGCCAGAGCCAGACCCAGACCCAGAGTGGGCGAGAGGTGCTACTAAGGACTTGACCCCTGAGCTGATCCAAATCTCTAATTAAGAGATGTGCAAATTTTGCAATTTGCTGAAATTTCAAATGGCATTTTCCCCACTCATTTCCATGAATCTTGAGATCAACGATTTCCAAGGGGGGTGATTTTACTTCCCCAGGGAGCATGTCACAATGTCTAGACATTTTCCATTACGACTGAGGGGGTATTATTAGCATTTAGTGGGTTGGGGTTCAGCTTCACTGCTAGACATCCTACAAGGCACAGGACAGCGTCCCCACAACAAAGAATCATCTAGTCTCAAATACCAGTGGTCTACAGAGTGAGAAACTCGACTTTAGATGGCCTATTTTGTGCAACTAAGCTGCTATCCACCCAAGAAAGTGGATAATGACATTGTGGGACCCTTGCCAGAGTCAGGGATTAAGTTTACCTCTGTAGCCTCAGAGCCCAGCCCTGCAGTTGTGTGGCATGAATGAACATCCAAATGACTGGATACAGGATGTCAGCTGGAGCAGGTCCTTGGCCCCCAGGGGTGGTGAAGGCTGTGCAGAACTGGAGAGCACCTGGCCACATGCAAGGGCAGCTCTGTCTACTCCAGCAATGCTCCTGTGAGCAAGAGCAGGCCCACATTAACTAACAGCTGTTCCACATTTTCAAAAGAATCTGGAAGGCTGGACTGGTAAAAGAAAATCACCCAATTTCTAAATGTCGATGACTAAGTCAAAATTTGAAAAGCAAAACACAAGAAACTATAACTGTATAGGCAAATGCAGTAGGTTTAAAAAAAAAATTGGCCTGTCGCCCCTGCCTTGTGTGACTTCTGATGGGTCTAAACTCCCACACCACAATGATCAGCCCACCCCTCCAGGGACCTGAGAGATGGTCACTTAACCACACCTGAACACGCCCAGTGCAGACACAATACAACTAGCTCTGTGCATGGCAGAAATGTGAATTACAGTCTGACACGCCCCTTCTGGTGGTTCACTTTGTGGTAGGAAAATTCTTTGAGGCTGAAAACACACCATTCTTACCCTCAAGAGTTTTAAAAAAAAAAAATCAGGAAATTCCAAAGTCAAGGTTCCTTTTGCAATAATCACACATGCTGCTTCCTTGATTTGGATACACACAGCATTTCTTTCCATTTTGTTTGGGGCATACCCTCAAGTTCACAGGATGTGAAACAGTCTAGAGACACAGCCTCTTGCAGACTAGAGCCTCTTTAATATCCCGACTTAGCATTTCCTGGTCGCTGGTGAACTGTCTAACTCTTGTTTCTCACGCTCAGTTCAACACCTGTGTTTTTCTGGTTCATTCTGAAATTCTTTACAAAATATGATTGATTGAAGTATTATGTGTAAGAAAATCAAGAATTTAGACTAAGCCTGGTGCTGTGGTGCATGCCTATAATCCCAGCAACTCAGGAGGCTGAGGCAGGGCGATCATAAGTTCAAGGATAGCCTGGGCAACTTAGAGAGAGACCCTGTCTCAAAATAAAAAAATAAAAAAAAAGGGGGGGGGGCTTGGGATGTAGTTCAGTGGTTAAGGCCCGTGGGTTCAATCTCCATTACCAAAAATCAAAACAAAATACCACCATGACTAATACCATGAAGGTTAAGGATACAGAAATTTGGAGATTTAAGAATGTCCCAGGAGGCAAATGTTTTCTCCCTTGGATGTTGGGTTTGGGACATCAACCAGCCCACCATTTAATGTCATTTCTTTCCAAGTTAAGTGCAGAAGAAGAAAGAGGGAGCATGGATTAGTGGCTGACCCACAGCCCCAGCTTAAACTACTGAGTCTCACCATTGGCACCTCCCGCCCTTTTTTTCCCGGGTGAGAGGGGCTAAGTCCTCTCCTATCCCTTGGTCTACATAAGCCTCTCTCTTCTGCATGAGGTTCAGTATCAAGCTAGTTCAGGCCTTTCTTCCAAGTACTCCTGTCTTCTCTCCCTCCTTCAGTCTGCATGCTCACTGGGCATTCAAACAGCTGTTATTCTACCATCCCATGAATTAAGCTTTTGATTTTCCTTTTCATTGAATGCCCCTTGAGGGATGGATGATGTTTTATGCTTTTTAATGGCTTCCATATAAGTTGCAGACAGCAGTCACACAATAAATACATTGACTGATGGAATCATAGCTATCATATTCAAATTAAAATAAAAGATGATGAGACTTTTGTCCTAAAAATGCTACCCTGGACATTTTTTTGTTGTTGTTTGTTTCCTGATTCAGCCCCTAAGCAAGAATCAGAACTGTCTTGGCTTCAATTATGATCCCTCTGTTTTGCTGTTAAATTATCTATATATCTCATATCACTGCTATGGTTTGGATGAGTGATCCCATGGGCCCACATGCTGAAGTCCTGGCTGCCAGTGGTGCTATTGGGAGGTGATGGGACCTGTAGGAGAGGGAGCCTAGTGGGAGGAAGTGAGGTCATCAGGGATGTGTCCTTGAATGGGATTGTGGGCTCCAGTCCCTTCCTCTTTCTCTCTTTGCTTCCCAGTTGCCATGAGGTGAGCATCTCCCACCAACATATGCTCCCCACCATGATGTCCTGTGTCTTTATAGGCCCCAAAGCAATGGGCCCAAGCAACTGTGAACTGAAACCTCAAAACCCATGAGCCAAAATAAACCTTTTCTCCTTGTTAGCTGATTGATTCTGGTATTTGTTACAGTAACACCACCACTTGGGTGGGAAGAGGAACATCTAAGCCAACTTCCCTCATCCCTCCCTTATGAGATTCTACCTGGTACACTGTCTATTCTGAAGGCAGGTCTGTGGTGCTTCTTAAATCAGTTCTAGAAGGTTATGGGGCTTTGGACACACAGAGCTCTGGGTTTGAATCCTGGTCTAATCATCTTATGGCTACAGTATCCTTTACTTCAGTTTCTTCATCTTTTTAATATGGAAAATTTGAAGGATTGTTGTAAAAGTGAAATAATAGTAAGGTAAAATGTTGAGAGCATAGTATTTGCTCAATAAATATTTAGTTGTTATTAAAAGGAAGAGGAGGGGAGAATAGGAGGAGGTGGAGGAGGAGGAGGAAGGTACAGGAGTATTTCCTAATTATTCTTTTCCTTTCATTTTTCTTCTTGGGGCAGAAAATGCCCCCCATTAGTGGCTCCTGAGAGAAGTCTGGAATCACTTTTCTTAGTGCTGTGAACCAAAATACTCATTTCTGTTAATGTGGGATGGTTTAGATATGGCCTTGCCTTGTGCAGGGGAATGAGCACCTATGGACACCACAGAGGCAGCAATTTCTTACTTTAAAGAACAGTTCCTGGCACATATTAGGCATGGGTAAATATCTATTTATTGAATAAGCCCTCCCAGGCCAAGGCCACATGAGATTCAAGTTCATCTCTTAGACTTACCCATCATGGTATTCCACAGGGCCACCAGTCCTGCCCCTCACACTTCTCCCACAGGAATCTCCTACTGATATTTAAAAATAACACTGTTGTTTCAGTGGCTTCGATAGCACCCAAAGCATCATTCAAGAAGCCCTGAGAGAAACCAGGATGCCATGGGTACACCTAGGTACCAGCACCAGCTCCCACCAACCAGATGTGGTCCTGAGTCATATATGAGAGTGATATATTCACTCTTCTGATTGTCAATTTATATATCAGTAAGAGTCTTCTTTAACAAAAAAGCTTTTACTAATACAAGACTTACATTAGGATGGACACATACACCCAATACATACTCTTTCTTCCACATTTGAGCAAAAATTAGTATCCTGTTGAAAGTGAAACAACAAATTTGCATTTCCTTTCATTGCATAAGACTTACCATCCCACAATTGGACTGGTCAGGGTCACATCAAACAGTAATACTGATAGTCCAGCTGTGACCACCTGCAGAAAGAATTGCAACAAAAGATCACCAGAGAAGCAGGACTCTGGGAACCCCCAGAATAATTTCTCACAAGCTTACATCATATTATTTCACACCCCTTGACATGAGCCATGTCTTTCCATTTTGTGTCCTTTTCCCCCACACACCTCCTAATCCCAAGCATTTAGTGTGGCCTCTGAGCAAAGTGTTTGGAAAATGCTAAATCCTAGTCTGATTTGGAAGTAAAAAAAAAAAAAAAAGAGGCACACAGCCAACGTTTCTTATCTCAGGAAAGGAGGATATTAATTATATTCATTTCCATCTTGCCTCACATATGGAATTCATCTCCAAGTTAAGGCTGCTCACTACCCTGTCCCCGAACACACATGTATCTGTCAATCTGCCTTGTCCATAGCACCCTAGTTCCATCTTTCTGGCCCATTATGCATTCTAAGATACCAGGAGCTTCCCGGGGAAGAGAGCAGTTAAATCATTAATTATCTGCAAGTATCAGAAGCCAAAAGAGAGAGAAGAGGTATCCCCATATCTCTCAGAGCTATAAATTCCAGAAAAGTCTCTTAGGAATGGCAGTTGTAGGACCCAGACTCCAGAGGTGCTTCTGAGCAACCGGCACAGAGATTGTGTGTGAACCAATGATCCAACCTTGTCCACACTCGGAACAACTGCTTAAGACAAGCTGTTTCTTGCCTCCAGAATTCTATATTCTGCAGGTCAAAACAGGTCCCATGAAGAAGGTGATCCTGAGGACCTGCTTTCTTGCTGTAAGAGGAGGTGGGAAGCAGGCCGTGTTGGAATGAGGGTCATTCATGCTGGAGACCCTAGGAAATGTCAACTACCCATCCCCCATGAGACTTTATATGCTGCCCTAGAGGCCTCTTTAGGCCTCATGGATGGGAACAAGGCAGGAAGCAGATGGCCAAAAGTAGGGAGCAGGTCTGATGAACCCTCTCCTTACCCACTTAACATCTTTCATTTACCATCTTAGAAAGAAGTTTGGAAATAGAAACGCAAACCCTTCCGTATGTAAACTTTACGACATTTTGAACTTTCTGGTTTACCTGTTGGCCTCACATTCTGAGTTTTTGGCAAACTTTGTTTGCTCCCCTAATTGCTTTGGAGCAAAACCCTGGACCACCAGAAAAGATCTATGTACCATTTTCATGGACAAGAAAGTAGAAACCAGCTGGGTGCAGTAGTGCATGCCTGTAATCTCAGTGGCTCAGGAGGCTGAGACAGCAGAATTGCAAGTTCAAAGCCAGCCTCAGCAACTTAGCAAGGCCCTAAGCAACTCAGTGAGACCCTGTCTCTAAATAAAATACAAAATAGAGCTGGGGATGTGGCTCAGTGGTCGAGTGCCCCTGAGTTCAATCCCTGGTACCCAGAAAAAAGAAAAAAAGAAAGTAGAAACCAGATCAGAGGGACAACTGCAAAGTGGGACAAAAGGAAAGATTTCTCAAAGTGGGAAGTGAGTGGTGGGGTTTTTCCCCCCTTAAAGGACACAATGAATGACAGCTGTCCCTCATTCCTCCTTCTTCTTCTTTTTAAAAATACAACATTTCACTTAGGACATCTGCATCTATGGTCATAAGTGAGGCAGGGCTAACACTGTGTTACCTTGCAATGTGGTCATCTGGTTTTAAAAACAAGGCTACACTAAAGCACAAGAGTGAGTCCACCTGCTTCACTGTTTTCCTATAAAGGATAAAGCATTCTTGAACATGAAAGTTGACCCTGATTCCAAGGCCCCTGGACCTGGAGATTCTAGTTGTGGTAGCCTTTAAGAGCCCAGTCAAGTCTTTTATTGCGTCTTAAAAGTTTTCCATGTATACGGTTTCCAAAAATGTATCTCATCTAGTTTCCCAATAGATTAGCATTTAGCCATTTGGATGCATGATTTTATAGTGTGTGTGCCTGCTTTCATTATGTTCCTTTTTATTCTTATTTTTATTGTCGTTTTTTTCTCTCTTGTTTTTCCTTCCTTGGTCTTGACCCAAATTAACTACCTTGTTAATCCCTCTTCCCTATTGCAACCTCTTGGACATTTCCTGGAATGGTGCTAATTGAGATGCACTTCTTGGCACTGAGGGGAAGAGCGCAGCCTACTGCTGGATGTCAGTGTGGTGGCAATGTGGTATAAGGGAACGCTTCTCTACGTCTGTGAAGGGCCCCCTGGGGGGGGTGATACTTCTATTTCTTCACCACTATTGTCATTCCTTTGTCCATTTTTATCAGCTACATGAGGCCCTTTTTTGCTCAGTTTCTCTCCTTTTTCCAGTTTTCTCCTTTTTGCCTCTTTCAGCCTGGGAAGAGGGACACCTCCCTTGCTCTGCCACACCCACAGCTTGGGACTGGTGTCTCTGTCCCACAGGAGCTCCTTCAGCCTAGGAGGATTCCCGGCAGCCGTGACACAGGCCGCTGGCCTGCTTCTTCCTATTAACTGCACCATTTGCCAACAAAAACACATCTTCAAATTTTCAAACCAGTCCTGACTTGCAAACAAGATTGGTTTTGGTAAACCACGCTGGTGCCTGCACCATCTGCTCCTTCCTGGAAATGTTTGTGTAGCCTCCCGCCTTTCTCCTGAGCCATGTTCTAAAACTTCTTGGACATTTTTCTCTTTCAATGAGTGAGTTTGCTGCTGGCTGAGATGCTCAATGAAAGTCTTAGAAATAGGTGTGTCTTATTTCTGTCACAAATGTACAGTGAAGTTGTTTGCCTGGCAGAGCCACCAGGCAGTGGGGCGTGCCACTCTTTCAGGAAGAACTGTCAGTTGCTTAGGCTGCTCCACTTGGCTCTCCTTTCCCCACCAGCCCTGACAGTCAGCTCTCCTTTTAGGGGCATTTTCTTTCTGTTTCTTCTTCTCTCTTTTGCACAGAGTTGCTGTAGTCTTACCAATTCACAAAAGCCAATTCTTAAGAAAGGGCATGCAGCAGGCAGCCATGCCTCTGAGCAAGGTTGACATGGGGCAGCTGGGCATCCTGGCTTACCCACTAAGAGAATTGCTCCCACATCAGCCTCACTGCGTGTGAGGTTCAAATTCATGGCTCAGCAAAATGGCAGATTTCTGTGCACCATGAGCTTTCATTGGCCTAACCTACAGTGCCCTTGTTAAATGTGGTCACATCAATGGTCCACTCCATTTCTCATTCCACCAGGGAGGAAAGAGAAGCCAGGAGAAACTGAGTGGTCCAAGCCTAGGTGCAGAATGTTTCACACAAAGTCACCAAGGGGCAGAACCTGAGAGGTGGAAGGGACAGCCTTAGTTCATAAGTAGGATACTGTGGCCCAGAGATGGTGACTTGCTCCAGGAACCCTTCTGGTTTGCAACAACAAGGGGTAGAACAAAGGCCTTGACCCCTAGGTTAACCTTTTCTCATAGCCAGGAGCACAAGCAAGGGCTCACACAAGCCCCACACTGCTTAAAAGGGAAGAACCCACTGAAAGTAGAAACTCAAATGGTTATTTGCACATCTGTGTTCATAACAGCATTATGTACAACAATCAGATGCAACAACCCAAGTGTCCACTGAGGGCTGGACAGACAGAATGTGGTACAAACATCTGACAGGATATGATTCAGCCAGAGAGAGAGAGGAGATTCTGAAACGTTACCAAATGGATGAACCCTGAAGACACTGTGCTGAGTGAAATAAGCCAGTCACAGAAAGACAAAAACTGCTTCCACTTATATGAGGTACTTAGTCATCCAACTCAGAGAAACTCACAAAGACAAAGTTAAAGTTTGGGGAAAAAACCAAATTTATGGACATGGGTAATAGATGCACAACAATATAATGCTGATGAACTGTCCATTTAAAAATGGTGAAGATGGTAAAACCTATGTTTATTTTAACACACACACACACAGAATCTACTTCCTTCTCTCTGCCTGAATTTTTAATTTTTACCCACTCCCCCAACTTTGCCCGACTAAATCTCAAGGCTCCTCTCTAGGCTCCTCTGAAATAAGGACTCTTTAGAATTGCTATGGTTTGTCCCCTGAGCTCAGGTGGGAATTTAACCCCCAAAGTCACATGTCAATAGCAGCATGAGGGTGGAAACTAAGTCCAGCCACAGTGTTTAGAGGTGGGGCCTTTGGGAAGTAGTTAGGAGCAGATAAGGTCATTAAGGTGGGAACCCTTGACTATAATCCTGATGGCTCTATACAAAGAGGGAGAGAGACCAGACATAAACATGCATGTCCCCCATCTGTTACCATCTGAGGCCTCATGCCACCTTGGGACTCTGCCAGCAAGAAGTTCAGCACTAGAACTACTGATGCCAGTGCAATGCCCTTGAACCTTCAAAACTATGAGCTAAATAAATGTTTTTTTCTTTACTTGCCTCAGGTATTTTGTTATAGTAACAAAAAATGGGTCCACCAGGAACCTTTCCCAAGTGCCCTGTTGCTTGACCTCTTCTCCCCCCAGCATTTGTTCTCCCTACCTGGGCGAGAGCCTCACAAACTGCCTACTGTTTTGTCTCTTTGTCACTGATGTATTTACAAGTCGATCTCCCCTCTCCAGTCTGTGAACCTGAGGTCAAAGACATTAAACCATCCCAGCCTGGAGCTCAGTCGGCATCTACTAAGGAAGGAAAGACTGAGAGCCACTGCTGATCTCTCAGTCACCCACACAAGAAACAGGCACAGTACTTTTGCTTGTTAGGAGGGTCAGCTCTGAGGGAGAGGTTCTTCAAGAGCTTGAAAACTTATAATTTGCTCTGAAACATATGTAGAAGCATTTCATTTCAACCCAGAAACAAAATTTCTTCTCATTTTGGAGGAAAAAAAAAACTTTAAACAGAAGGGTCAAGTAGGAAGAGTCTACTTTTTCCTATTGGAAATACCTTGGGGTACTGGAATACCTTGGGAGCTTAGAAAGGAGTGTGTGTGTGTGTGTGTGTGTGTGTTGTGTGAAGAGCATAACTTTAATTCCTAATTTCCAGCTCCTTGAAGGCAAGGTCACCAAATGCCAAATGGACCACAGAGCAGTACCAAGAACATGTAAGCACAGAACTGATCCCAGCCTTCATTTCTCTGTCTAGATCCCAAGAGCTTCACTGCCCCTTCCACCAGTATTTGCCAAACACTAGTTGCAGGAATATAGGGGTTTTGACATTTGTTTGTCTTGGGGGCTTCCTGAATGTCTCAGTTCATTTTCTGCTATAATAGAACATCATCGATGAGGCAATTAATAAAGAACAGAGATCCATTTGCTAAGGTTCTGGAGGCTGGGTGGTCTAAGAGCATGGCAGTGGCTTCTGGATAGGGCCTTTATGGTGTGTCACAACTCATAGAGGGGCAACAGAGCATGTGCAAGACAGAGAGAGGAAACTGGGCTGAGCTCGGCTGTTTTTTAATTTTTTTTATTTTTTAGTTGTAGTTGGACACAATATCTTTATTTCACTTATTTATTTTTATATTTAAATATATATATATATATATATATATATATATATATATATATATNATATATATATATATATATATATATATATATATATATATAGGCGAGGTGAGTGCTCTACCACTGAGCCACAACCCCAGCCTCTCAACTGTTTTTAATCAGGAAACTATTCCAAGACAACAGCTTTAATTCATTCATGGCAGAACTCTTGTGATTTAATCATCTCTTAAAGGTTGCCACCTGTTAATACTGTTACAATGGCAAATTAAATTTCAACATGAGTTTGGAGGGGACAATCAAACCATAGCACTGAATATCATCTGATTAGAGTACAAGGTCTCAAACAGGACCCTTTAGGGAGGAGCACTAAGGTTGGAACCACAGAAGGAGCCCTCAACCATTCCATACTCTCTCACTGCACCCCAATCACCCAGGGCCACCCAATCCACAGGATGGGACCCTGCTTTTATCCTGACTCCAGAGTTATACCAGGTTCCCTCTTAGCATTCCACACTTCACTCTGGTCTCCAATCTGGGAAGGGAGCTTTCCAGCCTGCCTGGCTCTGGCCAGTCCTTGGCCTCTTGACTACAGCCTTGACTTACACCAGAGTCATAGAACTGGTCTTCCAGAAGGACTGATCAATGATGATTGGTGTCCCATTGTACCAATTAACCCTTCATCCAAACAACAGACATCAATCCCAGTGAATCTCACTCCATGATGATGGCACAAAACCAAGCTCCCAACATTTCCAAGCTGACAATCAGGTCCTAGATGTTACGGACCCTACTGCAACGAGCTTACCCTGGGAATCCATGAAGGGCTCGAACCCCTTTGAAATCTCCCACCACCTTCAATGAAATGATATTGCCCAACACACTAGACACAAATTTAACTTTGTCCTCCAAAAATGTCAATAAAAGCATAAATATTTAAAACAAAACAAGACAAAAAAAAAAGCCTTTAAAATGACTAAAGTCTGCCCCTAAAAAAGACTTCAAGTTACTCTTGGAACTCACCATTCAAAAGACATTAAGAAATAACCACTATTGCCAATTATTGTTCTTGCTTTTAAAAAGCATTTTAAAACATGCAGATTTTTCCTAAAAGAAGAGTCGAATCGTCTGAGGCCTGTGTCCTTCACACACTCAGACCTGAAAAACAAACACCAGAACCTGCCCCACACCGAGCAATGCCAACCACAGCAGAACTCAACGCCACGTGCCAACTGCAGGGCTTTGAACTTCCTGGCTTTGTCAACGGATGTCATAACCTCTGTGTTATTTAAACAGATTTTGGTATTTAAAGTGGATCAGATTTGTTTTTTAAACATTCATTTCGATCCTGAGACAAATTTTCTGTTTAAGGGAAATAAGGGGGAGGAGGAGAGAGTGTTAGTGGGAACCTGCCAGATAGTGAGGCATCTGTGGGAGAATTAGAGGCAGGATTATTTTTTAGTATTTTTTTAAGTACATATGACTCTTAAGTACATATGACACACGTAAGACCATCCATTGTCCGTTCCTTCAGAATCAGTTAAGTCACGCACCTCCCTGTTAAGCTGGCTGTCATTTTTTTCAAACACAGCTTCATAGTGTCATCTTGCCTTCACTCAGAGAGTTCTCCCTGCCTGGAATAATTTCACAGGCCCGTCCACACGATTCCTACTCACAGCTCCAAAGTCCATTCCTAGAAAACTTTTCCTGACCTGAACTCCATTTACACACATGAATGGATCAGGCACACCCCACCTCCCTACTTCACATGACAAACTCCACTGAAATGTATGGTCTCTTGAATCAGGTTGTGCTCTTCAGCTTTGAATGTCCAGGGGCTAACAACAGAGACCTGGTGTGATGTGCACCTGTTAGATTTTGTACAACTGCACTAGACATCGGTGGTGATCTAGTGGTAATATAACCTCTACGATCACAGTATTGTTTGTTGTTTAAATCTCTTTTCACATCTGAAGGACAACTGGCCCTGAGAACTTGACAACCACAGGGACACTCTCTCTGCCCTTCCCCATTGATCAATGACCTCCACAGGACTAGAAAGAGCTCCACAGAAAGGATCTGAGACTGGATCTCTCTGGTTCCAAGTCCAAACAAGCCAGTGAATGTTCTCACTAGGTCCAGGGGCAGTTGGCTAACTATGACTAGAGAGGCAGAGTAATCTAAGAATACAGAAGATCATTCTTCAACTTCAAGGCTGGAGCACAGGAAGGAACATTTCCCCCGAAGAAGGTATGGAAAGTGCTGGTGGACAGAACAATAGATATCATCTATCTGTCATGCAAAGTGTGGTCCAGACAAGCTGCACCATTATCAACAGGGAGTTTGGAGGGCTGCAGAAGCTCAGAGTCTAACCCAGACCTACTAACAGCCACTGCATTGGACCAATGCCCACACGATAGCAGGTGCTGTTCTAGACCTTCAATTCCAGCAACATGGCACCAAGACCTATTTTCTCAGCCTGCTATGTGAACGCCCGGCCACATCTTCATGAACAGTGAACTTGCTCTCTCATAGACCACAGAGCTGGAAGTTTGTGTGGACAGTCTTGGAGTCCAGGTAGAAAACTCACATATGAATGCTACTAATCCAGCCTTCCTTTTAGGTAACTGAGGGAATCTAATGTAAAGTTTATAATCGGAGACCCGGCTTTTACTTCTAGTATCAAGGAACTAGTCCATATCCATGAGATAGAAACCGCAGCTAAGGCTGAGAACTCTATTTGGCATTATTCAAATATTCAATTAACTCTTATTACCCATCTGGTGATTTATTACCATGATCAGTATAATTATTAATGAGCAACATCTCACACTAACCTCCAGACATGGCTATTAATAGTCTTTGGTATCGCCTCATTTAAAACATAGGAACCATTAGTTTTGTCAGACATCAGGAAAACATTTATTGTAAGCACAATGGAACTGAGAACACAGAAGAGGGACAAAAGAGATTAGGCTTATGTGAAGGCAAGATCAATTTTAATCCTGGAAAAATCTTAGGTGACTTTTACCAAACTCCAACATTTTATGGGAGAAGAAATAGGAGAGAAAAAAATTTTTTTAAATGTAATGTGAGTATCTAGGTCATGGAAGAAAATAACCAGAATGAGGACATAAAATATTCCAGACATCAGCCTTCACAGTGCCACATGTGTGATCTCATGAGATCCCCACGACATCACTGCACAGGAGGGTGCTTAACCCATTTTCACAGATGAAAACATCAAAGCTCACAAGGGTAAATATCTTGCTCAGAGTACATAGTTACAAGGGGAGAGTTGGGACTAAAACCACGTTCTCCTGAGTCCTGTGCCAAGCCTCCTTCCCACCTCTATGTTGACCCGCCAGGGCAGCTTTGCTAAGCCCTGGAGATGTCAGTGTGGCTCAGTGGTTCTCAACTTTGACTCCATATCCAGACTTTTGTGAGAAGTTAAAATACAAATAACTCACTAATATTCTGTTGCATGTCAATCAAATAGAGATTTGTTAGAGACCCTGGTATGGATGGTTTTTAGACGCTCTCCTTGTAATAAACACAAGGTTGAATCTCCCAGTTGTTGATAGATCACTAGTTGGAGTAAAAATATCCATAAAATTGTCAAAAATCACAGGACCACTTTATAACATTGATGAAATAAGCCAGAACACGGTCAAACAAGACCCCATCATCACTACCTGCATCATCACTGTGACTGTCATTAACTACACCATTTTACATTTCCCACCAGCAGTGTATGCAGGTTTCAATTTCTTCCCATTCTTGTTATTACCTTTTTTTTTTTTTTTTTGT
>NW_025999990.1:41077959-41091769 GCF_001458135.2 Marmota marmota marmota | reverse complement strand
CCTTTTTTTTTTTTTTTTGGTCATCATAATAAAGTGATATCTCATATGGTTTTGCCTTGCATTTCCCCGATGACTAGTAATATTGAGTACTTTTTCATGGACTTGTTGGCCATCTTTTCATGGACTTATTCATCTTCTTCAAAGAACTGTCTAGATCCTTTGCCCCTCAAAAAATTGGGTTATCTTTTATTATTGAGGTATAAGAATTTTTTACAAATTCTAGATACAAGTCTTACATCAGATATATGATTTGTTTGAGCTTATCCTTTACAGTTCAAAAGTTCTTAATTTTAATGAAGTTCAATTGAACTACTTCTACTTTTTTTTTTTTTTTTTGTGTGTGTGTGTGTGTGGTGCTGGGGATTGAACCCAGGGCCTTGTGCATGCTAGGCTACCACTCCACCAACTAAGCAATATTCCTAGATCCTTGAACTAGTTTTTGTTATGCTTTTTGGTGTCATGGTCACATTTTAAGTAACAAAGAACTCTAAATCACTTCATCCAACATCTTAATGAACATTATGCATTCATCATAGTTAGGTTTTCCATTTTATAGAAAAGTTATTCTCTTGTAACATCTATATTCTATTCTAGAACATGATCAATCCAAAATATGCATGACTGCATTTGATTTATAATGACTTAAATCTGAGGTTTTGTGACTCAATAGAAATCTGAGAATAAGGAGATCAAACAAGCAAAAGAGTCTAGAAAAATCTTCCATACTAATTCTCCAAATATTTTCATGGTAATTTTGAAGAGGTTGGTAACAAGTTCTTTAAAGCAGAAACAGGAATGGAGTAGGGAGATGATCCAATGTCTCCCCTTATTTTGTTAGCACTTTAAAGATGTCATTTGTTTGCATATTGGTGCTCATAGTTTAGTTAAAAAGTCAGCCTTCCAATGCTTATGGTTGCTTCCTCAATTTTAAATAATTTCTTTTTTCTCTACTTGATTTTAAGATTTTCTCTTTATATCTCATTTTCAGCAGTTTGACTAGGATATGCTTAATTATGGTTTGGGGGGCTTTTTTATTTTGTTTTTTTTATACTATGTTTGGGATTTGGCGAGCTTCTTGAAGCTGTGGGTTGATGTGTTGCAATACTTTTGGAAAATTCTCAGTTATTATCCCTTCAAATATTGCTTCTGCTCAACCTCTTCCTACTGTTCTTCTGGAACTCCAATTAAACATATATTAGGGGCTGAGGTTGTAGCTCAGCAGTAGAGCACTTGCCTAGCATGTGTGAGGCACTGCGTTCAATCCTCAGCACCACATAAAAATAAAGGTATACAAAATGGAAGTGTTTAAATATATATATGTATATGTAAGTGTGTGTGTGTGTGTGTGTGTGTGTGTGTGTGTCTCTTTTAAGTATTTACCCCATGTCTCTTGTACATTGTTCTATGCTTTCCATTATTTTTTTTCCTCTGTGCTTCACTCTGAGTATTGCTATTGACCTTGAGTTCACTAATCCTGCTACATTGTATCCAGAACTGCTCTTAGATCTAACCCATCTATTAATTTCAGATGTATTTTTCAGCTCTATTACTTCTTTATTACAGATTCCAATTTTGCATTGAAATTCTCTCCACATTCTGTCCATATTTTCCTCTTTAACACAATATCCAGTCTTTGTAAAGTTATTGCTAATTCCAATGTGTGGCTCATTTGTGGGTTTGTTTCTATGATTTCTCCCATTTGATTTTCAGACACATTTTCCTGTCTATTTTTCACATGTCTATATCTTTAATTGTGTGCTGGACACTGTGTGTAAAACAACTATGGAGACTAGATGACACCTTCTACTAGCAAGTTTTTCCTCGAATAGGAGATGGCCTCAATGCACTCAGGGACTAAGAGACTCAGATATGGGTTGCAGCTTTAGTAACTTAGTCCACTTTTACTTTATCTAGACTCTCAGGTGTGATCTTCCCAAAGTTATGTTTAAAAGCTTGGTGGATCTCTGTCTCCTCATTCATGAAAGTTCTGCCATTCAAAGGCTTTTTTTTTTAGTATTTATTTTTTAGTTGTAGTTGAACACAATACCTTTATTTTATTTATTTTTATGTGGTACTGAGGATCAAAGCCAGGGCCTTGCACGTGCAAGGCGAGCACTCTACGCTGAGCCCCAACCCCAACACCATTCAAAGGTTTTGACCTTAGCTATTTAGCCTTCCATCCCAGGCAGGTTCAAAATCTGGAAACTGTCTTTGGCAGATGACACACATTTGTCTCAGGCCCTTCCTTCTAGCAGGACTTTGTCTCCTACACACCCCAAGAGTTTTCTGTTTGCCTTTCTGAGTCAACCTGCAATCTCTCCACTGCCCCAGAACTCAGCAACCACCTCAAGAGAAAACTGGAGTTCCCCCAGTTTCCAAACCATCAAGCCAGTTCCATATGAGTGCTAAAAATTCTGCTGGTTTCTCTTTCCCTGAGAATATCTCTTCCTCTTGGACAAAGCCACATCCTTAGTTCACAGCCAGAAAGAGCAAATATTCTCCCTCCTTCCCCACCCCCACCTGCGTGACTCAGTATAGTTAGGTGGGCTTCTTTTCACTCTGGAAATCTACTTAATTTCACTCTTATTGCATTCTGCCATTTTCTTAAAAATTCAGTTTTTGCAATTTATCTGTTTTTCCCCAGTCGTTTCTGTTGTTGCAAGCAAGGTATGACACCCTCAAGTGGAAGGTGTCCCTTTATTATGTACAAATGAAAACAGACCCAGAGAGATCTGAGCCACTGATTTTTCAAGCCAGGCCTGACCAACTGCTATTTTCCTGGAGCTACTGAATGCCAGGGTGCGGCAAGGAGGGGAGGATTTGTGTAGTTTGTTCTGAATCTCTTTCTGATTACTGACATCTATTCATCATTACAATTTTAATTAACTTTAAAAAAATCACAGTGTGGAATTTTGTATACACCAGCTTGGGGCAATAGGCCTTTCTTTCTCTTCAGACATGTGTGACCGATGGTGACGACCAGGGCAGTTTGGAGGCAAGAGGCATATTCAGTTCCTTTTTCTCTTGGTTCCATTTCTGCCCAAGGGGGAAGGAACCCGTCTGCCTCCACTTCCATCCTTTCGTTCTCTTTCAACTTCACTCCGAGGTGAAGAACTGTTCATTTGACTGTGTACATTTGCCAAGATCATTATACTAGTTAGTGGGATTCCAGAGTTGTAAAGGTGGGAACCCACCACACTCCATGTGGTCTCTTTTCTCTCAAATCCATGCAATAATACTCTCTTGACTCTCTGCCTCTGTGGGTTGCAGGGAGCAGAAAGCTTGATGTCTCTCAGCCATGGCTGAGTTGGTGTTATTTTCAACCCAACTTTGTTTGCCACTTGCTGACTACTCCTTGTCCATATGTTCTCTTGGTCTACATTCCAAGAAGGGAGGAGGAGTGGGTAGTAGAATTCAAGCATCAAAACCCTGAAATTTTGGGTTTTCCCCAGTGCTAAGGATCATACCCAGCACATACTAGGCAAGTGCTCTACCACTGAGCAACACCTGAACCCTGAACTCTATAACACAGGCAGACCTTCAGAGAGCTCCTCTGAGTTGAGTGTCCAGCATTTCCTTTTGGTACCCACATTTCTTGGCATATTAATGAGTCTGTTGAAATGGTGTTTCGTGGTACCTTTGGAGAGCTTCTTCCCTCTCTTTTTTGGGTGCTTGGCTTCAGCTCATTCTAAGATACCTGATTAGGCTAATTATTTTACTACTGTAATTTTTTTCAAATAGAGGGGGACTACAAGTTAACTAACTATTGTTTATTCTTTACTAAGTATAAGTTAAATAACATATATATATATATATATATATATATATATATATATATATATATAAACACACACACACATATATATATATATACATATACACATACATACATATATGTATGTATCCACAAACCAAAAAGTCCTGATAGTTCTGACCATACAATTCTTAGCTCTTACTGCAAAATGTCAGTGTGTCATTTGTGAACCCATATATGTATGTGTGTACATCCATAACTTTTTGTGGTACTGGGGATTGAACTCAGGGCCTTGTTCATGCTATATTCCAACCTTTACAGATACATTTAGAACATCCAGTTGTACAAGATAAATAGAGAATTTGAGACTATTCTATTTCCCCAAAATTCCATTCAGCAACAGCCTGGTGTGAAATCTTAGAATAATTCTTCATTCTAGTACTTTTCACTTTCTTGGTTTCACTTTCCTCAGTCAATGTTCACACCTACTATCAGACTTATTTGCAGAAAGATGGATTTCTGCCAGTTACTCTTGAAACTTCTGTCCTGCTGATTAAAAAGTTCTATCAGACTTCCAAGTTCAGGGTTACCCTGTGTTGCTGGCAAGGAAGCGCATGTGGCTAAGGTATTTTTATTTTCTAGTTACTTTGATTCAATCAAAGTATAAATATAATCTTTGCAGACTACTTTTAGAAATAAGGTAAATTTAAACTCAAACAAGCTTTATCTATAAGCACCATAATTATACTTACCCAAGGCCATGGAGATTTTTTTTTCATCTTCTTTTGATATAACATTAATTTCCATTCAGGTTATTGTTCTACTTTGCCATAACAGAGGTAAAATTATTGATGTGCCAAAAGATATACCTCAAGACCTTGGTGCCCAATATCTCCTTGCAATGTTCAAAGATAGGAAACATGATGTCCATCTGGTAAAACCCCTTCACAGCTTGTGACTGACTGGCCACCTTTCTTTAGCCAAGCAATTCCTCAAGGAGCATCAGCTGGAAGAAGTGAGCCCTCTGCATGATATGAAAGGCTGAACCCTGGCTCCAAACTGGGGTCTAAAGGACAACAGTGAGAACTCCCTGGAAACATACAAGGCTTGCACAAGACTCAGTCACCGGCCGAATTCTACTAGAGGGACTGACACAAACCAAAAAGACCTGACAGTTCTGACCATACAATTCTCAGCTCTTACTGCAAAATGTCAGTATGTCATTTGTGAACCCATATGACATGGACTAAAATGTGTCCTCCTAAGTTCTTATGTTGAGGATCTAAATCCCATTGTGATGGTTTTTGGAGGTGAGACCATTAGGGGGCAGTAATTAGTAGTGTGGCACCATCATGATGGTATTAGTGCCTTTATCAGAACAGACAGGGTTGGGGGGTGTAATTTAGTGGTAGAGCATGTGGTTAGCATGTACCAAGCCCCGGGTTCAACCCCCAATGCCAAGACATTTTTTAAAAAATAGATTAGAGCATGCACTCTTGGACGGTATGCGCTTGTCTCCCTCCCCACTCGTACGCACAAAGATGAGGTCACGTAAGCACTTGGTGAAAAGACAGACTCAAGGAGACAGCCTTCTCAAGATACCCATCCTGCTGGTCTTGAACATTCCAGCCTCTGGAACTGTCAAAAAATAAATTTCTGTTGTTAAAGCCACCCAGTCTATGGTATTTTGATATGGTAGTCAAGGTGACTAAGACACTCTTCCTTGCTCTTTTGGAGAGTTTAAAAAAATGAAAGTTAAAAAGAAAAAAAAAAAAAACTCAATGATTCAGAAGATGCCTCCACTGAATCAGAAGGGAAAAATGAAAACACCTTTTTGAGCTTCTGCTGAGTTGAAGCTGAGGCCAAATCACACTCACTGAGCACCACACCAGGCCAAAGAGAGGCAACAAGGAAGACCAGGCCCCCCCTCACGCACCCCCATGCAGATTAGCCAACACTGGAAATGAATGTCAAATGGTAAAGTTTAGATATGGCATATTCTCAATGTCATAGAAATGAGCCCCACATACCCGTACTAAGAGCCAAGGACATATAAGAATTTCCATGTGAGAAGGTGGGAAGGGCATTCTCCATTGAAGGAATAGCATGAACAGACTCAGCAAGTTCTAAGCCACTAGGTGTTAACTGAAATGCCAAGTTCAGAGGGGGTAGAGCCACCGCTAAAGTCAAAGGAAAACTGAACAGAGTAAAAAAGTTAATAGCTAGAAGCCCCTTTCTACTAGGAAGGTGTTTTTTTAAAATCCTACAGAGAATCATATTTATTCAAAGAAGGCAGGCAACTGGGCCAGGAGGATCGGGCTGTAGTTTTATCCTTGAAATGGACTGCAGGCAGCTTCCCAGTCTTTTTTGCATTTGTCCTTGTGCCCCACCTAGGAGAGCAGCGAGTCGTCAGCTCTGGGTCCAGGTGCCCCTCACTGGGTTGCAAGCTTGCTGTAAGCTCAGGTAGGCTGATCCACCTCTCGGGATTTCAGGTTCCTCCTCTATAAAATAAGGAACCATCTACAAAGTATTCCTCAAGGACTCGGTTTTGTTCTTTCTTTGAAGGGATTTTATTCATCCCACGACTGGTGAGAATTTTCAAGAAGCTTAAAAATACAGATGGATACGGACAGAAAATTTTGATTGGAAAGAGATAAGAAACATGAAGGAAAGGGGGAAACACAGGAGGCAGAGATGAGGCTACAACCCACAATCCATGGGACAGACATGTACATCTGTGGTGGGGCGGGGGGCTCGTGGGTGCAACTGCTCACTTTCTGACAGCGAGGCAAAGGAGGTACATGACCGGCCACACATGAATGTCCCTAAGATTCAGGCTAACCAGTGCTTGGGAGGAGTCACAATGTTAGTGTGTCTCCTAAGTTTAATATGAAAACGTTACAGACATTCATGCCTTGTTCCAAAGAAAGCAGAGAGCCTTTAACTTAATGACTGCCACAATAAAGGCAGTCTTTATTCTGGCAATCATTGAGTTAATTTAGTAACCCAGAGAAAAGAAATGCATTGTCTTGTTCCCCTTCGATTTATAACGTACACTGCTTCATGAAAGGTATAAATATATAGAAAACTTTACATTGTCGCCTTTTGCTGGGTCCCATGAAAGGAACTCAGGCTCCTGACGTGGGCTCTTTCCTGCTCTAAGTGCAGCCATGAGCCTACTCAGTGTCCTTCTCCATCAGGATGGGAGATGCCCATCTGTGGCTAATTTTCATTTAAGAACTGCTAAAGCCTGTAGACCCAGGTGCATGCAAATCTTTTGAAGGCAACAAGTATGGATTTCAGAGTTCCCCTACAGTTCCCCAGAGGAACTCGGTCGATTCACTTATTCAGAAAAATTTGCTGAAGGTCTTATTATGATGCCACCTCCAAAATGCTGGGGTTCTAGCAATACACTTAGATGGCCCTGCTATGTTTCACTTGGTCATTGAGCATGAGCTCAGGAATAAGCATCTCGTCCTTGTTCTGTGTGATCCCAAGGTAGGCTGGGTGGTCCAATCACTGAAGAACTCACATGCACAGCATGCTCATAACCAGCTTTTGGACAGAGCCTTTGACTTAATGACTGCCACAATAAGGCCTAACTTAATAACTCAGAGTAAAGAAATGCATTGCCTTGTTTCCCTTCGATTTATAATGTACACTGCTTCATGAAAGTTATAAATATAGAAAACTTTACATTGGCACACAGCTTGCTCCAAACACAGCCATCTGCAGGGAGCAGTCATCTTTCCCAGTGGTCTTAGAGGCCATATTCCTTTAACTCAGGGGAATCACTATATCTGGGACACTGTTCTCTCTCATCTAATGAGGCCCACCTCATTGCTGCTTCCGTCATCTTTCTTACGAATACTGGTTTCTAGAAATGGGTCAACTCTTTCTAGTTCAAAATCATTGTACCCGGGTTTTAGCTATGTAGAAATGAAAGCAAAACTATTTTAATAGCACCAGGGGAGCATAGTGAGACTCATTTCATTTTTCTGATTTTGTTTTTAGATAGGTAATAAATCAAGATTCTGGAACCAAAATCTGTTAAAAAAAATACACAATGAAATGTCTTCCTCTCCTCCTAGGCTCTGTCTTCACAGTTCTCACTTCTGACACATATCAAGTTTCTTATGTATTAAAGTTTTTTAAGTACATGTAAGTAAATATGAATACAGACTCTGGGTTTTTAATTTTTATACAAAAGTTGTCATATTACATGTAGGACTTAATTCTGCATTTTTCACTTAATATATTTTGAAGATTGATCTCTGGCAGTAAATAGAGTATTCTCAATTTTTTCTTTTTTACAGTATTCCATTGGCCAGATGGACCCTAGTCCCTCATTAATAAACACTGGAATTCTTTTCATTCAGTCTTTTGTTACTATAATAATGCTGCCTAATGACCCTGCACATATGTCATTTTAATTTGTGGAAACATGTTTAAAGGAGAAGCTCCAAAGTGGAAGTATGGAGCAACCTTATCCAGGGTTTCAACTTCCATGGTTTCAGCTACTCATAGGCAACTACAATTTAAAAATATTAAATAGAAAATTCCAGAAGTAAGCAATTCATAAGTTTTAAATTGTATACTCTTCTGACTAGCACTATGAAATCTTGTGCCCTCCCACCTGGTATATGAATCATTCCTTTGTCCAGTGTATCCACATTGTATATGCTACCCCTCTATTATTTAGCAGCTGTTTTATTAGTTATCAGATCTACTGTCACAGTATCTCAGAGCTTATGTTCAAGTTACCTTTATTTTACTTAATTATGGTCCCAAAATGTACATACAGTGATGCCAGAAATTTTATCACAGTATATTACTATAATTGTTTTATCTTATTAATATTGTTGCTAATCTTATTATGTCTAATTTATAAATTAAACTTTATCATAGGTATTCAGTATAGGAAATAACATAGGGCTTGGTATTATTAGTGATTTCAGACACCACTGTCTTGGAACATATCCTCCTACATAAGTAGGGACTAATGTATTGGTTCAACGGTGTCTATGTTTGTAAGAATAGACGGTCACTAAGATGCTTTGCAGAGAGAAAACTATTAAAAAAAAAAAGTGCAATGGATTAACTCTGTGATTGGCTCAGTATCTTGGCCAAGAACTCCCCATCAGCCATGTTTCAAATCATTGTGTGCTCAACTGCTTCCCTTGCCACCTGCCAAGGCTCTCTGAGACTTTGTGCCATATTTACAAAATTGGAGGAACACACCCCCAGCGGGGATTTTAACTGCTAGGATGTGCGTGTTGTCTTCCTACAGTTGAGAGGGAAGACACAGCATTTCCTGCCAACTCAACAATGGAGGTTGCTGAGGTCCCCACAAAGTCAACGATGGCATGAGGATCTGGAAGTGTGGGGCTGGCGGGGAGAAAGAGGCTACTAAAGCAAACTGCGGGGCAGCCTCAGCATGCAGACAGATGGTGGGAAAGAGGCCTCAGCCACTGAAGTCAGTTTCTTTCTTTCATTTCATTCCTCCATCAAAGAGCTTTGGCATGTCAGATGCTGTGCCAAATGCTCACAGCCACTGAGAAGCCTGATGGCCAACAGTTGCCTACTTAGGCCTCAATATGGGAAGAAATTTCAGACTGGACAGCTGTATGGGGCTGCATCTCCCAGGTCAGGCCTGGCATGTTGTGAACAAGTCATTCCCCTCCCTAGGCCTCCACTTCCTCACCTACCCAAGACAGGGACAACAGTCCCAATACTGTTACAAAAAACCAAAAGGTAGGTGGGGGTATAACTCAGTGGTACGGCACCTGCCTAGCATGTGCAAGGCCCTGGATTCCATCCAGCACTGGAAAACGGGGGGAAAAGTGAGCAGGTAAAGAATGGCCTTATTTCTGTAAAAAGAGACAAACCCAGTTATATGTGTAAACAGAAAATACTCCAAAATGTTTGTTGCGGTAAATCACTTAAAGCTTTTTCTTCTTTTCATTGACTTTCTAAATTTCCTATAATAAGCATTTTGAATTCTTTTGTAATAAAGAGGACCAAATCATTTCTAAGGCATTTTCTAGATGTGTCATGGATCAAAATTAAGTTGTAAGTTAGGAATAACGTTATTTGCTTCAGTGATGGTTAGCACACCTTATAGTTAAACACTTACTAGTAAATCAAAACCTAAACAAGGAACCGTGTGATTGGCATTCCTGCATCCAGTTCACATCTGGGCACAGACTGGTATTCCACTCTTCTGAGGGTTCGGCCAAGGAGTTCTTAAAACACCCTGACAGTGTGGCTCTGCACTGCCCGGAGATGCAGGTTGAGTTTCTGACTCCCATAACAACCTCTTTGCCTTAAGTTCATCTGCTTCCCCTTAGTCTCCATCAGATCTTGGCTTCCTGGAGGTATTTTCTATATGGCACAATTACCCGTGAGAAAAACTACAACAGCAACAAAGCACAGAAGAGTGCAGAGCCTTCCCAGAGACTGTGCACAGTCATTTAGCATCAATCTCTTAAATATCACACTATGGAATATTACCACCATAGGCTTCAAGTCCCAGACCTGGATTCAAGTTCGACTTCCCTTATTCTAGCTTAGGCAAGTTCTGTAACATCTTTGTTTCCTCATCCCTAAGGGAGGGATAGAGGGAGAAGCACATCATTTGAACCACAAAAGATCGTGATGAGAATTTAATGTGTGTCAAAGCACTGGCACACTAATTAGCACAAAGTGAGCACACAATGTCAGCTGTGAGCACTCTTCCACTTTTGATTTTATCAGGTATTCAATAAGTGTTGGAGCTGAATCTATCAACTGGTGAGTTCACAAGTTGCTGTCTGTGCAGTAAACGCCCTTTTTCATTTTGCCCATAGTATGAGATAGAAAAGTCTGGAATTTCTGTTTTGGAACATAAGATGAAAGCTAAGGAGCCTTCACTTCCTTTCTACAGCATGACTCAACTGCTCAAGGAAGCACCCCAGCTGTGGAACATCAGTTAGTTGTCAGCCTGTGTGGGCTGGTCACACACCAGGCCCTCAGGAGACTGATCCCTTCCCCCACTCCCACAGGTCACCTCTTCTCAATAACATAGTACCCACAACACATGCTAGCACGCACCCACAGCCCAGCAAGCCAGGACTCAGGGAGTCATCAACTTGGAAAGTATGTTCAAAACATGTCCAACCCCAGCTCCAAAGCCATAAAGCCAAGGGGAGCCTGGAAGAGGGATCAACAGCACAAGCCTTAGGGCGACCGTCAAGGAGGCTCCTAGCCCTGGCAAATGAAGCACAGCCCTGGAACAACAGTGTTCCTTTAATTAAGCCACATGGCCTGAGAGAAGGGCAGGTGTGCCATCTTCCTTAATTAGTTGAAGTCTGGGAAGAAACAGCACACCTGACAGGGCACAGTCCACACCTGTGGAATGTAAGCAAAACAATATCCACTTCAGCAACACTCCTGGGATGTCTGAGCTCACCTTCTTTACCTTGGCACTGAGCCGAATATTTGTTAGAAACTGTCCCCAGTCATGATATTCAAGAGTTGTGGTGGCTACTGCTCAGAAAAGCAAGGTGCCAGCCTACAAGGTCTTACTTTCCCCAGCAAGTACCACCCCAGATCAAGGACAATGTCAAAGCAAGACACACAGAGAGGGATCTTCTTGGGAAGCTGCTGGATCCAACACCTGTTTGCCTTCCCAGCAGCTGATTTTGGGGAGGTAGGTCAGCATGTTGGGTCATGCTTTCTGAGGATGCTGCCATGTCAGATTTGGGTATCACATAAGTATTGTGACGTGCCCAGATCTCAAGCATACACCTGGTTGGACATTTGCAATAGTAAACACCCACATCACTACCAAGTGGATGGAGATACTGAACCTCCGAATATCTCTCCAGACCCCTGATTCTCCTTCCCAATCATGACAACCTCTTCTGAATCACCTATGTGGCTGTGTGCTCTTTGTCATCGCACTGTAGAACTTTGTCATATGGATAGATGACAATCTATTTCTCCTTCCCTGATGTGTGAGCTATTTCCTGTGGTTTTAGGCTAGGATGAATAAGACTTCTATGGATATTCTTGAACATATCTTAAATTTTTTTTAAAAAGCCTTTACTTCAGTGAAATGTACTGAACACATAATAAAATTCTCCCTGTTGAAGGGCACAATTCAATAGTTTTTAGGAAACTCAGAGTTGTGTGATCACTATTATTATCTAATTCCACGACGCTCGAGATGTCTTGTCATGGACGTCTGTTTTCATCTCGCCAGGGGTGGGGCCGCTGGGTTATAATGTAGCTGTTGTTTAGTTTTCTAAACCAGAAATGTCATTCCATGTCCTCAATAGCATTTGAAACTGTCAGTCTTTTTCACTGCAACCATTTGGGTGGCTGTGCAGTTCCACATCAGATTTAATACCACTGTCTTAATTCCCCACTCTCTTGTCACTGATTTCATACACACTGAAAGCTGCAATTCCCTACTGATAATTCATCCAACAATCTTTAGAGTTGGTAGTTCTTTTTTCTTTTCTTTTTAAAAATAAACACCTGTGTAGTGCTTCCAAAGCATTAGATAAAAAGACAAATCAAGTGCCCTGAGTTACTTGGAAAAAAAAAAAAAAAGGTATTTTAAAACCTCTGGGGCCATTTGAATCTGGTAATTTTAAGTCTCTCTTGATACTAGGATGGCAATGTAGAACACGATAGTGAAGACTTTCTACCTGACATACACTGGCCCCTCTCAAACTGTAGCTGAACCCCAAATGCAAATAGTATGTCCGACGTTATTCCATCTACAAAGGGACTCTCACTCTCCTCAAGTTATAATAACAGCAAGCCTTAACTTTTTAATGCACATTATTTCATACAATTCTTGGAACACCTGTGAAGTGTACACAAATATTTCCATTGTACAGGTGAGAAAAATTGTACAATGCACAGACAAGTGACATCACCTTTCCAAGGTCACCCTGCTGCAGAGTGGGATTTTTATCCAATTCTTTCTGCCTCTAAAGCGCTGGGCTATTTGTCCTGCTCTCTACTGTCACATCTTCCTCCCCTGGAATGCGACAGGTTACTCTACACACCTGTTGAGATAAATTTGCTGATACAACATCTTCCCATAAAACTACTTGAAAAATAAATATTCAGGGCAAAGAGAAACCTTGTGAGAAGTATGAATGTTATTTATTTATTTTGCAGTCCTGGGGATTGAACTCAGGGACATTGTGCCTCTGAGCTGCATCTCCAAGATGAGACAGGGTCTCCCTAAGTTGTTAAGGATGGCCTCAACTTGCCATCTTCCTGTCTCAGTCTCCCAAGTGGCTGGGATTACAGTTATGCACCATTGTGCCTGGCTAAAAAGTGTGAGTATTGAAACCACACTGTTTTAATTCTTAAGAGTAAACAGTCACCAGCCCAACCATAACTTGAGGCAAATGATAATAAGCAACTTATTGAAGATTCAGGATTCAAATTATCACAACAGATAAGCTCCAGGGGGTTCAGCAGTTTAATGTATAGCAGTTTAATTCAGATGCCATGGCAGGGAACACCCCAGTCAAAGAAGCATGTATTGTTACTGGCAAACTAGGCTGGGTGCTCTGTGCTCTCCCTTCTTTAGGGAGTGGATCTCCTTTGCTGCTTTCTCGAACGTTCTAGTTGTCAGCAAAGGACAAAACCCACAAAGAATGAAAATTTAGTAACTGCCTAATCCTTTCTTCTCAAATCCTAATGTCTTATGCATGCACAGAGAGAAGTAAAGCACTCTGGATGGCACAGACAAATGGCAGCAAATGTTTGGCAATTTGAAATAGCAGAGCCAATATTGATGCAATATATTTTCTTTTCTCTTCTCTTTTCTTTTCTACTGGGGATTGAACCCAGGGGCCCTCACGACTGGGCCCCAGCCCCAGCCTTTTTTTTTTTTTTGAGAGAGAGAGAGAATTTTTTTAATATTTATTTTTTTAGTTTTCGGTGGACACAACATCTTTGTTTGTATGTGTTGCTGAGGATCGGGTCGCACGCATGCCAGGCAAGCGTGCTACTGCTTGAGCCACATCCCCAGCCGCCCCCCCCCCC
>NW_025999990.1:41044851-41077947 GCF_001458135.2 Marmota marmota marmota | reverse complement strand
CCCCCCCCCCCCAGCCCTTTTTTATATTTTATTGAGACAGATCTTGCCAAGTTGCTTAAGGCCTTGCTAAGTTTCTGAGGCTGTCTTTAAACTTGAGATCCTCCTGCCTCAGCCTCCTGAGTCACTGGGATTACAGGAGTACACCACTGCACCTGGCTGCAGTAAGATTTCTAAGGTAATATTTCTGGAGGTCTGGGGGGCTCCTAGGTGTCAGGGATGTAATTCTGAATAATATATACATGGCCTTCCTAGGGCTCACAAGCTGATATGGCACGTGGTTTTGATGGGAGGTAGAGTCACCTGACTACTGTGATTTTGCTAACTGGCCTGATTCTCACCCTTCCTTTTCTTCTTCTGACACAGAGGTAAGGGGAAGGGATGGGCATTCTATTTATCAAATCTCGGCCAATCACCTACTATATTCTAGGCCAAACATAACTGCATGCCTGGACAATTATGCAGACAACCCACAAAGCCCCCAACAGGGAAAAATGGCCTGAGGTGAGACAGGAAAGGAACATTAGGATTCTTCTTAAGCAGAGATGAAACCATGGGCCTGCTCTACTGTAGCACCCTTGCATCTCCAGAGGTCATACAACAAGGAGACAGATGTGGAAGTGCAGCCAAGGAGACTTTGATCCTCACATAATCTTCCTGCTCATCGTCCCCACCCCACACCAAAGTGCACAATCAAATACAATGGCAAGCTCAGTCTAACAGCTAGTTGCGTTTACATGGTACAAGGCAAAGAGTTGTTGACTTAAAACTTTTCATGCCACATACTTGATTGGCGGACGGGCTCTTCTGGAGTCATAAATGAGCAGCACCTGCTTAGACTTAACTATCTGGCCTTAAAGTCAGACACTGGCTACTTAAATATGACTAGGGGTTGGGGAACAAACCTTAACCCAAAGGATAACCAGGTTAGTGCAAAATGCCAATGTAGAATTGAGAAGAGGAAAAAGCCAGTTTGGACTACTTTTTTTTTTTTTTTTAAGAGAGGAAAGAAAATTTAAACAGGAAAAAAAATAAGTGAATGATTATTTATAGTTTAAACAAATTCCACTTACGGAGGTAAAACAAAAAAAATGAGTGTGCAGAAGAACAGAGGATTCCAGGCCACAAAGATAGTCTGTAAGGCACAATGTCACAGGATAGCCATTTTCACAAAATTGCACCAATATGTACCCAAAGTCTTTCAAATCCACATGTCATTCCTTTCTGTCATTCAAATGTCAAAACTTAGCTTTCCCATAACAAAAGTCTGCTTGCTCAGACTTCCCAAGGACAGTTTCATCTTATTAGGTTGTTGTTTTCCAGTACTAAGGCTCAAACCTAGGGCCTCACAAATGCTAAGCAAATGTTCTACCACTGAGCTGACCCGCAACCCCATCTCATTAGCTTAGAGGACTGTCACTCATTCTCTCCTGACATGGGCCCTGGGTTCTGCTGGAGGTCTGCCCTCTGGTTTAGGCATAAGCAGAGCCTGAAGCACTTTTTGCTAATTAACCTGTTTTGTTTTGCCTTGAGGAGTTTTTCCTAAGGATACAAATAAAGGGTTTTTACTAGGAAAAGTGAACCCAACCAAAATAAATTGCACATATAAAGAATGGAATACAGATACTCCTCATCTTATAGAAGGACAACTCCCTACCACATAAACCCAATGTAAGCTGAAAATACTGTTAACTTAGGCATCAAATATCCCAAACCTACCAAGCAGCAGAACTTAGCCACACAGAGCATCAGTGGCTTCCTCTCGTGACCACGGGTTAACTGGAAACCGGCTCACTGTCACTACCCAGGATCACTAGACAGGATCACAGCACAATACCACTGGCCCAGGAAATAATCAAAATTCAAAATTCCAAAATCTGTTTTCCACTACACGTATTTTGCTTTTGCATCACTATAAAGTTAAAAACTGTAAGTTGAGTCATCATTAACTTGGGGACCCGCTGTATGTAGATCACAAGAAGTTACTTCACATGGATACTTGCAGAATTCCATCTTTCTCTGTTTCCGGTGTGAGGGTAGCACATGCATCAATGGTGTGCTGATTAAAATCAGTTTATTTAAGCACTCAGTCAACACTCATTTATTTAGTGCTATCCAATAATGAACAACTATACACATCAGTTCCTCCTCTAGGGAAAGTTTGAAAGGCTTCTCCAATTACCTGTCCTTTGTGCTGAAGAAATCACTTTAATTTTAGTTATTTAAGACTATCTGGGATACTAACAGCACCCATAAAAACCTTTCCAGTCGGGAAATTTACAGAAATTAAGTGAATATCCTCAGTAAATAAAAACCAAAGTTATTCAGGTCAAAAGTTGTGAAACCCAGAATTGTTATCATATTTTTGCAACACAGAACATAGTGATGATCAATGGCACTAAAAATAGCCCAGAAAAAAATTATGAGACTACATAACTAGAAACAAGAAAAACAACCACCTTATCCAAAATAGCAAAACACTCCTTAATGTGGTTCATTTCTCTATGAATTATTTTGACAATAGGAAATGGAATTTAAAATTTTTTCCTTGAATTCAAAACTGTATTTCCCCTCCCATGTGTCCTCTGGGAAAATCCTGTTCATAAACAAATAATTCCCAGATAACTGCCTCCACTTGGCTCAATGCTGACAGCGGCTCCCTAACTTGCCCCTCCGTGTTCCTGCCGCCTCATCAGTGATGTCATGGAAAGACATCGACATACTGTTATTATTGCCGAGTGAGAGATTGCAAAGGAAATTATGCTGCTGCCTCTACATTTTAATTTTCCATGAAAAATTATTCTCATTGCTACAGCCGCTTAGATGGTGAAAAAGAAAAATGATTTAATTAGGAAACGGCCATAATTAGATTTTTTTTCCAGAACACTCTTTCAACATAAAAAGTTACATTACAACACAGCTTCATTTGGTTGCACAATTTATTTTCATTGGATCATTTCAGAAGAAAGGGAATATACTGAACTATAAACTTTACATTCACATGAGCTTTTCTTTTTTTTTCCTTTGGTACTGGGGATTGAACCCAGGGGTGCATTACCACTGAGCCACATCCTCAGCCCTTTTTATTTTTTATTTTGAGACAGGGTCTCGCTAAGTTGCCTAGGGCCTCACTAAGTTGCTGAAGCTGGCTTTGAATTTGCAATCATCCTGTCTCCGGCTTCTGAGTCGCTGGGATTACAGGTATGCGCCACCCTGCCTGGCTCAAATGAGCTTTGAGGCGTGGTGAGAAGGGGTGAGAAAGCTGAAGAAGCGGAGAAGCTAAGGAGAACCATCAATAGTGAACTAAGGGGGAGAAGCCACCTGGCTTGTGATGTCCTTTGACCACCCTAGAAGTGAAGAAAGACAGCAGCAGGCTCCCCATCCAAGAGACAGAGCGACAGCAAGTATGGGAATAAGATGGCAGTAATATAAGAAATAACAGTAGTAACAACGCTGTTACAAAAAGGAAGAGAACCATCTCTGTTCAGCAAAGTGAAAGCAAAATACGACAGACATGGTAACTGTACTTCTAGGGTTTCTTTCTCAGTCTGTTCTTGTGTATGTGCACACAGGTATGAGTGCACCAGGAAATGAACCTTGGAACTCTGATTGGAGAACCTAAAGTGTCTGTCTACTGGTTACCTCCTCAGAAGCTCAAAGTAGGATTCAATGTTAAGCCCGAGAGCTTTCCTACAGATCAATTTATTCAAAACTCGTTCTTTTTTTTTTTTTTAATTCCACCAGAAATGGCAGAAGTTTTACCAATGATCTTGGATACATTTGAAAATTCCCAACCTCAAATGAACACTAGTAGTATCTATTGATAATGCTTTTACAAGTTCATTCGTATTTAAAACAGGTTTAATTTTGTCTAGTCAAGACTCCCTAGTTCAGTATCTTGGCAATAGGTCAAGAGACATGTCAACATGTCACTGAGAAAAGACACTGGATGTTGCTGTTATCTTCAGTCAGGCTCCTGAGACTTGCCAAGACAGCATGTGAGATTAGCAGTTGAAACTCAGAAAACTTTTTATGCTTTTAAGAGTTCTTCATGGGGATAAATCAAGCAGGCTGAAATTTACCGTGGAACCTTTTGACTCCTAAGAGAAACTTCTATACGGGAAACATAGTCCAGGATGGCGGTCATGTTACTCCACAAGGAGATGTTGTTATGGAGACAGCTTTGAAGGCTCCCAGGCGATGCCAGTGTATAATTAAGGCTAGCAGTGATCACAGAACAGCCAGTGTGATCTCCATGGAAACCACCAAACATACATTTTCACATGCAGGCAACTGTTCTGAATCAATGACTCTTTATATAGGTTTAAAAACATTGTGAATGGTGGATCAATTGCTTCTTTTGTTAAACAATGTCTAATTCAATACGTTGTGAGAGATCTTGTTCTCATGCATGCTGAATTTGGAGCCGTGTCTAGAGGAGGCAGTCCATAACTAAATTTGTTGCCTGGACTTGTGAATACAAATGGTAAATTCAGATCCAGGAAGTCACTGGTTAATTTTGTGAAAGAATTAAACTAGTGGTTTGATAGCGCCACGGAGGACCTGCCAACTATGGGCTCTCACTAATCCAGGGCTTTCAATATATTATTTAATTCTCCTAATAAGGTAGACATTATTATTATACTTGTTTGCTTAAGAGGAAAATGATTCATACACCTAGAAAGTGGCAGATCTAGAATTCTAATATAGGTCAAAATTAGGTCTCTGGGACTCTACGTAATGCTGTTTGCAGAACACTTGCCACTCCCAAATATTTTTACTTAATTATTTCATATAATCTGCTTTGAACCAATTAGGAGTCCAGGTTCTAGCAAAAATCAACACATTCACATGGAATTGAGTCTGTGAAGGCTTTGACCATCTTTCATCTGGATCACGTGAACAGCATTCCATTCTACAGGGCAATGGGCAGGGAGATCCCATTCCATAAGTGTGAAATTTGACTGTCCAAGCCAAATAAAAAGGGGGACAAAGATTCCAATAAATCTTTTTTTTAGTCAGATAATTGTGGGTTTTAATTTTTTATTAACATGCATTAGCTGCACATATTAATGAGGTGCAATATGATATTTCAACACATGTATACAGTGTGTCCTGATTCAATCAACACATGTATACAGTGTGTCCTGATTCAATCAGGATGATTAGCATTTCCCTTTATCAATTTTTAAAATTTATTTATTTGTTCTAGTCAGTTATACATGACAGCAGAATGCCCTTCAATTCATTATACACAAATGGAGCATAATTTTTTTATTTCTCTGGTTGTACCGAAGTAGGGTCACACAATTCATACAATCATATGTAGTACATAGGGTAATGATGTCCGTCTCATTTCACCAGCTTTCCTACCCCCATGTCTCCTCCCCCCTCCCCTTTGCCCCATCCAAAGTTCCTCTACTCATCCCATCCCCCTCCCATTATGGATTAGCATCCACTTACCAGAGAAAATATTCAGCCTTTGGTTTTTGGGGATTGGCTTTCTTGGTTTAGCATAATATTCTCTAACTCCATCCATTTACCTGCAAACACCATAATTTCATTCTCTTTTATTGTGGAGTAATACTCCATTGTGTATATATGCCACATTTTATTTATCCATTCATCTATTGAAGGGCATCTGCAGGTGGCATCACTATTCCAATAAATCTTTGTCACACGACATCACAATCTTCTACAAGAGAGGGTGGAATTTAGTGACAGAGATGGAAGGTCAGGTTGCTGAATGGTTTCCCACTGTATTTTGATCAGTTCTACTAAATCATTTTTAAATCTGGAAAGTGCTTTATTAAATAGGCACTGGTCATTAATGCTATGGTTCCTAGCAGATCACTATGTGATACTCTAATGGATGTGAACAACTTTGACATTTAGTCTTAAATATCAGATTGTCAGTATTGTCATAGCTCATTAGAATCCTTACATTTCTTAACTGCCTTCAAATACCTTCAGTCCAGACTCTGCTTTAAAAATGAAATAACTGAGGATTAAAGGATGTCTTAGTCCATTTGGGCTGCTATGACAAAATACCAGGGACTAGGTAGCTTATAAACAATAGAAAGAAATGTATTTCTCAAAAGAAAGAAAGAATTGTATTTCTCATAGTTCCAAAGGATGCTTTCTCATAGACTGTGCCCTCTCGACTGTGTCCTTGCATGACAGAAGAAGGAACAAGGCAGCTCTCTGGTACTTCTTTTATAAGGATATTAATCTCACTCATGAGGGCCCTGCCTTCATGACAGTCATCCCCTCAAAGTCCCTCCTTCTAATGTCATCACCCTGGGGATGAGGACTTGAGGGGAAGGTCCAAGATGGCTGTAGTTAGGCTCCCTGGCCAAGATTCCAGCAGGCTATGCTTTTCGTATGTAGTTGAGGTCACGGACACTCTGATTCAGCATATGTACTCAAGGTCATAAACATCTGCTTGTGAGCATGTGCCCACTTATGTAACCTGCTGGCACTGTGCCTTCTTTGTCTGTCCTGCACATAAAAAAGGCCTAGGGAAGGACTCAGGGGGCCGAGGGCTGCTGCTGTCTCCTGGTACAGCATGGCTACTGTCCCAACTGTGCCTCGCATCTTCTCTCTCTTGCTGGGATTCCAAATGTGTTTCCCAGAGTCTGAGCCTCAGCCTGACAGGACTTCAACCTATAAATCACAGGGGGGACACAGACATGCAGACCGTAGCAGAGAAGTTCAGTGAATTGTGGTTCAAGTCAAGACACTGAGTACTCTTTCCTTTCCTCCACTGCTGAAATCACAGTCCCTCTACCATGCAGCTCATGGAAAAGACAAGGCCCTTAATGTATGCCTCTCTCCAGTCTACCTGAGCCCCTCTACCAGAGCTCAGGAAACAGGCTTCTGTTTTCTCTAAAGCTAGTCCAGCCTCAGTCCTTCTAGGGACTATTGAAACCACTTCTTCCAATTTCCCCTCATTCTCTAGCATGAACTGAAGTTTCCTTGTTTCCCTTCTAAGTGTTGGCTGTTACTGCTCTCTCCTGCTCGTTACTGGTCACTGGTGTATAAGTATCTCCCAACCTTAGCCCCCGGCCTCCCTCTCTCCCACTGAGCTCCTTTATTGATTAATTTTCCCAATTTCTGTAGGCAAAGCCAAAATGGACACATGATTTTGAGTTTCACATCACTATTTCACCCCAGGTTTCCTACTCCAAACAGCTTAATTTAGACATCTTGTCCCTGTACACACCTGTCTAGAATACATTTCATCAGCTCTACACACCACAGACTTGTCCACCACCACCCTGGTTTATCTCATCATGCCATGGATCTCCTAGGACTCCAATTATAAACCTTCAAGCTGCTGGTGATCGTCCCCCATCCTCAATGTCCAACTGTCATTACCCACCTGTTCTGAAATGATCCAAGTCTTCATTATCTAATTCTTTAATCATATCACATAACAATTATATGATAAATTATTAAAATCAATTTTCCTTTCAATTGTCAGTCAAGTTTGGTTTTTCATCTTTATTCTTGACATTAATGCTTTGATTTACCTCCCTCTTAAATGCCTAAAGCTCAGTTCTGATCAATTTAAGCACTATTTCCATATTAACCTGCTCAAATATTATTTACCAGTAATCAGCTCATTCAGAGGCCCACAGTGGTCTCTATGGGATAGCTTTTCAGGTTTCTTGTCATGCGAATTCTGGGCCTGATTTTCCCTCACGCCTCTACTCTCTTCTCCGGTGGTCATATTAATTTATCGTGATTCCCCAGCTGTTCATCTTGCTTAGGGGGCCCTGCCGCTGGTTGTGAAAGGCCCTCATTCTATTCTTCCACCTTTCCCATGCAACTTGACCTGCAGGGGCCAGTGTCAGCCACTTTCCTGCCACCTAGCTTGGCATGATGATGTAACAGTCTTACCCCTTGTGATTCTGACTTTCTCCTCTGAATACTAAGAGGCTTCATGCCATCACCCCACATAACAATTCATTTCTCCCTCCTGACTGCTATCAGATACTCCAAAGGTTTCCCTAAAAAATGTTGACTGGTACAATCATGTCCCCAAAAGAGGCCAAAGAGCACCCATATACCTTGATATAAGACCCTTCTAATAATCCCCAAACTAAGAATCCAGTGTATCTTAAATTCCACGGAAATGCAACCTGTTTCTGACTAGTAACAAATTATGACACAGTTTTAGGGAAAGGACTAGGAGGAGGCACACAAGGCACCAAGTTATAACATTTAAGGAGGTACTTGTTCCCTCACAGGTACTGACCAGCACTGCATAACCAAGAGAGTGAGGGTCACCCTAGTCCTGGCCCTGTGTACGTGAAAGAAGAAACTCTAACAGTCAAAACACAAATAAAACCAAACTAAGAGACCAATCCTAGGCAAGCTAAAGAAAAATTATTTCCCCAAGGACATAAAAAAAACAGACATGGATTTCTGGTCTATAATTACCTTCAGGACAGAAAATGGTGATGGCAATTATGGCATTAGTTAAGGAAATAAGGAAAAAAGTCTTCTTATGGAGAGAGTTTTAAAAGGGGTAGCAAGTAGCTGGGCATGGTGGTGCATGCTTGTAATCCCAGTGGCTCAGGAGGCTGTGACAAGAGGATCGTGAGTCCAAAGTCAGCCTCAGCAACAGCAAAGCTCTACGCAACTCAGTGAGACCTTATCTCTAAATAAAATACAGAAAAGGGTTGGAGATGTGGCTCAGTGGTTGGGTGCCTCTGAGCTCAATCCCTGGTACCCACCCGCCCACAATAAAAGAGGAGGTAGCAAGTAGTGGATGCTCAGGATCCTGGAGAGTTGGTACTGCTATCGGGGGATGCTTCACTTCCCTGGCTTGTCCTCAACACAAACTCATTCTGGCCTCTGTTGCCTCTTTCCAGTGATATTAAGAACTGAAGCTGATTTGAAGTTAACAAGGATGAGACAAGGCACCACTCAATCTAGAAAGAATTCTCATGGGAGGACTGAAATCTGCTAGAGAAATGCACTAGGAAAAAATGAAAATTCTTACCACACCTTCCTTGTACTTTTATAAGTTTCAACACTTTTGTCTTAAATTGTTTTTACTTTCTTCTTGCATTAATCTTTTACTTTATAAGTGAGAGGGGATCCCAGCATTCTACTGATATAATTATATTTCACATGCCTGAATTTACCAAAATGAAGGGGAGAGATTTTTTTAAAAAGTTGCTAAATATTCTGATATTTTTAGTTTCTTAAAATGTGTATTGAATTTCCATAGAGAAAATGATAATTATGATAGGAGTATTAAATGTCTTTGAAGGAATTTTTTTTCTCTATGCTAAGTATTCTCAAGCCAGAAAAATATGCTGAGAAAAGTAAGAACCAGAAAGAGAAATGAATGGCTTTCCTGAGAATTTAGAAGTGATGAAGCTCTTGTGACAACTCCTTGGAAAATGGTCAAGAACGGATCCTTTTTGGAGCAAGGAAAAAGGCACCCTGAGCCCCTAATGACCTTCCTGCCCATGTATCATGAGTCTCTAACAGGATCCAAATTCTCCTCTGGCACCAATGGAACATCCTTCTGAGTCACTTTCTGAATATGCTGACACCAGTGGAGTCATTTGACATTAGGAGGTGACATTAGGAGGAAATGCTGTATTACTAAGTGTAATCGTGTCATATTTCAAATGTCAGTACATGTGGATGTGTAGGTGGTCCAAATAACATATGCATATTTTGACACTGAGGATCACAGAACTTATTGTCAATAGAAAATAAAAAAGGGGAGGGGAGAGAAAGAGAGAGATTGCTCCACGTACGGAGGCTGAAAGAGACTTTAATGGCTCATCTAATTCAATCTTCCATACTTAAGAAGGATTAGCCTTAAACCACAGCAACCCATTAGAAATCATCCCTCTTCTGAAGTAACTCTTGAGAAAGAAATTCTAAACCTCCTGTAGAGTTTAGGGAAAAATTAAAACAAATAAAAAGAAGATTTATGACACTAATGACCAACTAGACAAAGCCACATAAAGAAAAAATGTCCTACCAAATCATAAAGGACAAGATACAAGCAGATTGCTTGTGTATTGCTACTTTACAATTTCCAGGGATGATTTATATGCCATAAAATTCACTTGCTGTAATTATAAAATGCAATGATTTTTAATGAGCAAACTTAATAAATTAATTTAAATGATTGTGCAATCATCATTATAATCCAGTCAGAATATTTCCATTACCCAAATCAACTCCTTCAAGCATATTTTGCAATCAGTTTCTGCTCCAAAAAACCATGCGGATACATCCTGTCTCCAAAGGTTTGCCTTTTCTGAACATTTCACATAAAATGGCACAATACTATATGCATTATTTTGTGACTAGTTTCTTTCACTTAATGTTTCTGAGATTCATCCATGTCATACCAATGTATTAGTAGCTAATTTCTTATTGTTGACTGATATTTGTGTGTGTGTGTGTGTGTGTGTGTATGCGCGTATCTTGTTATCTATTAGCCAATAAAGTCACACTTAGATTGTTTCTAGTTTTGGGCTGTTATGAATAGCGCTGCTATAAACACCCATGTATAAGGCTTCTGGTAGACAAATATTTTCATTTCTTTTAATTGAATTCTTAAGAATAGAACTGGGGCTGAGGATGTGGCTCAAGAGGTAGCGCGCTCGCCTGGCATGCGTGCGGCCCGGGTTCGATCCTCAGCACCACGTACAAACAAAGATGTTGTGTCTGCCGAAAACTAAAAAATAAATATTAAAATTCTCTCCCTCTCTCTCTCTCTCTCTTTAAAAAAAAAAAAAAAAGAATAGAACTGATGCATTGTAAGTCCATTTAAGTTTGACATTTTTAAAAAATACCAAACTTTTCCAAAGTGGTTGCATACATATGAACCGAGGGTTCTAGTTTCTCCACATCCTCACTTTCAGTCTATTTGTGTCTCTGAATCTAAGGTATGTTTCTTGTAGATAGAATATAGTTTTTAATCCAATCCGGTTTTTAGTGGGATATTTAGTCCATTCATATTTAATGTAATTATTGATGGCTGCTAGCAATAAATCTGTCTTTATTTGGAAGTCTTTATTTCTCTTTCATATTTGAAGCTCAGTTTTTCTGATCAAAGTTGATAGGCTTTTCTTGTAGCATGCTGAATGTGTCATCCTTTCTTCTGTCTTCCTATTTCTACTGGTGCATTGTAATTATACATAATAGTGGGATTCATTATGCCATATTCCTACATGCACATAATTTGATCAATATCATTCCCCAGTACCATTCCTTTTCCTCCCCTTCTCCACAAATCCACTTGCTCTACTCATCTCCTTGCTATTATTGTTATTACTAATTAAATTAGTATATCATAATTTTATACACACACATATGATTTATTATGTTATATTAGTATAGAGGCACAGCATAATCTGGTAGATTTCACTCCACAGTACTTCCCCATGTCTTTCCCTCCTCCCTCCCTCTTAATCCCCTTCCTCCATTCTATAAGTCTCCTTTTATTTTCATAAGATCCTCCCATTTTAATCAATAAGTGGGTAGCATCAAATTAGAAAGCTTCTGCATAGCTAAGGAAATAAGGATATGAAGAGAGCACCTCCAGAATAGGAAAAAAATCTTTGGCGTCTCCTCTTCCAACAGGGAATCAATATCCATTATATATAAAGAACAAAAAAACTTAAAACCAAAATAACTAATAAAGCCAATCAATAAAAGGGCAAAAGATCTAAATAGATACTTCTCAAAAGAAGAAATACAAATGTCCTCCATTGTTTCTGATGAGAAGTCAGCTATTAATTGTATTGTTTTCTTAAATGTTAAATCATTTTCTCTAGCTGCTGATAAGATTATTTCATCTTTTAGCAGCTAGATTACAATTTGTCTAGGTAAGTTTCTCTTTTTGATTGTTCTTATGATAAGCTTTTTAGATAGGCAAATTAACATTTTTCATCAGATGGGGTATTTCAGCAATTATTTCTTTAAATGTTTCATGTATTCCATCTCCTCTTCTTCTGGGATTGTTTATATATATATATGTTGATACACTTGATGTCTCACAGGTCTCTAAGGCTCTGTTCACTTTTTTTTTCAATTAAAAAAATCTTTATTCTTTAGGTCGAATAATTTCTTTTGTTCTACCCTCCAGTTCACTTATTCTTTCTTTTGCCATCTCATATCTGTTGTTGAGTCCATATAGAGAATTTTTATTTCAGTTATACTTTTCAAATCCAGAATTTCCATTTGTATCTTTTTTTAAAAAAAAAAAAATCTCTTTTATTGAAATTCTGTGTTCGTTGAGTGTTTCCTTTGACTCTTTAAACATGGCTGCCTCCCAATTTCTGAACATATTTAAATAGGTGTTTTACAGTGTTTTTCAGCTAAATCCTCCATCAGAGGACAGATGCTCAGAGCTAGTTCCTATGGGTGCTCTTTTCCCACATAATGTCTAAATGTTTTGTTGAATTCTGGGCAATTTAATTAGTACTCTGAATTCTGATTTTTTTTCCCACAGGAGTTGTTGCTATTGTTTTTCTTATTTAATAATTTTCCTAAACTAAGTCTGTGATATTTGTCTCCCACATAAGGGACAGTTGCTGATGCCTCTACTAAATTTATTTTTCTAAGTTTTTGTTTCTAAGTCTGATTTCCAAGGGTTATCCCCATGTGTGCATAGCTTAGTGTTCTGTCTTGAGCCAGAACACTTCCCTCTGCTTCTGATTCTGTGTGTGGGCTGGGGAGCACGTGCAAACCTCAGGCTGTTTTCACGTCCACCTTGGCTTTTACCTTCTGCTGGCTTCCCACAAACCCTGTGTGTGTGCTCATGGGCTCCACTGGCCAGGTATACGTGGGTGTCTTGGACCTGCTCCATCTTTCCTGATCATGCACACAGACTAAGTTCAATCTGGGATATACAGAAAGCCATGAAGCCCCTGATGGCTCTCTCACCTCCCAGAACTACTTATTAAGTCACCAGAAAGACCTTGCTTCAAAGAGGACTATAAACTCAACCCCTTGGAAGTATTGGCCTCTTCTGCTCATTTACCACCAAGTTGGCCACTTGAACTGACAATCCTCCAAAAAGAGTGAGCCCCTTCTGGAAGCAGCAGCAAGCCTGTTAGTTTTCAGTTTACCCTACCTGGTTGAACCATCACCTAACAGTGCTGGAGGGGAGGAGGGGAATGGGATCAAGATGGTGAAGAACACCACAAATCAATTTTGTTCCTACCCCAAGCTTAGTAATTTCCTTGAACAAATGCTTCTGAGTCTGTTATTACTAACTGCCTTTAGTTCTAGAGCACGAAAATGGATGTTTTTGATAGTCTTTCTTCCATCTTCCCATTTGCTTTGGGGGGAAGGTTTTGTCAACCTCCTCACTCTCTCATGCCAGAAAACAATATCTCAAGCACTCTACATTCTTCTGGAATTAAATCATTAATGCTATCAAAATATAGACCATGTAGGTGGAAATATCACTATGAAATTTTATTTTCAAAGAAAAATGTAGGGTTGGGGTTGGGGTTGTGGCTCAGTGGTAGAGTGCTTGCCAGGCATGTGTGAGGCACTGGGTTCGATTCTCAGCACTGCAAATAAATAAATAAAATAAAGGTCCATTGGTAATATATATATATATATATATATATATATATATATATATAGAGAGAGAGAGAGAGAGAGAGAGAGAGAAGAAAGAGAGAGAGAGAGAAAGAAATGTTTGCTTTTCCTCCCTGTGAAAAAGTTAAAAACCTTTTCCCCCAAATAAAGATGACCAAAGGCACAAGTTTCAATAATTATTTCATTTGATTAAATTAATTAGAAAATCTCACTCCTCAGAAGCAGCACCTAAGGCCCTATCCTTGACTCCTTCACATACATGAGGGAAATGAAATAGGCCTGTGGAAAGACGTTAGTCTCAAAGCACTTCGGTTAAGATGGTGCCTCCCACAGCTGGTTTTCTGCTCTTGTTCCTTCACAGTTTACTCACTTCTTTCTCTTATGCTTCAGCCATGGTCAATCAGATACACAAAGACCCTTCTCCTAACAGTCTTTTCTTGAAAGGCTTCATTGAAGCTTTCAGACCCGGCCATTTGTTGATTTTCCTTCCACTGTCTCCACAGACAGCCTGAGGGCTCTTAGGTAAGTCACTTGAGCTCTGGACACCCTCAAAGCCCTGGGAAGGAAAATGAACTGCCCCATATCTCTGGACCCCAGTTTCTTAGATGTTGGACAAAACACTAGAGTTTTAGTGTTGATGAAACCTCTCATTTTCTTATGGGCAAATTAAAGCTCTGGGAAATGAAGGGCCTACGCATGGTCACCTTCCACAAGTGTGATAAAATTTAATATGTCATGCTGATAAAATAGGCAAAAGGCCTCAGAAACTGTTATCTGAATAAGTACCAGGCTCAGGGAAGGTGACTAGCAACGCTTTCCTGAAGATCAAACTTACATTCCCCAGGCTCTGAGAAGACTGGCTGCATAGCCTCTTGGGACAGACTTTCCCACCCCTCCCCCTTCCCTCTTACCTGAGCAAAGAAAATCCAGGCTGCACACTGTCCTGGGGCCAGAAGGCTCTTTAGTTTCACTGTAGTGAACATGAGAAAGAAACCTAAAAATCCACTGGAAGGAGAAAAATATTCTTTTGTTAGTGATACTGTCTTCCTTGAGCCATTAGCCAACTCCATTTTAGTGGCCAATTCCTAATTATTGCATTACCTCTGTCACATCTGTGTTTCCTGGTGATTTTTGGATAAAAATAGAAAAAAATCGAAGTCCATGAAGCTCTATTTTTCAAAGAGGCTATGATGAGAACATGTCATCAGAGGTAGGGAGAGGTACAGAAATTTGGGAGGTCTCTGGCTAAATCATAAAAGAAAAAAAATGTAGCAGACAATACCACTGCTCCTCCCTGTATTATTTCTGGAACACAGTACTTGCCAAGATAGAACCTCAATTTCTTTCAAGAAAATAAACCGTCAAAGGGAAACTCTCCAGATGTTAGAAAGGGTCTGGACTGGGCCCTGGGCTCAAGGTAAGAATCTGAAGGCTGGTTCTAGTAACACATGTGGCAAAGCCAGAAGTCCCCAAGCCAGGCAGATCTTCCTAGAAGCTATGCTTTGGAATGATGCCCAACACCTGTGTGTGAACTGAGAGAGCCTCACCCACAGGAGCCTGACGGTGGAGCAGCATTCGGAGGTCTGGACCAGCAAGGGTATTGTCACCGCAGGACCCGTGCAGCAGGTCCTATGCTGGAACCATATTCAAAAGTGTCACTGTGTGGTCAGGACCAAAGCTCTCAACTCCTCCTCGCAAGTGGAGGTAGGACAACTGGGGAAGAGATGAGGCAGAGAGACTGCAAGAGACAGAGACTGACTTCTTGCATATGTGTTCAAGTGGTAGCTTGAGTGTCGCTTTTAATTTAATTGAAAATTCATAACTACGTGATATGATTTTAGTTGTACCCCAAGCTAGAGAGCTATATTTCATTTTTTCCGGAGTCTGGAGTGCCATATTTCCCTCTGACTTTTATTATAGACACTGGTATGTGGCTTTAACCCTCACACCAATCAGGTGTCTGGAAGCAGGCTCAACTGAATCAAATACACCTAGGACCAAATTTCACAGAATTGTGTACTTTCACTTCATTAGATTAGACTAGTTTCATAGCCACATTCTTGGAGCAGCACCAGGGACAGGCATTAGGTTTCCCCTGTATATTTCTGTGGCTTTGGCCCTGATCACCTGCAAAGTCTATTCAGATTTGCATCTGCAGTCATGGGAGACTGGACAGCTGTGGATTAAGTTATCAAGCCTCACACCCAAAAGGCAAGGAGGCACTGTGGGTAAGACTTACCCAATTAGATCAAGCAGCCTGGACTTCTATTCTTAGCTGTATTCATTGACCCTCATGATCTTGACCAAATCCCCCTTTTTCTTGCCTGGGTTCTGTTGAGGCATAAGGAATAAGCATAGCAGTCCTCATTCAATCTTATGGACCAGAGACTTTAGATCAGAAAGGTTACTTTCCCCAAAGTCTCATTTTATTAACAAGGAAATTGAGGCACAAGTACAATTGGAATTCAGGTCTCCATGGCTCTTCAAACCTCACCAAGGAGATGTGTTCTTGACCAGCCAGACAGAGTGAGAGCTTCCAGGTGCCCAAGATCATGAGGATGGAAGTGGACAGCGAGGTAGCCTGTGCTCCATAGCTCCTCTTGGTGACTTCCACCCTCACCCCAGGCAGGACCTCCTGAAGGTGAAACTCTCGGTCCGAGATACAGACAAGGAGAAGCCACTGAAATGATATGGGGAAACTGGACCCATTCTTAAAAAAGATGCCAGTGGGGCTGGGGCTGGGGCTCAGCAATAGTGTACTTGCCTGGTATGTGTGAGGTACTGGGTTCGATTCTCAGCACCACATATAAATAAAGGTCTATCAACAACTAAAAAATAAAACTAAAAAAAAGACACCAAGCTAGGAGGCAAAATATAACAGTTAAATCCATTCAAAGATTTCCAAATCTTTAAAATAAAAACACCTGAAGTGCACTATTTGTTGGGTTATGAGAAAGCTGCAGATTAAAGGGGCAGAAGTAAAGCAAGACTGTCACTCCACAAAGACACACCAATGAGCTGGGAACATACTGCTCTGTTCCAAATAATAAACAACTGTGGACCTCCCCTTCCCTGCCACTTGCCCAGGCTGCCAAATAGTCACACTCAAAGAGAAGCCAATCTACAGGCCCGGCTGCTCTATGACATAGGAATCCCAGCTAACAGACAAGTGAACAGGCCAAATCAAATTGACAGGAACTGGCAAGATGCATTCTGTTACAGAGCTCCCTGGAACTTTTCTATGGTGATAAAAATCATTCTGAGGCTCAATTGTAGAGACAAATTATAACATTGATTCTTTCTTTTCCTTTACCCTAATATGCTTGAGGAGCAGGGCAAACCCCATCAGAAATAGTATCGGGGCTGGGGCTGGGGCTCAGTGGTAGAGTGCTTGCCTTGCACATGTGAGGCACTGGGTTCGATCCTCAGCACCACAAATAATCAATAAATAAAGGTATTGGGTCCATCTACAACTAAAAAAAAATAGTATCTATCCACATATCCATTTTTTACCTCTATGTAAAGACTCACTGCTTCACAAGGTACCATTTTATGTGTGGGAATGGATGGTCTGGCTTTTACATAGCAATTGTTCATAGTTTGTTAACATCTTACTTGTAGGTGACTTGAACAGTTAATAATAATGGCCACCATTTATTGGGTCAGGCTTAGGACTTTATATATATTTGATCTGATATATACGAAAAGCCCTATATTGGTATTATTTTCCCGTTTTTACAGATGAGAAAACTAAGACTTAGAAGAGTTGATGTAACCTGCCCAAAGTTAGTAAGTAGCAGTCCTGGGGCTCAGCCCAAGTTCGCTCTTCCCACTGTACCAGAATACAAGCTTTGAGACCTCCCACAGAAGTCTTCCCCTTCTCAGGACTGCCACCAGAAAAGGTGGGAATGAACTTCTGTGTGTCTGGATAAATCCATCTGATTCACCTATATCCCCAACTCCTTGCCAAGGTCAAATACTAATGATCACCTTATTGTCTAGACATCTAGTCACTGATTTCTACAATTTGTTTCTAAAAGTTTCAGGATTCAATGGCGGTTTCTAGGGTCTGCCTTTGGGAGTAAAAGGGAGGCCCAAGTGGAAGCTGAGCGGGTGGGCTTCTGGAACCAAATTTTCCCTTGAACTGAATCAGTTATATCAGTTTAATATATTAAAGTTCTGGCTGGGAGCGGTGGTGCACACTCATAATCCCAGTGACTCAGGAAGCTGAGACAGAAATATTGCAAATTTGAGGAGTGCCTGGGCAACTTGGTAAGATCCTATCTAAAAATAAAAAATAAGCTGGGAGCAGTGGCACACACCTGTAATCCCAGTGGTGTGGGAGGCTGAGGCAGGAGGATGGCTAGTTCAAAGCCAGCCTCAGCAACAGGGAGGTGCTAAGCAACTCAATGAGATCCTGTCTCTAAATAAAATACAAAATAGGGCTGGAGATGTGGCTCAGTGGTCAAGTGCCCCTGAGTTCAAATCTGAGTAACCAAAAAACTGAAAAATAAACAAAAAACTAAAGATAAAAAATAATTTTTAAAAAGGACTAGGGATGTACCTCAGTGGTAGATTGCCCCTGGATCTGATTCCCAAAACCACAAAATATATTAAAATATATATATTATATATATTGATATGTAAGATAAAAATTGCAAACTTTTTTTTTTTTTTTTGGTGCTGGGGATTGAACCCAGTGGTGCTCTACCACTAAGCTACATTCCCAGCCCTTTCTATTTATTATTTTGACACAGGGTCTAACTTTCCCAGGTTGGCCTTGAACTTGAGATCCTCCTGCCTCAGCCTCCCTTGTTGCTGGGATTATAGGGGCACCACCACACTTTTCAAAAGGAAAAATATATATTTACATACTTGGAAATTTATATACATTATTATATAATATGTAATTTATATGTGTGTGTATATATATATATATTTTTTAAAGTCCTCTATGAGATTTGCTTATGAAGGGAAAAGAGTGGGGGAAGCCCCACTCTTCAGCACATTTGAAAACCACCACCCTGGCTGAGCGACATCTGCAGGTCAAGGGTCCTTGTTGGACATGGCCAGCCCTGAGTATCTTTGGGTTCCAGGAACAACCTGCAGGGGACAAGCAGGTTGCTTCCCACTGCACCCACCACCACTGGCTTCTGCCACTTATTCCTATGACTGGCAGTGACCCTGAACTTCACAAAGTCACAGCTGATTGCACAGAAAGCATACACATTTGTAAGTTCAACATTACCTGGCACAGCAGCTGCCATGGAATCTGTAGAAATACAGGAACGGGAAGTCCAGGACGCTGAACAGGTCACCTGAGGAGCACAGCAATAGTGAAACAATGGCCCCCACAGTCCTCATGCCCTTATGCCCCTCTTCCAGCTGCCCCAGGAAACACAAGGCAAAGGTCTTGGGCACAGCAGCCCCTGCACATTGAGCAGCCTCACTATGGTATTCCTAGGGACTCTGTTACTGGCTCTGCTTTCTAATAAGATAATAATAACAACAACAACGATGATGTCGTACCAAGAGCATCTTCACACACGGTCCCACACTAAAAGCTTTCTGTCTTTATCTCTCAATGGGATTCTATGGTCCCTATGGAGAGATTTTATCTCTCCAATGGATTCTATGGTGTGCAGAGAAGTGAAGGGAGAGTCTAAGACTGCATACTTCTTGAACTGTGGAGCCAGAATGTGCACCCCAATTAATTCAAACTCTAAAATCTTTTCTCTTCACCAGGCAGCCATCCCTGCACAAGGGAGGGTGTGGTAGGGGAAAGTCTCTTAAGATTCTTTTCGATTTTTCTGTTTTATGTCTAAAAAAAGATTGTGAATGCATTCTCCTGACATCTTTTTGCATTTTCGTATTTAATTACTGCATCAGCAGCACCAGGGCCAGACTGACTGTGCAACTCATTTCAGTTTAAGGTCCAAAGGGTACATTTATTTCTTGTGAAGTAAGTTCATTCTTTTAGTTCCACTTGGTGCAAGAGGAAATAATCACACATACTGGCGGCTTCCCTCTCTGGAATTTGAACTTAGTCACAAACAAGAAGTCAGGAGATTAAAAAAGCAGAAAGCCTTCCAAAAATGTCCTGAGAAAAGGAATTAAGCATTTCCACAGCGGATAGCTTAATCCTTCCAAATCTGGAATTTTTTTTTTTTTTTGAGTCTGCAGGAGCCTGGCCCTCCAGACCCCTGGCCCTTGGTCTGGATCTCAGTTCTGGGTGGACTGGAATGAAAGGGCTGATTTTTCTAAATATTCATGGAACATCGAATAGCAGTGGAACATGCAGGCTGTGTTTCCTCCACCACTAGACCTGCTAATCAAGAATTTCAGAACCAAAGACACATGGGCTTCTACACTTCCTCAGAGATCTACATGATCTCTGATGATTCAACCATCTATTGGGAAGAAAGTTCTGGATTCTATTTCTCTGAAAGATTTTTTTTTTAATAGTGGACTATTATCTTCATTTGTTCATGCACATACATATGTTTAACTTAAAGGGTTTCTTGGGTTTTTTTCATGAAGACTGATAGGAGGTGACGAGATCTTGTTCTCTTTGGGCCATCATGCCACTGAATACCTGTGCTGTCTAACCAGGAACTTGGAAATGACACCATCAGATCAAATCTCCAGTTCGTGAAGGGCATGGCTGTATTGTGAGGTCCCTTTCCCCGCTGAAGTAACAGCCAAAGTAACCCTGGGGACTGGGACCTCAAGAGTGGCCAAAGCCCCTGCTCAGGCATGCGGAAGGGATGTCCATGGAGAATTGGTTCTGTCCCTTCAGCAGCTGTTGGTTCCTGGCTCTTTCCCAATTTCCCTCTCAGTGTGAGAGGAAGTATATCGCAGTCAGTATGATAATGAGGAATGACAGAGAGGGTGAGCAATTATGTCCAGGACCTTGAGACCCCTTAGGCTGTGCCTCCTCTTGGCACCCAGTCTTGTATCAGAAGCACTCCAGAAGGGCAAACAGGACATACGGGCGTGTTGGCAATTTTTACAACCCGGCCCAGGCTTTAAAGGGGTCTGAAAGGCAGAGGAATGGGAGGAATAGGAGACTGGGAGGGAGAAAAATAAGGAATAAATCACAGTTCTCAGGGAATTGTCAGATAGTAACCCTCACCCAGATCCTGAAAATGGATCCCAAAAATTGAGAGAGAAAAAAATAATAAAAGAGTCTGCCCTTACTGCTGAGCCATTTCTAACACCTTCATATATTTTGCACACTGGACTTATTTGAAGTCACTCATGTCCCACCTCCTAGAGCTAGGAAATCTTTGAGAGCAGACACCCTACTCATCTCTGCAGCCACTGTGTCGCCCCTCACCTGACACAAGCAGGCCCTACTGAACACAGGACAACTGTAAGGTCTGAGGATTGCTTGTTTTCCCAGGTGAGAATGTGTTTTCAGTTGGCTATATGGTCCTCAATTTCCAGTTGACTCCAGATGCTTCTCCTTTGATGCTCCTTTTTCTTTTACTCAAGTAGCACTTTTTTTTTTCTTTTTTGTGGTACTGGGAATTGAACCCAAGGCCTTGTGCCTGCCAGGGAAGTGCTCTTCTACTGAGCCACATCCCTGCCCTGAGGCACTTGTAAACAGAAACCCTAAACAGCAAAGATTAGTGACTCTGCCATCAATACCCCTCAAGGGGTTGCAGCATGCTGCTGGCCAGGTCCAAGTCCACCAGAGCTCAACCCAGAAGCCTAAGAGCACGTGCAATAACCTTCTCAAGCCAACACTCTGCACCGCCTCACGTAGAGCTGAACGGCATGAGCACAAAGCCAGAGAGCTGTCAACATGTTTTGTGGCAGCAACATGAGGTGACGCCATCCAGTCTGAGTTGACCCATCACCATTGTGCTCCACTGCAAACTCTGCTGATCTGAGTGGGGGACTGAATCCCACTTCTCTGAAGATCACAGAGCACAAAATTGCCATGGTGGGAGGTGTGGCCCAGTCTTGCCATGCTCGAGACTGAGATTTGAACATGGAGAGAATTTCCTCTCACCACATTTCAGTCATCAGAACTGGCAGAAGAATGGGAGGTCGGTTCCCAGGAGCGATTCCTGCTTTTTGCTTTATCTCACACAGAGGCAGCAGCACCCCGATGGCTAGGTCAGAGGCCTGTGGTCTCCTTGTTCCTCTGGTTCCTTGAAATTCTCTCTCAAATACCACAGCAGAGGGGCCTCCATACAAATATGAAGTGTAAGTTTTTAAGCTTAGGAAGAATCTCTCTACTACTGGTTAAAACAGTCTAAGAGGAAAGGAGGGATTCTTCTTGAGCAAGATTCTGAGAGCCTTTTGGCCTCTACAGGAATAGTGAGGCTAGAAGAAGTGATGGATTCTGCCCACCCAGAAGCAAGCTCAGAGTCCAGGGCATGGAGAACTGTCTACCTGATCCCACATACCCCAAAGATTCATCTACAAGGAAGTTCGTCTTTCCACTCACTTATCAGTGAGGGAGGAGAGAAGCTTAGTCTAAAGCCCTATGCAGAGACCACGGCTCACTAGAAGAGCTTAAATAAGACTGACCACACGAAGTGTTGGTGAGAATGTGCAGCTACTGGAACTCTCACACTCTCACCACTGGGTGAGAGTGACAAATGGTACAAATAGTTTGGAACACTGGTACTTTTTTACAAAGTTAAAAATACATACAAGATGTATGAAGATGTGAATTTGGTGTCAACATACCTTATATACAACCAGAGATATGATAAATTGTGGTATAAAAGTGTATTAAGAATTGTAATGCAAAATAATAATAATAATAAAATACATACAAGACCTACTAATCCTGCTTAGCTGTTCTGTCTGCCAAAACTTAATAATCAGCTGCATATTACCATGAAAAAATGCTACTAGGAGCTATCAAAGAGTTCAGGGTAATGGACTCCCAAGGAGTCTTCTAGATCCTGAGTTTCTGTCTTCTCACACACCAAATTTCTACTTTAATATCTATCTGCTTTGGTTATCTACTCTGACAAACAAATAAAGACAAGCACTTCATTATTCCTGGGTACTTTTTTTTTTTTTCACATGAGTTTTGGAGGGGACACCATAGTGGGACCCAACTTAAGCATGACTTCTCCCTGGGGGCCTTTCTGAGAACTTTTGGAAGCCATGGGCTGCTGCTGACAGCTGCATAGGTTACGTATTGCATGATATCAGAGAGCAGGACACTGTTTATATAGACCATGCTGACTAAGGCAGCCCTGAGAATTTCTAAAGACTAATGGTGCTCAAGACCTGGACAGGTTCTTTTCATTTAGATTTCAAAAGAAGCTTCAGTACTCCAGACAAGATTGTTTTACCACTCAATGGTCCTCATCCATGCAAGCACTCAAGAACAGACCCCACAGCTACCAAGGTTTGCAATCAATGGCACTCCCCTGATAAGAAGTGAAAGGAAAAGTAGATATACCTTTAAGGCACCTTGACACACAATTTGTAAAAGTTCTAAGAAGGCAATAAAGGTGACCTCAGTGATCACACACAGAGCACCTTTATAAAAAGAACATGCCTTTATATTACCTAACACACACAGAAGACTACATAGCTTTGAAGTGTTTCCCTGGAGTTCTCAAGGATTGAATATTGAACTTGGTACTGGTATACTTGGAAGTATCCAGCTTCTTCCGGAAGGCTGTCACCAATCTGTACCTCATCCCACACTGACCTTCTATTGGCATCAAATCAATATTGGCATCAGATTCACCATTTTTGGTCAGGAGCCATTTTATCTAGAGGCTCCGAAGTTTCAATTCTGAGGCAATGCTGCTTAACTTCCCGTAAGAAGTGTACCTGCTGAACGATCAACGATCAACGCCATCCCAGCTTATGACACAACTCCTAAGCAGCTTAGGAAATTCCTCTTTGCGGGCTATAAAGCTGCTCTGTTGAGTGCCATGACATCTGCTGTTCTCTTTGAAGGGACAGCCTTATTGGTTTGCCTCATGCTACTGACAATAAATCTCTTGCATGAGATTTTGGTGTGTGGCTTGGTCTTTGGACTTTGTGTGGACCCTGTGAGTGTCCTTTCACCTTCCCTAGGCCTTTGCAGAAGCCCTGTTATGATGGCCACTGAGGCTTGTAGGATTCCTGAGTCCTATAGCATTAGGGTATGCTTTTGCTCGGGAACCTCAGCTACTTACTGCACCAGAAGCCAAGGTCTCTGCTACTAATTGGCATAAGAGGCACAGCCACTATCACTGACCCAGCAAAATCCTTCTCATAAGCTCAAATTTCTAAATCCAGCTTCTTCAATGACCAGCCTCTTCAATGATCTGCCTCAGCTAGCATGAAGTCACAGTAAACCAAACTTGCAGAAAGGACTCCTTCAAGAGAAGTGTGCCAAGGCTCTCTCTGAGGAAGCCCACAGGTTCCATGACTCACTTGTGCTGCTTACTGCAGATCATTCCTCAACATTTACCATGCAAGGAGTTAGAAGCCTGAAGGAGAAGGAATGGGGGGCAAGTATCATTTACATATTTTTATGTAGAAGTATTTATATACTTAAATATGTATAACATTGTGTGTATATGTGTATTTTTTTTTAAGTGCTGGGAACACACAAGCTAGGTAAGTGTTCTACCACTGAGCTACTTCCACAGCCCCTAAAAATATGATTGAAGGAAAATTAATCCTTCTAAGGATCCTCTTCTAGCATAATTAAGTTCCAAACAGGTTCTCAAATCAGAGACATTTATTTTTCTCTACATATTTTTTATTGAGATATAATTCACATACTATAAAACTTAACCCTTTAAAGTATATCTTTTGATGGGCGTGGTGGCACATGCCACCCAGTAACTCAGGAGCCTGAGGCAGGAGGATGATGAGTTCAAAGCCAGCCTCAGCAACTTAGAGAGGCCCTAAGCAACTTAGTAAGACTCTGTCTCAAAATAAAAAATAGAAAGGGCTGGGGATGTTGCTCAGTGGTTGTGCACCTCTGGGTTCAATCCCTGCTACCAAAATAAACAAATAAAGTGTACTTTTCTGTGGTTTATAATATATTCACAGAACTATGTAATGTTATGGTTTCCATATGTGGTGTTCCCCCAAACTGTTGTCTCATATGTGAGACGGTACAAGAATGTTCAGAGGTAAAATAATTGGGTTATGAGAGCCTAACTTTATCAGTGCATTAATTCACTGATAAGGATTAAATGGGTGGAAATTGTAGGCAGGTAGGGTGTGGCTGGAGAAGGTGGGTCACTGGGGGCATGGCTTTGGGATTTAAACTTTGTTCCTGGTGAGTAAAGTTCTCTCTGCTTCCTGATTGCCAGGTCCTGAGCTGATTTCCTCTGCCACACTCTTCCGCCATGATGTTCTGACTCACCTCAGGCCCAAAGGTATGGAGCTGGCCGGCTATGGACTGAGACCTCTGAAACTGTGAGCTCCATTTAAACTTTTCCCCCTTTAAAACTGTTCTTGCCAACTGTTTTGGTCACAGCAGCAAAAAATCTAGCTAAAACATGCAAGCATCACCATTATCTAATTCCAGAACATTGTATCCCCTCATAAAAGAGATTGATGCCAATTTTAAATTATTCTTCTGTCTAAACTATTCAACAATATTAGGTGGTTGACCACTTTGTGTTCCCAAAGAGTAACAATGCATGAAGATATTCTTATATGGGCCTAAAAATTTAATAATAACTCAAGGTGAAAAGTTGGACTTTTCAGATAAACTATTACCAACAACCACCATGCTTGGAAATTGGTGGAGAAAATGCTTCCCACATCAAGAGAAGTTCTAGAAAGAAACCAGGAATGTCCTACAAAAGTATTCACTTGCTTGAGACACTTTATAATAAAGTATAGAATCAGTGAAAAAAGCAGTAATCAAAAAGAAAAACCTGGCAGCAGGGTCAGGAGACCTAAAAGTGCTTTTCCCTCTGCTAAGCACCTGCTCTGCATCATCTTGGTCATATCACTTAACTCCTCTGAGCTGCATATTCCTCACTTGTAAAATCTGGAAGCACCTGTGATAATTGCTAAGCTTCCTTCCAGCTCTGCTAATCATGAGTTGACAGAGGAACAGCATAATCTCTTAGTTGACGGGCAAAATGATCTCTTTAGGTAAAAAATTATTTACCCACATCCCCTACAAATAATTCAGGAAGTAAATGAACCTGTAAATCAGGAGAATCAGTAAATATAACTTTCCAAAGGTTTTTGACAAGTGCACATTTCAAAGAGAGAGAATCCTAAAACATCTGCCAGGTGACTGACGCTATGATGAGAGGCAGGATTTGAAGGCAGATAACCGGCTGTACGGGTAGATAGAAACTGCTTAGGGTTCAGCATGGCTTCATAGGATTTATTATTGTACAAAGGATAGGCTTTCAAGATGACAGTGGGGAGGACACTCAAGAGCAAACCTCAGAGTCTGAGATGTCCCCAGGCTGTGGGAAAGAGCAAACAAAAGTGAGTGGGAATGGAGAGAGTAATGCATTAAGAGAAAGTGATCTGAATGATCCTTAGGAGAGTGGGCTCAGACACAGCATTTATAATCCAATAGCCTTACTCCAGGTCACTATGGAGGAAACTAGCTCAATCAGTTAAAAGCAGCTAAAAACACCAATGGAAGCTGTCACTGCCACACAATGCTGTCACTAAGCACAGGGTGAGAGCTGGGAAGGCTTTAGAAAGAATCCAGCCCGCCTTTCTCATTTTAGACATGAGAAAACGGAGACTCCAGGACTTAGGTAGTGCTTCAGGCATGTCAGTAGTCAAAAAACATTAGTTTCTTTTTCTGTTGTTGTTATTGCTTACAAAAAAAGGGGGAAAAAAGTCTTCATGTCACTCATGAGGGAGCCTAAGATGTTCCAATTCTAAGTCAATGCTCTTTCCAACACTCTACCATGCTATAAAGAGCATGACCAGTAAGATGTATATTTTCATTCATATCACACATAGACACTACTTTTTTACAACCTCTGTTGTGGTTGGAATATGGTTTGTCCTTTCCAAAACTCACTTTGAAGTCAAACTCTCATTGTGAGGTCTTAGGAGGGTGGAAACTGCTGGTGTGGTGGTGAACACCTGGAAACCTGGAATCCCAGTTACCTAGGGAGGCTGAGACAGGAGGATTGCAAGGTCATGGCAATAGCAAATTAGTAAGACCCTGTCTCATAATAAAATTATAAAAGAGGAGGCTGGGGAATTAGCTCAGTAATAAAGTACTTGCATAGCTCACAGGAGGAGCTGGATTTAATCCCTAGTACTTAAAAAAAAAGAGAGAGAGAGAGAGAGTGAGGGTGGAAATTTAATCCAACTATGATGTCTAGATGTGTGCTTTTGGGAAACAGGATTAGATAAGGTCATCAAGGTGGGGCCTTCATGATTGAATGCTGGTGTTCATAAGAAGAGAAATGACACATGTGTACCATTCTCCATTGGTGTCATCTCAACATATGATGCCCTGTGCCATCTCAGGACTCTGTCAGCAAGAAGGTTGTCATCAGATGGGGCCTTGTAACCATGAGTCAGTGCGGGAACCCAAAGCAACCTATTTTCTTTATAATTTATCCCATCTATGGTACTGTGTTTTTAACCACAGAAAATAGACTAATATGACTCCAAAGCCTTTCAAAGTAAAACAAACAAACAAACCAAACCCAACCCACGTTGGAATAGAGCATTGTAATTCAGGAATCCAGGTAATTCATTCCTCAATCTGAAAAGCAACTACAGAGTAATTGAGGCCGCAACAGGGTGAAAATAAGCTTTTAAAATTGACTTCTTTACTCCAGTATTCAGAAAATTAGATGATGATGTATGATAAAAACTTTACAAAATGAGGTCAGCTAGAAATGGAGTGTATTTGACAAGTGCACATTTCAAAGAGAGAGTGTATTTTCACCAAATCCTTTTAGCACCAAAACAGCAATTCTGGATGCTTGGGTAAGGGACTTTAGAAGAGGGCAAAACAAGCACTAGATTACTTGGCAGGTAATAAACAGACTCAGCTATATATCTGAGACCACACTAGATGAAAACACAGACAATAAAATGCATCAGAGATAAGAAAAAATTCCTGGGCAATAAAGTCACAGTGGGTCTTTTTTTTTTTAACTTTAATTTTTGTGGTGCTGGGAATGAACCCAGGGTCTCATACATGCTAGGCAAGTGCTCTACCACTGAGCTATATCCCCAGGCGCACTGTGTTGGGTTATTAAGAGCAAATTCAAGTAGGTGGACCATTTTTTTAACTCTCAGGGTGACATACTAGAAGGTAACCATATTCTCTTTTGGGATGTCTTCAGAGATAACAACCAAGCTCAGAACACTGGGTTAAACAGGGTCAATGTAAAACAACCCACAAACACCCCAGACGGCTTACCTGTGGGGTGAGCTGCAAATGCCAGAAACGCCACACTGAAAAAAAGACACAGCAAAGTAGTCAAGAAAGTTTCTCCAGCACAAAAAAGAAAAAAAAAAAGGGGGGGGGATACAAAACCATACATTTCCATCCATTTTACTTGGAAATAGTTCAATTGGCCTGAAAGCAAATTTTCTATAGTGACTGGTCTCATTCTGCCTAAGCCCAACTCAGAGAGTGAGAATCTCTTAAAATGTTTTGGCAAGAAGGCTGAATCTTCCTGGGACAGACTGAAGGTCTCCTGTCCCACCTGAGGACCAATGATGTCACTTTTCTCAGTCCTGGCTGACCATAACTATGATCACATTTAATTTACCCAGAGTATTTAAGAGCTAAACCAAGGGCACTCCACATTACAAACAGGTTGCAATCTAAAAGCTAGCCACTGAGCTATGTGAACTGAGTATCCTTTTTCCATAAAGTGAAGTGTGTTTAAGGTAATTAAATTTCCAACCTGCCCACAAATTGATCCATCCAACCACAGCTGAAAACTACCTGGACTGAAGTTTAATAGATGTCCACAGAAGGGGCAGGGAGGGGGTCTGGAAAGGAGATGGAGGAATGTTCTTTGATGTGAGCCACATTGGACCGTGGCACCCCATTCTTCCCCTCTGGAAACTTCTGTATCCCTGCACCCCTCTATGGTGCCTGCATGCTGTCCAATGCCCACTGCAGTGGACTGAATCCTCCCTTCTTCAGCCTCCTCTACAAAAACTCCATGCCATCCAGACAGTCGATCTAGTTAGAGGTTAGGAATAAAACTTGACATCTAACTATGGGAAGGAATTTTTTTAAATGTGTGGAATGGCCTGCTCTGGCTCAACCCTGGCTGCACATCAGACTAGTCCAGCATCCTGGTTTATATCAAAATCTCCCAGGGCAGGGTCCAGACAAGTTTTCTCCATGATGGCCCAGGCAGTTCTAAAATGCACTGGAACCGAGGATCACAATAGGCAATCTCCATCGAGTGGTGACGTTGTAGGTAGTCCTAAGGAAGGTGGCCGTGAGCAGAAACCACTGTTAGACTATCAGCCCTGCCCTGCTCCTAGGGCTATCTCCCTGCACCATTTCTGTTTCTCCTGAGCTCTGCCTTGAAAGCCCATTTCTCGTGTCCCCTTGAGCAGTAGCAGTATAGCTGGCAAAGGAGCAGGAGAGGATGCTTGGGAGGACAATGGAGAAGAGCCCATTATGGGGATCCTATAGAAGTTGTCGGTTTGTAAGACAGGGCTTACTTGTAGCTCTGAAAAGTACACATACTACACAAGACTGGAGACTGAGGAATGATTAGTCCTTCACATGGGCTCTGTAAGTCTTCACTTGACATCTTGTCATTTTTTGGAAAACTTGTAATCTCTTCATATGCCATTATTTGAACTCCCTGGATCCTCTTTTGTTTATAACTTCAGGAGCAGAAGAAATTCCTCCTATTGCAGGATATGAAGCACCTCTTTCCATCCCAAAATATCTCTCAGGGCCTGCCATGGTTCCCCAATTCCCATCATAAGGGTCACTCCAAAATATTAGGGGGTAGAAATAATTAAGGGAAAGAGTTGGTCTTCTAACTCCTGTCCGGAAATTTGCAAATACAATGCTAACCCACTCCTAATTCCTACGCTGTGACCTCTTTGGGGGCGAGAACTATATTTTATTCATCTCTCAATCCCAAGTACCTACATGGATATAGTGTCATGCATACAGCAGGGCTCAATATGTGTTATAATGCAGTTAATTACCTCTAGGTTATCTGTGGTAGGAATACATTTGAAGAAAAATATAAATTGAAGCCCCCAATAGTTCTAAGATCATAAGTTACATGTAAATTCTAAAGAGGAAATTGTACTAACATAAAAGGCCAAATAGCAGGCCTTTTTAAAATTCACTCAATCAATAAATATTTATTGAGTGTCTAATATATGTCAGTCACTGTTCTAATATCTAAGAAGAAACAGGTAAACGAAACTGAAACATCCCTATACTCATAGGAAATAAAATGAGAGAACATGAAGAAACCATAATCTACATATGCTAAATTCCAATACTTTTTTTCTGTTTCTCTAACTCATACCCCAGAGAGAATACCTATTTCCCTTTGACACACATACACAAAATTGCATCTGGAAAATAAGGAGATGGAGAATAAATGAGCAACATTATGGTAATTTTCTATTTAATAGACAGATCAGTATCTGCCTCGTGTTAAAAAAGAACTGGTACTACAAGGTCATTCTATAACATTCATTCCTTACATATTGTCTAAGTTCCTCAAAAGGCAGAGCAAAGTGATATTCAATTTTAACAATTTATTTATGCTCAGCCTGTGGACAGCTTTCCCATTCGCCTTTTCCTTCATTCTTTCCCCTTACGTGGTTCCTTATTCTCTGTATTAGAAACATCAAGAAGTCAGGGTCAGGGAGCAAATACATCCTCAGTGAAGTAGGAGTGTCTGCCAAAGGCAGAGAACCATCCAACGGTTTGCGTTTCTCAAAATATCTAGAGTTCAAACCAATTTTTTCACCCTGGCATGCAACACTCCAGGCTGGCCCCAACAAGGACAAACCATAAATCTGAGCAGATTGCAGATTTCTGGACACCAATACCCTCAGCACCCAGTGCCAAGGGGAAATTGAATAGTGGTACTTATTCTGATTCATACATCTTTATCACTTGTACCAGAAAAAATCTGGAACCAGTCACGGCTTAAGCAGGGTATGCCACAGCCTCAGCCAGGAAGCTGGGAGTACCAAGATCACAGGCAATAAATATCCTCACTCCAGGTGGAGGGGGAGAGGTCAGAAGAAAGAACTGAGGGTCAACAGAGGCTCATTTTTCTATACGTCTATTCCTTTGCTGTGCGATCTGGTTATATGTTTTGTACAGAAGAATTGCCTATAATGGCACAATGGCTTAGAAACTTGGTTTTGTTTTGTTTTGCAGTGCTGGGTTCAAATCCAGAGCCTTGTGCATGCCAGGCAAGTGCTGTACTATTGAACTTCACCCCTAGTCTTTGGAAGTATTTTAAATAACAATAGCCTTCTGTATTTTCAGAAAAATCTCTTGAAAGAGCTGGTGGGTCTGAGCAGAGTGTGACTGACTGCTGCTGGGCACAAAGGTGGCCCACAGCAATGCGTGGGGTGTGTCTTACATTCACACAGGCATTTTAATAAATACTAGGATATTTACGGGCATCCTCTGCACATGGAGAACACAGCTCAAGTTGAATGTTTTAAGTAGAGTAACTTCCTCCAGAAATCAGCATGACCAAATGGTGGGGCACATCTCCAACCTTGGCCCTCTTCACTAAAATTCACAACACTGGGCAACATTGGGTTTCCAGCAGCAAACCTCATTTTCTTTCTCAGGTCTGTGTGGTAGCACATCCTGTCTATCAAGGAAACTCTACTGGCTTCTTGCTACAAAACGCTTTATTCAAAAAACAAAAGGTGCTTGGGAAGTGAAAGGTGCTTGGGGGTTTTCAGAGGGCCTGACCTTTTCAGGCCTTTCCTCTTTAGGCCTTCAGGTCCCAAGACTCGGAGGCCAGACGTCTAGTACTGAGGCTACTGAGATCCAAGAATGAGTCCCAGCTATACTATTTAGCAGGGAGACCCCATCCTTAGCCTGGCTCAGACAAGGGTACAAACAATAGTCCACATACCAATTTAAAAGTCAAAAACTAAACCTCAAATTTGATCCTACCTGAACAAATACACCTTGAAAACAACCTGGAATCTAGATTAAAATTTAGAATTCTGGGGCTGGGGTTGTGGCTCAGCGAGGCCCTGGGTTCGATCCTCAGCACCACATAAAAATAAATAAATAAAACAAAGGTATTGTGTCCAACTACAACTAAATAATAAAGATTTTTTTTTTTAATTTAGAATTCTGAGAATGCTTGGAACTTTGTGTCAGGTGGCAGCATGGGGAGATCTGGCCTCTGGCTCTGGGTTCCCAATGTGCCCTCTTCTCTTTGCACCCCAGGTTCCTTCCTGCTCCCCAAGAATTCTCCGCATATGTACATGAACAGGACATCCTCTGTTTGCATCCCATTCTGGTAACAGCCTCTCTAGGACATCCATTAATAGGAACAAGTTGGGAAGACAGACCTGGAAGGCCCTGGAAGGGAGCTTGGAGCCATTTGGGTAGGGGATCATAGAGCACAGTCTAGAAGTAAAGTTGTGGGGTCTGTATGAAATGTCCCTTAGCCTCCAAGGGGAGGAATGTGGCCCTCTGAAGTGCAGGGCTAGACGGAGGCCTGGTCTAAGGGCAAGACAACTATCTGGTTTTCCCATCTCTGGTCATCTCACAAATTATTTAACTTCCTTTCCTGGCAGCCCCATTTGCTCTCTAATCAAAACATTACTGGAAAATAAAATTCATTAGCTCTAGAAGAATATGCATTGGTACTTCAAAAATGCAAATTATATTTTACCTGAATATATAGTTTAAATACTGCTGGTCAATGTCACTAAGGAATGAGAAAGAAAAGATAAAACATATGAAACAACAGAAGAAATTTTTAAAAACACAATACAGTCATTATCCACTATTAATAAATTTTATTTCTACATGTTACTACTTTATAAATTCTTAATAAATTTTATTCTTAATAAAAAATATTCAAAACTAATTCCAGGGTGTTTTTTTTTTAACCTGAAATAACTTTATAAAATTTATTTTGTATAACTGAATTATTTTTAAAATGTTTAAATTTGCATATAATCCCTCCCTCCCTCCCCACCGCCGGTTTATTGTTTTAAAAACAGTTCCTAGTTAAGTGCCATAACACACACACATGTTCACCTGTGTGGCTGATGGCTTCCCGTGTGCATGTGACCACTTTCAAAGGACTATCAATTATCTCAGGGCACTAGACTGGCTTCTAGGGCTACCATTTTTAACAAAAGTAAAGGGCATTTAAATAAATTTGAATCTCAGATACAGCAATGTCTTAGTGTATGCTCCAAATAGCACATGGGCCATACTTAAACTGTAAAAGTTTGCTGCTCAGATGAAATTCAAATTTAAAGGGCATCCTGTCTATCAAGACAACTCTACTGGCTTCTTGCTACAAAAACACTTTATTAAAAAAAAAAAAAAAAAAG
>NW_025999990.1:40993552-41044832 GCF_001458135.2 Marmota marmota marmota | reverse complement strand
CTTTATAAAAAAAAAAAAAAAAAAGGCCACCGCCTTCGGGCCTTTCCTTTTTAGGGCTTCAGGCCTCAAGAGCCGGAGGCGGCTAGTCCCCCTCAACTGAGGCCACAATTCTTATCTTTTTTTTTTTTTATATTCACATTCACCAAAGGGACTCCATTGCTTGCTGCAACGAGGGATTTATTTTATCCAAGAACAGAAGTAGGGAGACTCCTAGGAATAAACTGAGTCAAGTTTGGAAGGCACTGGGGGAAAAAAAAAACCTAGTTGACTGGGGTCCAAAGCAGCTGATCATATACAGTTCATTAAATTCTTATCTAAAAGGCTGCCCATGAAGGAAAGGTGATCCATGTCTCTACACACATAGCTGAAAGCTGATCCCTCTCAGATGGCAGCGGACCTGGCCCAGAGTGGCTGGTGCAGCAGGCAGAAAGAGGACAGGCAGCTTTGAGGGCTCTCTGCTGCCCTCCTGCAACCAGACTTGCAGAGAGTCTGGCCAGATGGAAGAATCTCATGCTGAATAGATCTCATCTCTTTCCTTTAACCAAACAACTCACCAAACATTCAGAGCTTACCTTAATGCACTAGGCTTCTGGAACTTCCGTAGTATTTTATAAGCACCTGGAAATGAAGTCACATGACATTCTGCTTAAAGAGCTGCCTGCACTTTCAAGAAAGTACAAAATCCAGGCAGAGAAGAACCCTAACAGCACAGCTCCTGGTCCCCTTTTCCCTATGAGGGTCACACACTGACAAGAGAGGACTAAGAACATTGGAGGGACTCAAGGATGTGAATTCAATGGTCCTCCGTGATAATGTAGTCAGTCCTTCAAGTGGCCCACAGGGAGCACCAGGCAAGGAAAGTGTCATGATCCACAGGTAGATATATAATTAAAAGGAAGGTTTTACTTCCTTCACACAATGCACATGGGAAAGAGAAACACTGAGGGATTTCTGAACATTTCTAAACTGTGTTAATAAATCCAGGGCACTGTTTATTCCCCCTAAGATTACAAACAAGAAACACTGAACATATGACTCTGAAATAAAATCAGATGGTCTGCCAGGTGTGCTGGCGCAATCCTGAACTCTGGTGGCTTGGCAGGCTGAGCCAGGAGGACAGAAAGTTCAAAGCCAGCCTCAGTGACTTAGCAAGGCCCTGAGATCCTGTCTCAGTGGTTAAGTGCTCCGGACTGATTTCAATCCCCCGTACTAAAACAAAACAAAAAACAACAAAAAAAAATCAGATGGTTCTTTTATTACACCAACTTGATGATATTATTATTATTATTATTATTATTATTATTATTATTACTATTTGCTTGCTTTTTAAAATATGCTTTTGGATTCCTTCCTTTCTGCCCTTTTAAAGAAAGAACAACCAACATTCTATCTGAGCCAATGTTTATCATGAAAGAGAGGAAAGGGAACTATATTGGAAAGGGAAATAGTTGAAGAAAACTCCAAAATAGAAAAACAAATCCAGAAAATGCCCACTTAATTTTAAACTTGGATTTTTTAAAGGAATTTAACCTTTATTTTATTTATTTGTTTGTTTTTATGTGGTGCTGAAGATCAAACCCAGTGCCTTACCCATCCTAGGCAAGTGCTCTACCATTGAACTAGAACCCCAGCCCTTAACCTTGGATTTAATTTTCCTATTGTCCAGAGTCACTATCAGTGAATACAGCTAGAAAATTAGGGGAAGAGAGAAAAGGAAGGCAACGGGAATGATAATGATCAAATTATGTGCTTACACAAATATGGCATAATGAATCCCACTCTTAAGTAAAATTATAACATACCAATTAAAAAAACATACCTCAAATATTTAAGTAAGCATTTAGTTAAAACTTACCTACACAGAATAAGTGAATTACAGCCCAAAAATATCCATCTGGATCAAACTGTAATACAGGATAAAGAAAGAAAAAAAAAAACAGCTCTGAGTACAAACAGCATCCGCACAGCAGGCAGAAACCTGAGTCATCAAAGCACAGTGCTGGGCAAGGTTTCAAACCAGTACTCTTAGTGTCTAGGTCCATTCTCCCTCATATGTCACCCAGTAGCCTACAACAACTTCCTGATGCAGCTTGGCCTCCGTCCCCGCTTACCCACACTGCCACCACACTATGTGCAAATCCAAACTCATGGCACTCCAGGACCTCAATGACAAGCCCCCACAAACCCTCCAGTCATGACTACAGCCCCCCACCCTCAAAGAACAAGGATGGTTTGCATTTTCCAAAACAAATGCTCTCTGCTTACTAGCCAAGCAGACTCTTTTTCTCCCTTTCTATTATTCTCCACAGCCCTCATATAGTTGACACACTCTACAGTTTCCTTATTCTCAGTCTGTCTCCATCTCCGCCCACCCTCCACTAGATGGAAGTCCCAGGAAGGCAGGAGTTAGAATGGGGTGGCCACATAGTAGGTGTTTATTAAAGTCAAATCCCAGCATACCCATGGCCCCTTTGGCACTTTCCTCATTCTTTCAGATTTCGGTTCAGTAAGCAGTGCCTGGCTCTAGCGATCTAGGTTACATTCTAAAATCCCCTCTTATTCATTAGCAGGTGACCTTTTGGGTCTCACTATTCTTTAGCTATTCATGGAGATAATAATAGTCCCTGTCCTATAGAATTGTTGTGAAATTTTAAGTAAAATAGGGCATAAAAAGAATTGGTGCAGGGACGGCACACAGCAGGATCCTATCATTGTTAGCTGTTCCCATTTTCCAAGTCCCTGAGTCTTCTTAAGTACTTCATAGCCTCCCTACCTCTCTGGACTGAGTCCTGGTCTCCCTGTCATAATTAGTTGACTGCTCACTTGTCCATCTCCCTCCCCCTTTGCACTGAATAGACTCTGATTTCTGCCACAACAAAGTCTCAGAGCCTGATACTAGGGTGGCATGGGGGGGGGCACTTAAGAATGCTGGGGGAGAAAGGGAGGCAGAAAAGAAAGAAAAACCTAGCAAGGAGATGGCTACTGGGGATGCGATGGGTCCTTAGTGCCTCATAAGGAAATCTCCAATTTGGCACAGGGTGATCAAGTAAAACTCACTTCCAGCAGAGGCCCTGGTGATGAGCAGGAAAATCAACTTTGCCTCAATGCCTGAGGCTGGGGCGACCCAGGCATGGGAGTGCAGGTTCACAGACTTGCACAAGAATGAAATGCATGCAACCCAGGGCCAGACCTCTAAGGCCTGGGGGAAACAGTGCTCCTGGGCCAAAAGGCCCCAGCCTGGGAGCTTCTGAATGCCTCCTCATTCTCAAAGCAAGGACTAGGAAAGTCTGCACACATGCGAGACTTCAGAGAGTAAAAGACTCTTTGAAGGCAAAAGGAGTTTACCTGGACTTACCTGGGAGTCGTTGAAGGGAAGGCACCCTGCAGCTGCCAAGAGGAAGAGGGCGCTGTGGACAGGCAGATAAAACAGGCAGCTTCACCTTTCAAGATCAAAGCCCTTCCCAGAGAGTGTGGAGGTTGGACCAGATCCCTTGGAGTTTGGAGGAGGCAAAGAGCCTGAGACCAACCCAGTTCCCCCTTCATCCTTTGAGAACCCTGACTCCTGTGTGGTTTTCAATTACATTCTCTGCTGACAGCCAGACATCTTCTCTGCAGCTCAGCTAGCCATTGCCCAGAGTCGGGCACTTGCTGGACACATGAAAACCAGAGCTGGCTCACTCATGAAACAGTGTGTCTGTCAAATAGCTAATAAAAGGAGGTTTTTGACTATAGATCCCCAGAAAACATGGGTGTCTAGTTAGGCAACCAGATCACCATCATGACAGAAACACCATGAACAAAAAAAAAAAAAAAAAAGCTTATTAAAATCCTTTGTACACAACTTTAATCTAATGTTCAGACTCAATAATATCCAATAACTGGATAGATCAATGCCCTGTGCCTCCTGTTAGGACACACTAAGGTACAACATCACACTTGAGGCTCTGTCAAACAGGTGAAAGCTGAATTGAATTAGGAGAAAAGGCTGAGACAAAACCAAACTTACAGTCCACAAACACAACAGGCCTGTATGCTTCAAAAATGTGAAGGCAATGAAAGGCTGAGGGACTGTCTTAGATTAAAGGACACAAGAGAGACATGACATTCTTGAAGGGGAAATTGCTACAAAAGATAATACTGGGATCCTGGAAAAACACGAACTTGGGCTGAGATATTAGATAACAGTATTGTATCAGATATCAATTTCCTAAATTTAGTAAGTGCCCTTCAGTTATATAAAAAGGATTGCTTTTTTTTAGGAGATATGCTTTGAAGTATTTAGGAGTAGGGTCATGGTCTCTGCAATTTACACTCAAATGGTTCAGAAAAATAAGAATATCTTTCTGTGTTTTGGGTAATAATGTTAGGTATGTGTAGACATGCATTATATATGTGGGAGAAAAGGGAGGATAGAGAAGGGGGGAGAGAGAGAATGGAAAAATGTTATCACTGGGTGAATGTAAGTGAATAATGCATGGGCGTTCATTGTAATATTCTTGCAACCTCTCTGTAGGTTTACACTTTATTTCTTATATAAATAGAAAAATCTCTTTTACATACTGAAATATTTACAGATGAAATGCTATGGTGCTAGGATGTGCTTCAAAGTCATACTGAAGTGAAGCAGTGGGTAGGTCCATAAATTAAAAATTATTGAAGCTGGAAGATAGGTAGATGGGCTTCCTTATATTACTGTCTACTTTTTTTATAGGTTTAGAGATTTCCACAATATAATGTTTTTCAAAAATTCTTGCACAAAAAATAATGTTGCCAATCAGATATTTTCAGAAAACTATCCTCATTCATCACAAAGTTCATTTGGAGCTGGCTCAGTAATCATTGGTTTTTAGCATCTGTCTTCTGGTTTTCATATACAAAATGGCTTTGCCTGTAGCTTTCCCCAATCATTCTGTTCTCCTAAAAGAAGGCATCAGAAAGCCCAAAACCCAAATTAAGTCTTGGTCTCTCTTCTCTTTTCATTTTATGAGCGCAACAACATATATAATGTTAGGCCCTCACTACTGACCTATTCCATCAGGAGACAAACAGCAGAGGATCAAGGCATGAAAAGAAGCACTGGATACAGAATTTTCACTTTCAGGGGATTCTGTCATTGGCATCTCATACTGATACATATCCCATACATACAAAATTCTATGCTCTTTATATAGATCACATATTAATACATAATCTAAATATAGAACATAGATTAATCTATATTTTTCTATAGATCATAGATTATACACACATATATATTACATGATATAGACATCTGTGCACGTAATATATTATATCATACCTATACAACATTCAACAAGCAGATAATAACAATCTCAATGTCCTGGAAACTGATGCTAACCAATTCCAAGTGCTTACTGCTGTAATGACACCAGATGGCTGCACCAGAGCAGGAGACTGGCACAGAGGAACCCTCAGACTTGGGTCCAAGACTTGGGAAGGTCAAGACAGGAGAATATAGAACAGCATGAGGCCCAGAAGGTTCTCCAACCCAGTCTACCCTCCTCCTTCAGCCTCCCTGCTTTCAATGCACACACAAAAGTGACCTAGAGAAGAATGCAAGGCAAAGATTGTGGTGAGTGGAAGAGAGATTGTCAGGGGGCTGCTGAGGCTGCTCAGCAATAGGCAATAGGCTTTAGGTGGGAGAAGAGAAGAATCCTAATAGGTTTGGTGTCTATTGGAGTAGAGGGCTTTCTGGAATATAGGCTCCTTCCCACCCAGGGAATGCACATTTAGAGATCCCCTCATGCAGAGAATCCCTTGAGGATGAAGGAGATGGGGGGATACCCAGGGGGTGAGACGGGGGCCTGGTTCCTATGGTACTTGAGCAATTATGTATCAGGTATTAGGGTGCTGGGAGCATTTGTGAACTGTGTGTGAACCCAAACAACATGGAAGCCATTAGGCAGGAAGGTCTGGTCTCGGGAACTCCCAGTGGCAACCCTGCTGTTGAGAATGCCCAATTCATGTAACTTCGTACCTAGCTATGTCTTAAGTTTAGCACTGCACTGGAGATGGAGTGACCCGCTGAAGCCACACAGCCTCTCAGAGATGGGGGTAGCTTGCCAAGATGACAATCAACCCATTTGCTGCAAGACCCCTGCCCCTGAAACCTTATCCTTGCCTTTGAAGCCCTCCCCCTTGAATAAAGAACTGAATCCACGTTCAGTTGTTCAGTTCCAGCTCCTATCAGGACTGGAGACCTACCAGGCGCTCCACTTTTCTTTCATCTAATTTTTGGCTCTGGCTCTATTTCTTACTAATTAATTCAGACTTTCTATTCCTCAGGCAGCTCACACCTCCTGAGCAGGAATCTACCCTGTCAGGGTGCCGGCCACCTCACAATATTAGGGGCTTTGATGCCTCTCTTTAACACTTTGAGAATCTCCTTTTAAACAAGTGGTGAGACCTGAAATTTTGTTTTACATTTTCCTTTCCAGCTGTAACCTGTAATAAAGGCAAAAAAAAAAAAAAAGAGGGGGGCGCGGCTGGATGGAAGCCCAGAAAAATCTGAAACAAAAATCCTAAATCTGTGTATCAAAGCATCGCTGTTGGTTTTCTATCATGGGACTGAGCATCTCAGTTACAGCAGAGGAAGGAGGAAGGGGTGGGAGAACAAGGTAAGGAGTTAGAACGAGAATTCAGATTTGGAGAGACCTGTATGAGAGTCCAATCATGCTCTGCCAAGGAAACCAAGGTTCAGAGGGGGAAGAAACTTGCCCACCATCACTGTGCTGTGCCCAGGACTGCAATTTAGATCCTGGGACTCACAGGCTAATGCTTTTCCCACAGTGGAACATCTTAGAGCCTCAATAAACTGCATTATTTTTAAAAAATTTAAGTCATCTCCATGTTTTTCAGTTCTCCACCAATATTGCACAACTTATTACGAAGTTTTGGGGCATCAAGAGCTGAAATCTAACACGAGTTAGTTTTGTTTTCCCCTTAGGAATAAAATTTTGGGGAGAGAGAGAGAGAGAGAGAGAGAGAGAGAGAGAGAGAAGAGGAGAGAATATGTTTTAAAATAAGACATAAAATAGGGATATATAACTGTTTATAATAAATTCCTCTGTCAGCTCTCAGAATCTTCAAAAGTCTATCAACCAAGTTAAAGTGAGGTTCAATCTTATGTTTTAAAGAGATGTTTTGATTTTTTAAAAACTTACCTATAGATCTTTACAGGAGATGTTTTCTGTATGAAAGTAAAGACACATAATTAGTCTTCAAAAATATTCCCCCAAAAAACATTTCAATTAAGAGGCAAATAAATTATGAGCGAATTTATTAGAGGTTTTGCAAGCTTGCTACACTTCACTCTTTTTTAAAGCTTTTTCTGCTTGGACCAAATGAAGGATGACTCAGTTCCAGAGCTGAGTCACCTCGGCAAAGCACTTTCACCATTAGAATGTTTACCCGTGAAAAGCAAAATGATGTCAGGGCAACCTTCAAGAATCTTCCATACCAAGCAGAGGGAAACGAGAGAGAGAGATCGACACCATCCATATCCACGTAGGAAAATAAATTAAGCTCTAATCCAACTTATCTTCTAGGTCTGTCTCTTTATTTGTATTTACTTATTTTTGAGATGAGGTCTCACTACGTTGCCCAACCTGGCCTCAAACTCCTGGACTCAAGTGTTCCTCCTGCCTCAGCCTCCCAGGTAGCTGGGACTAGAGGTGCATGCATGCACCCTGAGCCACAGGTCTGTCTCTTCAAATAACCCTTTCATTTATCCACCTCTGCCTCTGAGCAGTCCTATAAAATGACCGGTGATGATGTGAAAATTAATAAACAGAAAAAAAGGTGAAGAGAGAGAGAACAAATGGCAGACTGAGGAATGGAAACTTTTCATTTAGGATTTCTTACAATGAATAAATTCTAATTTGGACTCAACCTTTATAAACTCCTGCCAATTAATCAATTTCACTGTATTCTTTGAACAGACGAAGGAGGGAGTAGCACAGATTCTTGTGTTTTGTAGAAGAAACAGACAGATAGGATGACAGATTTATTCTGGAGATTTCAGAAGGATAGTTTTGCGAGTTGGGGACAAATTACAATTTCGACACTAGTTCAGATAAAGTGTGAAGTATAAATATTGTTTAGAAGCGAGGCTTTGACAAGAGAAACATAAGCGGTTTGCTACCAGGCTATCTTAAGTGTGCAATTTTTACTAAATAACCAAGTTTTTGTTATTTTAATAAACAGATTCTATTTGTGTGCAAAGCAGTGGCTTGCATCCTTGGGATTTTTAATCTCTGATTTTTATCCAGTCTGGCATCTGAGTACAGGAAGCAGAGCCAGGCATGGCTACTCTGCCCCCTGGTGGGAACAGCTTTCATTTATCTAGCCTTTCGTTTATGCAGAGAGGATAACCACCGAAGGGCTCACGGTTCCTGCATAATTGTCCCCACTACAGATAAAATATATTTCTAAAAGATTCTGAGCCAAATGTAACCAAAATCTCCACAGTCTGGTGGAACAATAGGTCAGGAAGGACAGAGATTAAAGGGAAGTCCCAACTTTTTCATGAAAAACATGTTTGCCCAGTAACTATTGTGGGGTGTCTGTTGCAAGGCAACAAATCCATCCAGAGCCTGAAAGAGTTCCCTCTCCCACAGGGGACAGATTCTTTTTAAAATTTTAAACTCCTTCAGATTAAAAGAGCCCAGACAATGAAAACAAGCAATGAATTCGTTACTTAGCTCTCTTCTCCCAGGGCTCTGAAAACAACTGAGGACTTAATGTTACCTTTGTTTAGAAATAACCCAGTAATGAGTCCCAACAATAGCTCAGTTTCTGAATGGGCCAACACAACTCCTCAAAAGTCACACTGCCAAAATTAACAATAAGTGGCTAACATCACTCAGGGTTAGCTAACTTATTCTGTGCCCAGCACTACTCCTAAGGGCTCTGTATGCATTGACTTATTTAATTATGAGATAATTAATAGTTGTGGGTTATTTGTTCTAGATAAGGGCACCTGACTCACTGGAGAAGTTAGGGAAGTCATCCAAGGACATGGGGTTTGAACCCAGGCGTTCTGGTTTCAAAAATCTGACTTTTTTCTTCCAGTCTGCTTGCCAGGACACAACTGCTGGTCCTCTTAAGTCACCACCCTTCATTTGCTGCTTCCTGTGCCAGCCTGGAGCACCCTTTCTTCTTGTCTAACTAGAAAATCCCTATGTATCTTGTGTGTCTTGGCTCAAATCTAGCCCTGGGGAGGCCTTCCCTGCTCACTCCCAGAGGACTTGCTGGTGGTCACCTCCTGGTCCACCCACACCTCATCCCAGTCTGTATGGGCATCACAACTCACAATTACATGTCCGCTCAATGCTGAGTTCTATAAGGATAATCAATACCTCCTACACATCTCCAGTTTTAGGCCTAGCAAAATGTTTGCTATTTAGTGTATACCTAATAAATTCGAAACAAACAAAAAGCATTATTCTAATGTATCTGCAAGGTAGATGTTGAATTCCATGAGCCACACAGTACCTTACAGTCAAATTGTGTGTGCACGTATATGTGCCTACACAAAGAACAAATTGTCGATCATGAAAATGAGCTACAGGTTCCAGATTGAGTTTATTCTCATAATCTGGGAACAAGGTCATGAGGAGGTCAACTTGACTTTCCAAAATGGATTCTATTCAAATCTACACACATAAGGGACAGAATAACATCGTACCATTTGACAGTCTGTGAGGTGGGGAGCAATGTGTTCCTTATGAAATGGGATCCTACATACATCGGGGCTCCCAGTCACAGGGTGAGGAACGTAAGTCACACCAAGCCTACATCCCAGCCATCTTCATCACAGAGCATATTTTAATGCTGAGTAGCCAGAAACCACCTGCGGGTCTGCAAGGAGGGACTGGCCAAAAGTATGCTTCATCCAACATGGAATGCTGACAGGAATATGGATTCCTGACAAAGTGTTAAACGGAAACACCAGGGTGGGTTTTACCCTTTGTGTAAATACATCTCTACATGTACACAGAAAAAAAAAAGTCTGCTAAAAATACACGGGTTCCTTGGGGAAGCAGAAACAGTTGATTTCCAGAATTTTTTCTTCTGCTTTTCTATAGCTGATTCCATCTTGTATTTATACAAGAAACAAAAGCTTTTTTTAAAAAAATAACTAAAAAAAAAATGTTACCCACACAATTGTTTTCTAATTTTCCCAGACAAGAAATGAGGTTGATTTGCCTTACTAATGAAATGGAGTTAATTAATTCCAAGGACAGGTTCTCTCAGACAGAATCTTGGCCCCTGGCCTGCAGGGAAGAAGAGGGTCTCCTGCTGAATGGCAAGGGGACTCTCTAACCCCAAGTCCTACTCACCTTCATCTACAGGACTCGACTTGTCCATCAGGAAACAAAACCCTGAAGAGGTACCTCAATCCCACCCCCAGACCAGGTAAATCTTCATTTCTAAATTCGTAAAAAAGTACCACTCTCAGGACTAATTGGGCTTTTTGGAATCCGAGTGTTATGAGTCAGCCTCCTAGAGCTGAGCAGCTATCAGGGCGATGGTGAACCTGATCCTCAGTGCCTACTCGGTGATAGCTCAGCTTAGCACCACTTCTATAAAGACACCTGTCCCATGATCCCTGACCTTGGGAGGGCTCAAAGGAAGCCTCCTGGAGACACAGGGAAAATATTTCCTTATCTCACTGAACCTAAGACAACACTGATTATAAATGTCAGAAGGAAAACAATTACACCACATGATTGATTGTAAGAGTCTCCTGATTTTAGATTGATGAAAGCAAAAAAAAAAAAAGCACAGCACAGAACTGGTGAGATAGGGAAACTGCACGATGGTGTGGTAAGTAAAATATCAGAGAGAAAGGAGCCATTCTCCTTGAGGAGCAAGGAACCCTTTACCCACATGGAGATCGGCCAGGTGCCAAGTGGACTGTAGCTCCCACCTTTGCTGGAACAGCTGCAGAGGAAAGGACACAGGCCCTACCTGACTGCCACAAGTGCTCAGGGGACCAAGTTCTCATCCCTCAGTGCCTCAGCTAGGCCACCCAAAGACAGAGGACTTGAACTAGGGTGACTGCGGCAGTGGGAATGGAGAAGAGACAGACTCAGTAACAGACTGAAGGTAGGGGGAAAGGAGACTAAGGAGTGGAAGGTACCCCTAGGTTTCTGAGTTGGGTGAAGATGGCCAGAATTGGAATTCCCACCTGAGAAGCATGATGGGAAAAGCAGATCCGTTCCATTGAATCCCTTTGCATTACAGATGCCTGGGGAGACCCGGAGGAAAACAAGCCATGGGACCAAATTAAACCACCCATAATAACACTGATCATCATAGCTGGCAAACAGAGCACCCACGATGTGCTAGAAACTGTGGGAGGCACTTACACATGCGTAGCTGTTGTTTTTTACAGATGGAGACCCCAAAGGTGAAGGGCTTGCTCTGGCTAGTATGAGATACAGCTAGGACTGGAAAGAAAAGCTTCCCTGGCTGAGCAAATGCTCTGTGTAAAGCCCTGCGGGCATTTTCTTGTGGTACCTGGACAAGCTAGGGGTGGGACTGCTACCAACCAGGCCTGGGCAAATTCCTCTGTCTCCTGAGGTTCTGGTTCAGCCCTGGTCTGGAGTCGAGCTGCATTCACACTAACAAACATTCCCACAAACATCTGATCCACTGAGCAATGTTAAAAGCAGGTTCCCTGCAATCAGGAACCACTGTCAGGCAGTCTTGACTGGAAATTGGTGGCAGGAATGGACACTCATTGAGGGCGCTGAAAAGAAGAGTGTTTCTTAGAAATTTAAGGCTAGGGATGTGAAACTAACGTTTTGCATGATCACTTACCTCTTTCCAAAAACACTTCTGGTAGCCACAGATGATAACTTCAGCTGCATTATGCAAAATGAGAAACACAGGAACGGCCTGAAAGAAAACAGAATAATAAGCATGAAAATATTTTCTCCAATCTCATAGTTACATGATTCTTGATTTTTGTTTAAAAATAAAGATCTGTGGGAATGTCTGGCATTCCCATAGAGCATATCTCCAGCAAACTCTTCTGCATACATTGGCGCTCTTTGGGGGGCATTATTCTTGGTAGGGTGGTTGGAAAGGCTCCCCTCCTGTAGGTTTTCTCATCAAGAAACAGTTATTGCCAGGTGCAGTGATGCACACCTGTGATCCCAGAGGGGCTCAGGAGGCTGGGACAGGAGGATCAAGAGTTCAAAATCAGGGGCTGTGGCTCAGCGGTACTGCACGTGCCTAGCATGCATGAGGCACTGGGTTCGATTCTCAGCACCACATACAATAAAATAAAGGTCCATCAACAACTAAGAAAACAAAATTTAAAAAAAAAGAGTTCAAAATCAGCCTCAGCAAAAAGCAAGGCACTAAGCAACTCAGTGAGACCCTGTCTCTAAATAAAATACAAAATAGGGCTATGGATGTGGCTCAGTGTTCAAGTGCCCCTGAGTCCAATCCCTGGTACCAAAAAAAAAAGAAAGAAAGAAACAGTTATTAAGCACCTCCCGTGTATCAGGCAGCATGCCAGGTGCAGGGGACACATCACATGAACAAGGTAGACATTGCAAGGGATCCTGTCCCAAGTATGTGAGAGCTCAAAAGGAACACACAGAAAGGCACAGCTGACCCAGGCAGGGACAGCAAGTCTTCTTGAGGAGATGAAGACCCAAGTCCAAGTGAGAACTGGACTCACACAGAGGTGGGCAAGGGTCTCAGAGAGAACAGAGCAGAGGCCCAGAGAAACAAACCCAGCTCCTCCATGGAACTAGAGGAAATTGAGCATGAATGGAACATACAATAAAAGAAAAGCAGGAGGAGAAAAGGCAGAGAGCAATGACAGGCCACATCAAGGAAGTAGGAGCATCCATGGGCCACAAGAATCACTGAAGAATTTTAAGGCAGACTCAGATATGAATTGATCTGCAAATTTAAAGGAACTCGGGGAAAGGAGACAGAGATGGCTGCAAAAGTCTAGGGATACCATAGACTGAGCCTCCACCCCCAATATATCCACATCCTAATCCACGGAACTTGGGAATGTTACTTTATATGGCAAAAGAGGGGAGGGGGTCTTTGTGAATTTAAGTAAACAGGAGATTATTCTGGATTAGCTGGTGGCCCTAGATGCAGGCATAAGTATCCTAACATAAAGAAAGGAGAGTCTGATACACACAGTCAAGAAGCACTGGAACCCAGAGCCACTCAAGTGATGTGGCCACAAGCCAAGGAATGTTGACGGACACCAGAGCTGGAGGAGTTGAGGAAGTTTCTGCCCTAGAGCCTCTGCAGGGAGTATGATCCTCCAATGCCTTAATTTCAACTCAGTGAAACTGATTTTGGACTTATGGCCATATGATTCTGTTGTTTTTAGCCACCCAAATATGTGGTAATTTTTTACAGAAGCCACAGGAAACTGATACAGTGACTAGATGGTAGTCTAAACTGGGTGGTGGCAATGCAGTTGGAGAAAAGTGGCCACATCAAGGAAATACTTAGAATATGGAACTGAGGAAATATATGGATAAATGGGACCAAATCTGCACAAAGTTTAAAAAAAAGGAGGCAAAGATATAAAAAATATAACACAGTGGGCTATTAGGACATGCAAGGATCCATTGCACATTCGCTAAGAATGACAGACTCTCCTAACTTGACAGGTTATCTTGACAAGGTGAGGGGGAAGGAGTAAGGGCAGGGGTTCTGTTATTGTCTTCATTACTGATGACATAATGATGTTTCACGGAAGGCAGAAAAACACCAAGAATAAGAGCACTGTTTTGGCATCTTTCTCTTGTGGAGAAAGGCAAGCATCCAGGCTGCAGTTCCCTGGTAATGTGGGGATAACAGCTGGGGCTGCTAGAAGGAACCACCGAAATCACAAAATCACTTTGGAGAAGGACCATGATCAGGGTTCAGCACTGTTCAGAAGATGGTAATCACTAATGGGCAGCTCATCCCATTGTTTCAGCTCAGAGGATCTGCTTCAAGATTATGCAGCTCACCTCCTTGCTTTATCTTTAGAGAGGATATATATTTACCTTGTTTTTAAAATTTTTATGATCATTTAGCTTCTGCTCTATTTCAGTATTCTATTCTACTTTGCATTATTTGTTTTTCTTTTTTAATTCTTTATTTGCATTTTCTTGCCTTTTAAAAAACATGTCTTTGTTTTTCATTAAAAGATCAACTCAGGGCTGGGGTTGTTGCTCATGATAGAGTACTCACCTAGCATGTGTGAGGCACTGGGTTCAATCCTCAGCACCACATAAAAATAAATAAAATAAAGGTATTGTGTTCATCTACAACTAAAAAATATATATTTTTAAAAGTTCAACTCATGGGGCTGGGGTTGTGGTCCAGTGGTAGAGTGCTTGCCTTGCACACATGAGGCACTGGGTTCAATCCTCAGCACTGCATAAAATAAATAAGTAAAACAAAGGTATTATGTCCATGTTCAACTTAATTTGTTTTTTAAAAAAGCTCAACTCATTTTGATTTTTTCTTTTCAAAATCAGAGTTTATTTCAATCTTTTCTGTTTTGCATTTATCTTTTGTGCTTTTAATAATTCCTCTTAAACTTTTCATATTTTAAGTTATTTTATATGTGTTTTAAGATGATTAAGGGAAGGGCTAGGATGTAGCTCAGAGTTAGCCCACTTGCCTAGCATGTGCAAGGCCCTGGGTTCAATTCCAGTCCCACAAAAAATGGGAAAAAAATTATTAAAGGGCATTTTTTTTAAAAGGTGGCTTTATCCATTAGGCCCATGTTTGGCAAGGTGGGCCCCAGGCATTCCAGTTCTTGAGAAGATGGCAAAGAAAGTCTTAGGTTAATCATGTGGCACATGAAAGTGAGTAAGCTTATCAAGTGAAGACCTTATTTGAAATAGCTTTTACTCCCTGGCTATAAAATCAGTAATGAATGGCTGCAGTTGTGGCTCAGTGGTAGACTGCTTGCCTAGCACATGTGAGGCACTGGGTTTAAGCCGCAATACCACATGAAAATAAATAAATAAGATAAAGACAGTGTGTCCATCTGCAACTAAAAAAAGGTATTTTTAAAAAATCAGTACTGAGATCAGATTTATAACTGAGACCCTAACACTACACCTACTCTGGACTTCAAAGAGGCTTAATTTTTTCAATTTTATGAACTGTAGACTACTCAATTTTTCTAGGCTCTACTTGGATCAGATTCTGGAAAACGATCCATCCCTATGTGTAGAATTGATTTTAAAGCACACTAATAGTAGCTGCCAACAATGTGTTAAGCATACGGTGCCAATGATTTATTTGCATTCTCTTATTTAAAACTCCTCCCAATAACTCCACTAGTAGATGCTATTACTCTGATTTTTAAAGACAGGAAAACTGAGGTGTAAAGACTAGGCCTCTTGCTTAAATTCTCACAACTGGTTCTGGGAGAGCTGTGACTCTTGACTGCAAGCCGAGGCTCCTAGCCTTTATGTTATGGCTCTTAAATTATGTCAAGTCCCTAGTGAAAGCTTCCCAACTCTCCAACTGTCTAAAGTTCAATCTGATTGGTGTGTTCCAAATCCTGGCAGTCTGCTTATTCCAGTAAAACTGGTACAATATAAAATGGATGAATCAAGTAAAATATATGCCATTTTTAAAAGGGATACCTTCAACTCCTGTTTAAATTTTAAATCTGAATTTCTTAATCCATTTTTCCAACTGAGAAGCTAGCAGGCATTAGAGATAGCCTACAATTGACCAGTTACACTCTCTGCCTGTACAAGGGGCTACCAAAAACAGTATTAAGCCAGGGATGCTGGCATAAACCTGTGGTCCCAGCCACTCATGAAGCTGATGCAGGCCAAGCAAGGTGGTGCACACCTGTAATCCCAGTGGCTTGGGAGCCTGAGGCAGAAGGATCGTGAGTTCAAAGCCAGCCTCAGGAAAAGTGAGGCACTAAGCAACTTAGTGAGACCCAGTCTCTAAATAAAATACAAAATAGGGCTGGGGATGAGGCTCAGTGGTCGAGTGCTCCTGAGTTCAATCCCTGATAACGCCTCCCCCAGACCCCCACCCCACCAAAACAAAAAAGTCTGATGCATGCAGAAGGATCACTTAAGCCCAGGCGTTTGGGACCAGCCTGGGCAACATTCCAAGAACCCCATATCAAAAAATGAAAAGGCAAAACAACAGTATCAAAGAAAGCAGGCAACTTCACCAAGCTTTCTTGGCTTCTAATTGCATAGGTCCTTGTCTGAAGTGTGTTACATTAGTTCAGAAGACCCTTTAGTAACTGATTCTTTAGGATACCTGCCATTATCTCTGTAGAGTTCGCTTCAGCAGGGACTTCTGTTAAACCAAACAAAAATCCTGAAAAATGATAACAGCAGTAGTAGCAGGTGAGACACATTGAATGCTTAGAACATACTAGACACTGATCTACCTGCTTTCACATATTTAAAATGCATAGTGACTCCACAAATGAGCTACTATTAACATCCCATCATACAAATGAGAAAACTGAGGCATCCATTCTGGTTCCCCTTTCTAACCTAAATGTCTACTTGCTGCTAAAGAGAACGGAAAAATAAGTATGTGCTTCCACAATAACAAGAATCTTGGAATGCCCTCAACAACAAAAGGTACAGTCATCCTTCATCAGGAAAAAAAATGACCCAACATCAACCACTGTCAAGCTCAAATCATCATTTTTGACATAAGTCTGCCAAAATGTAATTGGCCAAATTTGACTATATTGCAGGTCAATTCATTGAATTACTTAGGGGCACAATTAACAACTAATTTATTCTTTAGAGTGCATTAGCTTAAAATTTAACATTTCATCTATGTGCTAATGAATTTTTTTCGGATATGAGAAGAAAGTGGTAACTATTCCTTAGAAATATTTCATTATTCTCATGCTTCTCAGATGGAATTTTGAAGCCTTAATTATTTGTTCAGGTGTTGGAACTAACCTAGAGCAGCGTTCTAGGGGAAACTCTGGCCTCATCTGCAGAAATGGCCTTGGTCACTCTGCAGGGATGTGGATGACCCTTAGTCAAGCAAGACCTGGGCTAGTTTTTTAATTTCTATAGAATGCCAGTCCAGCCAGGTATGGTGCCTGTAGCAACTTGGGAGGCCAAGGCAGAAGGATAGTAAGTTCAAGGACAGCCTTAGCAATTTAGTGAGACCTTGTCTCAAAATTAAAATATTAAAAGAAAATAAAAAATAAAAAAGGATGGGGATGTAGTTCAATGGTAAGGTGCCCCTGTATTCAATACTCAGTACCAAAGAAAGAAAGCAAAAACAATCAAAAAAAATGTCAATCCTATTTTCTTCTCCTTGGGTGATTTTTAAATATGTAGGTATGTCCTTAATATTGAATATGGAATAACTGCACTCTAGACCCCTGCTTAAAGTCATGCTAGTAACTGTTGACAGTCCAATATTTATCAGAATTGTGTATGCAAGAAATAATGTTCCTGAGGAATTTTCTGAGGCTATCTGCCTACACTAGTATGGAGCCAGATAACTAGAGAGCCATGGTTTCTAGCCCCAGCAATTTTTTTCTTCTGTCATGTGTCTCCAAAGAACCCTAGACACTAGGTTATTGAGGGTTTTATTATAAGGACGGTATGGGAGAATTGCCCCATGAAGTCTCCCAGCCAATCCTCTATGAGGACCTGGGGAAACTTCCCTTCAGACCTGACAACAAGGCATAGCACTGCTTTTCTTCAGCAATGGCTCTGCTCTAATAAGCACTAAGAGTCCTGGGACTTTTTATTTGGCTACAGAAAGTTGAGAGCTAGATTCAAACCCCAGTTGCATTTATGTCATAAAATAATATGGCATAAATATGCATTAAGTCTCTGAAGTCTCATCTGTATTTCTTCTAAAATCCTCTGCATGAAAATATTTATCTTGTTTTCATTATAAGTATTTTTATAAACTACTATGTTAGCCAGCTTTTCATCACTGTGACTAAAATACCCAACAAGAACAAATTAAAAGAGGAAAAGTTTATTTTGGGCTCAAGGTTTCAGACATTCAGTCCATGGGCGGCCAACTCCGTTGCTCTCAGCCCGAGATCCAGCAGAGCACTGTGGCAAAAAGGACCGGCTGGGAGTAGGGTACAAGGGTGCAGGGGGACAAGACACAATTCCCAGGGGCAAGCCCTCAGTGACCCACCTCCTCCAGCCACACCCCACCAGTCCACAGTTACCACCTGGCACAGTAGTCCTTTCAAATTACTAATCTACGAAAGAGATTAATTTGCCAATTATATTACAGCTCTCATAATCTAATCATTTCACTTTTCTGAATATTAATTACTGCATTAACACAGGAGCTTTGGGAGGACACCTCATGTCAAAACTACAACAGCTACCGTACATCCTTTCTGGAAGCTATGAAGTATTTGAATATGCACAGGTGTACAAATAAATGAACATTTATAAATTGATTTGCATGATATAATTTAAGTATTTGTTTACATAAATATTTTATTTACATAAGAGGAGCTGACTGCCTTCTGCCCTAATGTACCTCCAGCACAAGCTCAGAGACCATTTCTGTTCTTTCTTCATGTATCACATAAAGTAGCTGACAGATTAGGGACCTTGTTGTATGAAAAATAGGCATCTGAATATACCAGGAATTCCTCCAGTTTGATAAAATTCAAATCCCAAGAGATATTCGTGGGTATAAGAAAAGGCCTCCGGAGGCAACAACCCTCCAGTTGGCACAAAAGCCTACACTGGAGTGATAGGCAGCTTTGCCTGGTTTCGATGTACTGCTATTTTTCTTGCACTTCTACCCGAATTCAGTTAAACTAAATATGCATATCCCACAGCACCCCAAAGAGTGCTAGTGAGACCAATAAGAACACGTTATCAGCTCCTTTTCATATAATCCCCCAAAAAAAGTTCTTCTGGGGATTTTAAATATTTTTATTTTTTAAAATTGTGGTAAAATGTGCAGAATACAAAGTTTAACACTTTAACCATTTTTAAATGTGGAGTTCAGAGGCATTAAATACACTCACATTGTTGGACACCCTTCATTTCCAAAACTCTTTTCATCTTGTAAATCTCAAACTCTGAACCCATAAAACACTAAACACCCGCCCTCCCTTGTCTTCTCCAGCCCGTTTAAGTATCACTCTATTTTCTGTCGCCATAAATGTAACTACTCTAAGTATTCCATATAAATTGGGATTATTCAGTGTTTGTCTTTTTGTGTCGGGCTTATTCCTTTAGTGTAAAGTCCTCGAGGTTCATCCATGTTGAAGCATGTGACAGGATTTCCTTCCTTTTAAAGGCTGAATAACATCATTGTATGTGTTACTACATTTTGTTTATTTAGACACTGGTGGACACTTGAGTTGCTTCTATCTTCTGGATTGTGAATAACAGATGAACATGGATGCACAAATATCTCTTCATATTCTAGCTTTCAATTCTTTTGGGTATATATCCAAAAGTGGAATTGATGAATCATATGATAATTCTATTTTAAAAATTTTCAGGCACTACCATACCATTTTCCAATGCAGCTATATGACTACATCTCTGACAGCAGTGCCCAAGGATTCCAATTTCTCCACATCCTAACCAAAAGACAACAATTCCAGTTATATGAGCAGTTACATTTATGGAGACAGAAAATAAAGTGATACTTAACCAAGGGCTGGAGGGGTCAATCGGGGGTTAGTGCTTTATGGTCCAGAGTTTTGGAGTTTTACAAGATGAAAAGAGTTTTAGAAATGAATGGTGTCGATGGCTGTTATTTTCTGTTTCTTTTTATACTTACCACCATAATGAGTATGAAGTAGTATCTCATAGGTTTTTGTTTGTTTCCTTGTAAAATTTATTTAATTTCAATATTTTTATTGGTGCATTTTAATTGTACATAATGATGGGATTCATTGTTACATATTCATACATGCACACAAATATCTCATAGTTTTGATTGGCATTTTCCTAATGATTAATGATGTTGATCATCTCTCCATGACCATTTATAAATCAATCATCTTTGGAGAAATGTCTATTCAAGTCCTTTGTAGATTTTTTAATCAAGTTGTTTGGGTTTGTTGTGTTTTCTGTTTGTTTGTTTTGGTACCAGGGGTTGAACTCCAGGGGCACTCAACCACTGAGCCTCATCCCCAGCCCTATTTTGTATTTTATTTAGAGATAGGGTCTCACTGAGTTGCTTAGTGCCTCGCCATTGCTGAGGCTGGCTGTGAACTCACAATCCTCCTGCCTCAGGCTCCAGAGCCACTGGGATTACAGATTGTTTGGGTTTTGCTGTTGATTTTTAAGAGTTCTCCTTATAGTCTCTATAATGTTTCTTTATCAGAGAAGTAGTTTGCAAACATTTTCTCTCATTCTTTAGGTGGCCTTTTTACTTTGTTGATAGTATCCTTTCATGCACCCAAGTTTATAGTTTTAATGAAGTCCAGTTAGTCTATTTTTTTCCTTTTGTTGCCTATGCCTTTGGTACCATAGCCAAGAGATTACTGTCAAATCCAATGTCATAAATATTTTCCCCAGAGTCCATAATCTTTTATAAGATTATGGGAAACACTTTTAGATGTAGCAAGAAGATAATGAAAATCTTGGGAGGGTTTTACTGAATTGCTGCCAAGCCCATGTTTTAAAAAGTAATCAGTGTAGATTGAACAAAGTAATCCTTGTAGATTGACTGAACTGCAACAGCCTTGATGAGAAAACAATATGAAAAAAGAAAAGCAACCCCTACTCAGCAGTAAGAGGAGGACAGCTTCTCCTTTCAACATCAACACTTAGATTCTTTCCTTCATGGATCCAAGTCCCTTTATGTGATACTGGAACCAAAGGCAGAGGAGACCCACAAGTTCCATCTTGCTTAACTGAGTAATTCACTCCAAATGGATTTAATTATTGATGCATGTCCTTCATCAACACCTCCCTCCATCTCATCTCCACCCACAATGTGTTGAGTGGCTGCTGAGCTCATGCAAGAGACAAACCATGACAAGCAGTTAGGAAAGATCAAGTTCAAAGAGGTCAGCAAGAAAACCAATTCCAGCCTTGTCAAGGTGCCTTAACCAAGATTTGCACAGTCTCTCCAACTGCTGACCCTGGCCTTCCCTAAGCAAGAGAATGACATGGTTTGAGCAGCAGGTGAATCACCAGCACCATGGCCTCTCCCCAGCAGGCTCACTCATGTAGGAATTTGTACATCTGTCCTAAACACTCTCCAGCACAGGCTTTGAGGCAACCCAGAGTAGGGGAGAATACTTAAGGCAGAAAATTATAATGAGAGTGACAATGAAACGTCAAAGTTATGCTGTCCAAAGATTGGCACTCATACCATCAGAGCCATCACCGCTGTGACGTCATGCAGTGTATGGGCAGGCAGGTCAGAATCAGCTGTGTCAAAGGGAGAGTAAGTTCAACATCATATGACACCCAAACTGGCAACACAGGAAGCACCCAGCACATGCTTGACACTGAGTATTCATGGTGGCTGCCCCTGTGGGGAGCCATGTATCTCTCATTGCCTCTCATCCCTTCTGGTTCCTCAAAGTCAGGAACCAGGTCTTCTTTGTCTTTAAGCCCCAGCACACAGTAGGTCCCAAATAAATATTTTCTTAATGGATAACCACAAAAATAATATTTAACTCTACGTATCATTTGTTTGTGAGTTCGAGGTGGAGAAAAATCCACAAAGAACTCTTTCCACAGGGCCCTTGCAGAGGTTGCCTGGCTTCCTCCTGGGCACTGCACATCAGAACTGAACTTCACAGCCTTGCCACATCACGGAGTCTTCATGGGAGAGCTACCTTGAAAGTGTTTTGCATAACAACACACCCACAGATTTTAACTAAGTATTTTCCCCCTAATTCCTTATGGATTCATTAAACTGACAGCTTGGCAGCAGCATATTGATGTCTGTTTTCTATCCAACACAAACTGTACCAATGCCTCATGTTTACCCACCCTAGGAAGCAACTGTGTAAAAACAAAGAAAAGATGCTGGATTGAGTCCTTTTGTTAAAAAAACAATAGTAAGTGTCTCCCACCCATCTTCCTCTTACTCTAATTGGGCATATTTGGAATTGGGTTGTTTCCCTTGGTTCAAAGAGTTTAAATTGAGTGGCTTCTCTTTGCTGGTTAAAGAAGGCTGTTCTTAGGTCAAAGTCACTCCACTGCTGGTACAGGAGAAGAGAAGGAGCTCACACAACATGTAAATCAATGCACTATTTCCTTCTTCTGCTGTTAAAAAGCAGCAGCCACAGACACTCAATGAAACAAGTATGTTTAGTGCTGAAGCTGATGTATGTCCTGGCGCGATCTTCTCACAGGTAACAAGGAACTCAAAGATCAGTGCACCTGTGGATCACACTTCGAGAAACATTGTTCTAGGTTACAGGACTCCCCATCTGCCTAAAGCTAGCAAGAGTGATATTTACAATGGACTTTAGCCCACCTCATATCCCTGTCCCTTTTTTGGTTGTTGTTATGGTTTCTCTATTGAGAATCTGCCACACCCTCTTCTTCGTCTATGGGATCCAGGTGGGGACCCTCTATGGCCAGGGATAGTAAATCAGTGTTCCCAACCTCTCCATCCACAGCAGTTGTTTCAGGAAGCAAGATCCAGGGCCAGCCAATCAACGTAATTCCATCCTCCCGACTAGTTTTAAGATTAGGGATAGGCAATGGCCCTGACTGATTGAATCTAAGGGAAACCTGGAACTCATACAGGAACTACTAGTAAGACTGTCTCCAGTTCAGTTATAAGAAAGTAAGCCTGGAGATAACACCTAAGAGAGGATGGCCTGGCTGTGAAATGGGGCTAAGACAGAGAAGAGAACAGAAAAACATTGAAAGAAGCTGTCATTGAACCTGAATCAAGGCACACTTCAGGTAGGTCTCTACCCTACAATTTTTATTTATACCAGTAAATTTCCTTTTGTTTAGACTAGTTTGTAAGCTTTCTAACACATGCAGTCAAAAGGGTCTTAAGTTATGCATGACTATTTTTACCTTGGGCTCATTCAAAAATCCAAGCTGGGTGCAGTGGCACACACCTGTAAACCCAGCTACTCAGGAGGACTGCAAGTTCGAGGCCAGCCTGGGCAACTTAGCAAGACCTTGTCTCAAAATTAAAAAAAAAAATTAATGGGCCAGAGATATAATTCAGTGGTAGGGCAAGCACCCCTGGGTTCAATCCCTAGTGCAGAAGAGGGAAAATCCTATGCATTGGTCCTAAAGACACAAATCTGGAACGACAAAAGGTGGGGATCCAGAAGAGCTGCCACTACCTGGGACTAGAGGCAGGTTAGCAAGACTTTCCACACCAACATCTCTTCCTGTGTCAGCTAACTGGCATCTGCCTCACCCACCACTTGTTTGGTGATTATGAGAATCACAGAAAAAGATACAAAGGAAATACTCTGGAAACCCATACAAAAGCACTCTTCGAACAGAAAGTATTATGAGCACAATGCGTTTTTCATTCAACCTTCAAAATTCTGGCACCCATAATTATCTGGAGCCTAGGAAAAAGTTGTAAAAGCCTTTGAGCAACAATTTTTTTCCCCCACCAAATCCTCTCTGTTGTAGGAGAAGATACGCGCCCTCTGCTGGACAAAGGATGTAAAGTGAGGCAGCAGATTCATAGGAGCCCACAGGCCTGATGGAACCAAGATGGAAAACCAGCTCAAGCTGCATGTTCTGGGCTGAGCACCAACATGCACTGCAGGTCAGTTCTTAGGCCCACCCAGGAAGTTTCTCCCACTGTATGTATCATTCCATCTTCTCAAGCTTATGAATCAGGAAAGAAAAACGATGATTTAATTTAGAAATTACATTCTCCACTGCTATTTTGCAACATTGTTATGCAGTTAAGTGGATTTTGTTTACTTGTTTGTTTTTACTGTTATATCTGAAATCTCAGGGACTAATATAACAAACAATATAAAAAGACAGAATTCTTTTGCAAAGTCACATTTTTCTGAAAGTCAGAACACAGACATTCTCTGAGAAAAACGGCAAGCCAGGAGTGGCATATGACTTTAATCCCAACCACCTGAGAGGCTGAGGCAGGAGGATTGCAAGATTGAGGCCAACCTGGGCAATGTAGAGACTGAATCAAAAATGTTTTTAAAAGGGTTGGGGGTGCAGCTTACTGGAAGAACAAGCCTGAGTTTAATCCTCAGTACCACAAAACAAACAAAAATAGCAGGATATTAAAAGGGAGCAGGAAGACTGGGGGTATGGCTCAGTGGCAGAGCACTTGCCAGGCAAGTACAAGGCCACGAGTTCCAATCCCAGCCCTGGGGGTGGGGGCAGACATTAATGCCACTCCTGATTTTTATGCCACCTTCCATCAATGATGGTTTCTCTTTATGACAACTAAATATTTTGAGGGATCTGGAAGCAGCTCTGGTTTTCATAGTTCCTACATTTGGGGAGCTCAGTACTGGGTGGAGAGGGTGGGAAAACAGAACAGATCATTTATTTTACTAACATCCCCATGTACTGGGTATCAACTCTGCACCAGGCATTTGTGTCCATGACTGAGGCCAGCATCCTCTGTACCATGTTACCAGTAGGCAGGGTTTGAGTTCCTCAGAAGTAGGGAGCCGACTGAGCCCCCACCCCACCCTCCTGCCCCCATAGACAGCCTGACTTAAGCAAGTGGAGAGCTGGCCTCCACTGAAGGCTGCTGAAGCAAAGCCTGTTGCTTCTCTTCTGCTTTTCCCTTGAATGGCTCCATCCTTGCAAGATAAGCTGGCCCTTTCTGATTTTCAGGTTATTTTCAATTCGGTGAAAGCAGGGGTAATGTCCCATGTTGGCTCAGACCCAAGACTTGTTCTCCAATCTAGCTTTACCATTACTAAAGCTGATGCTTTGCCTCCAACCCATGGATGAGACAGATGCCACATGCAATATGTTAAAAGGCAAAGAGGAAGGGGAGAGAGAGGGGTCATCCCTCCCCACCCCAATCTCTAATACTTACCAGTCTGGACAAAGCCCTGGACCCAGCATAGATTTTCCCCACAAACAGAATTGAAGCAGGAAGCCAAGTCAAAACATCAGATCTGAAAAGAGGAGGAAAAACCACAATAATATCTTTGCTGCTTTATGTTTTTAAAAAAAAAAAAAAAAGGCAGTTGGTGTCAGAGGCACCTAACACAGGGATTGTCTGAATATCCCTGATGGACTCCTTAAGTGAGATGTGGTCTTTATTCATTGTGAGAGCCACAGAGGCAGATGTCCTTTCTACAGCCCTGTCATTGTGCCAGCTATCTAGCACTATTGACCCCACAGTTGGAAATGGGAGAGGGCTTGCTGCAGGCCAGGAAAGAAAACAAATCTAATTTTTTTTTTCAAGGCTGGTGATTTTAATTTGGTCAGTAAAATTATAAAAAGACTCTTTACCTAGGCTATATCAAACAGTTCCATGGATTCACAACAAAAAGAACCACTAAAATAAAAATAATGAATTTTTAAAAATAAATTCTAGAACTTCAGCAGGGTGGTCATATGTTGACTTCAACCGTTAACCTGGCATTGCCGGAATTCTGTTTCAGGGAATCTTCAAGGACTTCTGAAGGGCTCATTTCTTTGATTCAATTGTGGACACACCAGGAACTGCTTTTTCATTACAGTGTGGAATCTCATTCTCCTCAAGAAAAGCAAAATCCTCATTTTACATACAATGCATATCACTTAAGGTTGCAAACTGCTTCCCCCATCTGTTAGAAATGCGTCTGATGCACTAATTCAGGTTCCCAAAAGAAACCGCATTTTCAGCCTCTGCTGCTGTAGTATTACAGCAGATCCCCGCTGCCTTCCAGTGACTTCTCTCCAGGTTGTCTTGTCAACTGGAAGAATGAAAAACCACAGACAAGGACACATGAGTATAAAAGAGTAGGACTCATCAAAGTGAGAAGAAAATAGAGCTTCCCCAAAGCCCAACAGGGACTGTAGTTAAGTGTGCTAGTCTAGGGATTTACTGGGTAAGGGCACTAATCAATACTGTGTTAATTGGGTATTGGAAAAGTACCAAAGCTATTGGTCAATATCTATGCTATCAGGTATTGAAAAAGTACCAAGGTTAATTGGTCAATGTCTATGCTGATCAGGTACGGGGAAAGTGTTACAGCTATTGGACCAGCCTGAAACATTCTAATTGGTTAGTCCTGAGTCCTGTAGCCTTCACTCATATCTGTCCCATCTCCCTTTTTCTGCTGCCCCAGGACAAGGAGTTTGCAGATAAATTTGGAATGTTTCTACAGGTTAATTTCAAGGAACAACCTATTCATTTAGAGAAGCCTCTTTGGGGGCCCATTCCCCTATCTTCTTCATTAATAATGAATAAACAATGAATAAAATAAGTGATGCTATTACCATATAGTATAACACAATAATCCCACAATAACCCCAACTCAGTGAACTGCTCTTCTGGAAGGGTATCTGCTCAAGAGATGGGCTTCATTTTATGGGCAGGGGCAGGCACCCCATCCAAGACCAGATCTAGATCTAGCATTTCAATGCTTCCAGGGGCTAACAAGTACTTCAGACCTTACTCACTACATCAATTCATTCAACAATACTTACAGAAACTAACACAGTGCTGGGACTTGAATATGAGCAGCAGCCTCACAGTCAACCTTTAGTGACTGCTTGTGACAAACCAGGCACTGTGATAAATCACTTCTATGCTATATCTTTTAAAAATATGCACAAAATTCCTATAAGGAAGTTGTTCCAGATGGTCCCTGACTTAAAAACTTTCAATTTATGATGATGTCAAAGCATTGTGAGAAATAGAAAGTCTAGTGGTCCATTTTCAGAATATAGTGTTGAGTCTTAATTGGGAAATGAGATCTAAATTGGGATATGAGATCTAATCCTAGCCATTTGGAGATTCAGTTGTAACCATTTTAACTATCGCCCTTTCCTGTGCCCGCCCCAATTTTTAAAATAGCCAATTGCATAGACTGTAACCCCAAGCTCCTCCTATCAGAGCAAGAGACAGTGCAGCATTAGGGATAAAAACCGGACTGGGGCGGGGGGGGGGCAACGTGCTTGCTTGAGGCACACACCCTTCTGCAGATGTAAAGCTGGCCTGGCTGAGCTACTCCAAGCACATTTTTGAGTCCTGGTGGCACCCCAGTATTTCTAACAGCAAGCTCATACATCTTTTCTGGTTTTTGTTTTTAATGTGGTATTCAATAAATTACATGTATATTTAACACTTTATTATTAATAAGTTTTGTCTCCACTGATTCTGCCCAACTGGAGGCTAAGTTAAGTGTTCTGGGCACGTTTAAGATAGACGAGGCTAAACTATAATGTTGAGCTGGTTAGATGTATTCAGTGCATTTTTTACAGTATTTCCGATTTACCATGGTGTTATCAAGGATATAACTGGGTTGTAAGTGAAGGTGCATCTGTATTATTACCCTATTGTGCCCAGAAGGAAACAGAGGCACAAAAACTTTAAAGGTATTTGCCTATGGTTAGAACAGCTGGTAAATGGCAAAGCCAGAATCTGAATCCAGGTCCATCTGGCTCTAAAGCCCCTTTTACACACTGCCTTCTGGAGGCTCATAGGTTATGGAGAAACACAGACATGTAAACAGATAAGCTGCAAACACAACAGAAATTTAGTAGCAGATAAAGCAGCTAATTAATCAAGGAATGTTCTCTGTTATCACCATCCCTGATGCAATAAGAGGTGTGGCACCCCCAACTAAAAGGAGGTCAGAGAAAGAAGGATGCAGTCTTCCCCCCTAAGGGGCCAGGAGTAACAGCAGCTAATTGCTCCTCCTCTAGGAAAAGGTTTCCCACTTGACATTAAGCTTGCATGGATCACAGGAGAAGGGACAGAGGCCTGTGACCTGCTGTCCTTGGAAGGAACCCCCGGGCTATGGTGCAAGCAGAGTGTTGATGAGGAAGTCTGGGGTGCACCACGTGAAACAGCAGCTGGTCTGGCTGCAGCACGCCCAGCACTGTGGAATGTAAGGTCAGTAGAGGCCCTGACATTTGTACTCCAGTCCCCCTTAAAATAAACAAAGAAAACGCCTGCTGAGTCAAATACTCCAAGAGATACCAGAGAATCTGAGGGGCTGTGGACGTGAGGAAAAGAAAGCAACTAGGGAACATCTTGTAGTTTAACCCCTCTGCCCTGAAACACAAGGAAATAACTTCCACCAGAACAAACACACAGACTTCTGGGAAATGTGGGACCAGGCACAGGGCACTGGGGCTTGTGTTGACCACAATCACCTCACTCATGGCCAACAGGGCAAAGCAGCATGCACTCATGGGAGCACTGGGGACAACTGTGGAAGAAGCCATTGGCTGTGGGGCCCTTCCTTGGCCCTCCTGGGTGCTCACCAATGTGAAGCTGCCTTATTCCAACACACGCCAACATAACCCCACAGCCGCCATTAAGAATAATAAACATGGGTGTCTGGGAAAATGGCTGCCAGAACAGGTGTGGGTAAGGCAAGTGTGAGAGGGTAGGAAAAAAGGAAAAAAATAACTAAAAATCAAAGATCCTATATTTGTATGGTTTCAAAGTTCTCAACTTTTTTTTTTTTTTTTTGTACTGGGGATTGAACTCAGGGGCACTCACCACTGAGCCACATCCCAGCCCTGTTTTGTATTTTATTTAGAGTCAGGGTCTCACTGAGTTGCTTAGCACCTGGCTTTTGCTGAAGCTGGCTCTGCACTCTCCATCCTCCTGCCTCAGACTCCCAAGCCACAGGCGTGCGCCACGCGCAGGCTCTTGTTCAACTTTTTAAGAATATATTCCAAATGAAAACAACAGAGTATAAGTTAGGTATAGTATAAACAACAAAAGACCTGAGAGAATACCAATTAGCAATCCATACATGCATATTTATGTTTTAAGTCAAAATGAATAGATTGTTCTATCAAAGATAATTTCCTGATGTATTTGACTTTTAATTAACCCACTAATTGTCTATCCAATAGTCAGATAAAAGAGCTTCTGCATATATTATTAATGTCTCCCCCAGCTCCCAACTACAATGTAAGCCTCCCAAGGATGGAAACTGTATGTCTTGCTTATATAAAATAACTAAAATACTACATTGATAACTGTTACAAAAGAGACTAAAAGACTATGCTAATGACATTCTGACCTCTTAAAGTCATTTCCAGTGATGTTTGAAATGAAAGCCAAAGTTAAATTGGGTACAGGGGTTGGGAGCTAGAGCAGCGCAGGGGACCCAGCATTCTAGACATAAAAATGGCATGTGCAAAGGCCCTGTAACGAGAAAAATTAGAGGAAGACAAGCTTAGCTTGAGTAGAAGAAGGGATAAACCCAGGGGTGGAGAGGATTCGACTTGAGTTTTGAAAAGGTTGCTCTGGCTACAGTACAGAGAATCAACTGGAATGACATTGGGGTAGTATGCTAAGACAGGGGAAACCAAAACAGGTTTGACTGGGGGAAATCATGAGTTGTCTTGAAAATTATGATCATCTCACTTTGGGGATACAAAGATGTAAAGTAGACAATTGCTATAAGGTTCTGGGGAGCCTCCCTTGTTCTCTAATAATCCAAAATATACTATTAAATTTGTCTTAGAGTTGATGTTTTCTATAGTCCCTAGTCTTCAATTTTGAGACTAAAATTCAAATATATTTTCTTCAATATAGTTTCTCCCTTTTGTTCATTAGTAACAGCAGTAAGAGTTTCCTGTGGTTTGGAAAGGCTCTGTCACAAGCTTATTCTTCATTGCTGTGTAAGAATATCTTGACCCCCTCCAAATCCATATGTTGAAATCCTAACCCCTGAAGTGGTGTCATTAAACGGTGGGGTCTCCAGAAAGTGATTAGGTCATAAGGGCAGGGCCCTGATGAACAGGATTAGTGCCCTTATAAAAGAGACTTCATAAAGCTAGCTCCCTTGCCCCTCCCACTACCTGGTGACACAGCGGGAAGTCGTCATCAATGAACCAGGGAGTGGGTCAGCCCCAGATACCAACTCTGCCGCCACCTTGATCTTAGACTTCCCAGTCTCTAGAACTGTGAGTAATAAATTTCTGTTGTTTATAAGCCATTTAGTCCATGGTATTTTTTTATAGCAGCCCAAACAGACTAAGATATCCATTAACTATTTATTAAGCACATGGTATATTCCAGTATTCTAGTCATTAAAGGTACAGCTCTTTAGACAGTCCAAGGCCTTATTTTTATGAAATTTACAAGCAAGTGGGAAAGTCAGGCAATAAACAGACTGTAGCAGCCATGGTAAGAGAGAAAGGAGCTGGGCATGGTGGTGCCCGCCTGTAATCCCAGCAGCTCTGGAGGCTGAGGCAGGAGGATCTCAAGTTCAAAGCCAGCCTCAGCAAAAGCGAGACTAAGCAATTCAGTGAGACCCTGTCTCTAAAACACAAAATAGGGCTGGGGACTGTGGCTCAGTAGTTGAGTGCCCCTGATTTCAATCCCTGGTACCAAAAAAAGAGACAGAAGGTGGGTGTATTATGCGTAGAGACAAAATCTGCTGCAAGAGAGAGCTGGCCCACAGCTGTATTTACATAATTTGAAGAACTACTGACAGTTGTTGTTTCAAGAATACGAATTTGGACCTCTGGCTTAAAGGGTTTCCATGACTGCTAAAGCACTATCCCAACTCTAAGGGCTCAGGCTTGGTGCAGATAAAATTCATAACAACTGGGTCTCCCCTGCTTCTCCAGTGTGGAGATGAGCTAAGGACAAGAGCTACCAGTTTGGTGTTCCTTTGTGCTTCTGTCATCCCATAAATATTTTTTTAAACAATTTTTTCTTCAGGAAGCAATGAAACTATTACTTAACATCTTAGCTAGCTCTGCTAAAACTGAGTACTATTCTCCAGGGAGATCCACCAAACAACTTTCTTTTTTCTGTTTGGTACCGGATAGTAAGCCCAGGGTCTTGTGCATGTTAGACAAGTGCCCAACCACTCAGCTACATCCCCAGCCTTTTTTATTATTTTGAAATAGGGTCTCACTAAGTCGTTCAAACTGGCCTTGAATTTGCGTTTCTCCTGCCTCAGCCTCCCATGCAGGAGAGTATAATCTTGTAATATTCACAAGGCTATGTAAATATTTTGAAAAGTATCTTTTGAAAGTATGATTCATTTTCTTGCTCCCAAGAACATTCCAGCAATTAGCTGAGTGACTTTAACCGCTAGCTCTAACAGATGGACAAAGTTTCAACATGTCCCTGGACTGAGTCCCTTCTTCTGTCAGAAGGCAGGTCATCTAAGCATGGGGACAGAAAAGATGCACAAGTACAGTGCAGAGGGTTGCATGTAGTGGAAAGAATGTGGCCTTTGCAGTTTAAAGCAAATAAGAAGGAGGCCATAGCCTGGGGTTGTCTCTGTACCCAGAGCTCTTACATAAGCAAACCTCTTGGAGACATTTATTGAAACTGATTGAAAAGTTTAAAAAAAAAAAAAATTAAACCTCAGCCAATCACAAGCAGCCACCAGCCCACTGGTTATACCAGTAGGAACCTCCCACTGAACTACACCGAAATAAGGCAGATGCCTTGCTATAGCCAATCAAGTTGTTTCTTTACTTTTGCATTCAGAGCTTGCTGTCTGCTATGCAGAATCTCTTCTGGTTGTTCTAAGTGTTGTCCAGCTCATGAATTGTTCGTTGCTCAAATAAGCTCTGCTAAATTTACTTGATCTAAAGTTTTTAACAGTCATCACAGGCAAACCTGGATCCATGTCCCAACTCTAAAGCTAGGTTGCAAGAACTCACTTGTTTCATATATAAAATAGGAATGATGAAGCTTAGAAGGGGCTAATGAGAAAACTAGACAAGAAAATGAATGTATGGTGTTGGGGACAGTGCATAGCACAGTCAACAAAGCAACACTCAATAAATGCCCCCCCTCTGACTTTTTTTTTAAACACATTATTCCAAGGACAGAAGTCATTAAAGACTGATCCATCTACCCACATAAAATGTAAGGGCCAAAAACACCATAATGTAGATTGACAGCTAATTAACAAATCAAGAAAAAAATACTGATAACAGAAAAACAGACTGAAGGTTAGTATTTTTATGTATAATGACTCTTTACAAATTGACGCAAAAGTCAACTCCCCAAAGAAAAACAGTAGACCAAGCAGTAATTTTTTTGTGTGGGCGCTCTCTCTCGCTCTCTCTCGCTCTCTCTCTCACTCTCTCTCACTCACTCACTCACACACACACACACACACACACACACACAAATGACTAATACATATAAAAAAGATTATTCAAGTCCCCTAATAATAAAAGAGCATTTGATTAGCTTAAACTAAAGATATAGCAAATTTTCCCCAAGAAACTAGCATTTTTTTTTGAGAGAGAGAGAGAGAGAATTTTAATATTTATTTTTTAGTTATCGGTGGACACAACATCTTTGTTTGTATGTGGTGCTGAGGATCGAACCCGGGCCGCACGCATGCCAGGTGAGTGTGCTACCGCTTGAGCCACATCCCCAGCCCCGAAACGAGCATTTTTTAAAAAATGTACTGCCTAATATAATGTGTCATGAAACTGACCCCTTGTGTACATCTGTGAGATATAAACTAGTATCTCTCTGAAAGATACATATGTACTACTTAACAAAAGCCTTAAAAGTACCTATATTCTGATGGAAAAAAAATTAACTTTATGACTTTCTTCTTGGAAAACAATCTTGGACATGGGCAAAGGCACACAAGATAATGTTTTCATTTACAAATGGAATTAAAAATGCAGTCTGGCCTAACTGCTGGTCATAAAAAATGCCGGCACTTCAAGGCTTGCTGGTGTGTCTTCAGGAACCCTCTCACCACAGATACCAAGTGCATGGCCCACTTGCATGAATTCAGATCTCTGTTCAAATGTCACCTTATCAGTCAGTCTTCTCATCCACTTTCTGTAAAATAACAACCTCCCGCCACCCACTGGTGCATCCACATAACACCCATTTCCTTGCCCAGCCTTACTCTTCTCTGTCCTGAATGGCAAAGAGACATTGTACAGTTACATTTTCATCTGTGTGGTGCCTGCCTCCTTCAGCTAGAATGTCAGCTCTATGAATCAAGGATTCTGTTTATGCACTGTATGTCCCCAGCACCTAGAACAATGTCTGGAATACAGCAAGCATCCATATTTGCTAAAGAAGCAGAATAAAATAGACATTATTATTGTTGTGGGTATATACGTGACTGTATGACCAATGTGATTCTGCAACCTGTACACTCAGAAAAATGAGAAATTATACCCCATCTGATTCAAATGTATGATGTCAAGATCATTGTACTGTCATGTGTAACTAATTAAAACAAATTAAAAAATTAAAATTAAAAAAAAAGAATCACCATGTATTCCTTTTGTAATAAAAATTCCTTTCTTTCTCTAGATTAATACAAGGAAAGACAATAGCAACAAAATCCAGTCTTGATCATCACTAGCATTCTTCCTCTGATGTTTTCAAGACCTTCAGAGACTCTGCTCTGATCAGAAGTGCTAATGCTGTCATACTTAGGGGCACTTACCCACTGTGCCACATCCTCAGCCCTTTTTTAAAATTAATTAAATTTTAAAAATTTTATTTAGGTTTATATGACAGCAGAATGCATTTTGATTCATTGTACACAACTGCAGCACAACTTTACAATTCTATGGTTGTACACGATGTAGTGTCACACCATATGTTCAGTCACACATGTACCTAGGGTAATGATGTCCATCTCATTCCACCATCTTTCCTCCCCCATGCACCCTCCCTCCCCTCCCTCCCCTTTGCCCAATCAATGTTCCTCCATTTCTCCCATTCTCCCCCTTGTTTTATTTTTATTTAGAGACAAGGTCTCGCCAAGTTGCTTAGGGCCTCACTAAATTGCTCAGGATGCCCTTGAACTTGTGATCCTTCTGCCTCAGCCTCCCAAGCCACTGGGATTACAGGCATGCACTGTGGTGCCTAGCTAGCTATTCAGTTTTAAAGGGCAGAGATAACTGCAAAAAATCTCTATCTCCTTCATCTGTCTCTTTGAAATGGCCCTAATGGGGAATTCTATAATTTCAAATTCAATAAACACTTATTAGCAATCATGTTGTAACCTATAACCATGACAACAAAAAGATGAACTGCATTAAAAAAAACAAGCATACTTTTTTCCCTCAATAGATATGAACTTAGAATCATAGAGTAGAGAGTTATTTTGTTTTCTATAATAACTGAATCTCTCTTTTGCCTATTAAAAATTAGTACCTGCTGGGTGTGATGGTGCACACCTGTAATCCTGGTGGCTCAGAAGGCTGAGGCAGGAGGATGGTGATCAAGGGCAGCCTTAGCAACTTAGCCAGGCCCTAAGCAACTCAGCAAGACCCTGTCTCTAAATAAAACATAAAGAAAAACTTGGGACGTGGCTCAGTGGTTAAGCACCCCTGGGTTCAATCCCTGGTACAAAAAAGAAAAAAAAAAGTAGTAACTATCCATACTAGAAAAGTTGAAAAAAACAGATAATCAAGAAAAATATTGAATTATAATCTCTTACCTACGGATAACCACTGTTAATACCTTGCTGTGTCTCTTATGGTTTGGATCTTGGATGTCTATAGCAATGTCCAGAAGTGGGCACAGGGGAAGTGATCAGATCATGAGGGCTCTGACCTCATCAGTGGATTAATCCACTGATAGTTGAATGGACTTACTGGAGGTGGTGGAAACTGGAGGCAGGTAGAGTATGATTGGTGGGAAAAGGGCACTGGGGAAAACCCCTGGGGACTCTACATTGTCCCTGCCCTACCCCCATACATACTTTCTGTCTGCATGAGCTGAGCAGCTTTTCTCTGCCACGCCCTTCTGCATGATGTTCTGCCTTATCTCAGACCCAGAGCAATGCAGCCAGGCTACCACGGACTGAAAATGTGAGCCAAAATAAATCCTTCCTCCTGCAAGTTGTTTATATCAGAAATTTTAGTCACAGCAATAAAAAGCTGACACAGTGTCCTTCCAAATAGTGCACATATAAACATTTCAGAAAAATGGAAGCCTAAGCCTAGAGCAGTGACACATGCCTGTAATCCCAGTGGCCTGGGAGGCTGAGGCAGGAGGACTGTGGGTTCAAAGCCAGCCTCAGCAACAGTAGGTGCTGAGCAACTCAGTGAGACCCTGTCTCTAAATAAAATACAAAATAGGGCTGGGGATGTGGCTCAGTGGTTGAATGCCCCTGAGTTCAATCCCCAGTACCCAAAAAAAAAAAAAAAAGGAAGCCTATTGTCCATAGTGTTTTATAACCTGCTTAACTTAAAATCTTCCCATGTCAAAAATGTCACCCTGAATTTATTAATAACTGAATACCCACATACTGCTGGACATTTAATTTGATCCTATCTTCTTACTACTCTAATGCTGTACCATTATCTTTGAATATATTCTATTCTCGATTCATGATGTTTTCCCGATATTCAGGATAAATCCCCCAAAAGTGAGATTACTATTTCAAGATACATGCATTGAAGTTTATAAGTGATCACAGAATCACCTTATAGGAAGGTCCCACTGACCTGCCCTGCTTTAACAGCTCCAACTATCTGATCCTAAGAGGCAAAGGCCTGAACATGAGGAAGATATTAGGGCCCCTTTCTCCACCTCGAATTCATCAGTGGGAGCCATCTGGGCCTCCCGGGCTGGTTCTTTCTTTCATTGCCCAGTTTGCCCACAAAGGAGGGAAGATGGAATTAGATCCTGAGGTGGCCCAGGCAGAATTTCAGGTCCCTGTGGTGTGGGGGCCCCTGGGGAGCTGCTGAGCCAGTGAACATGTGTGTGTGCATGACTGTGTGTGCATTTATTTGTGTGTGTGTGTGTGTGTGTGTGTGTGTGTGTGTGTGTGTGTGTGTAGGGAGGGAGGCTTCCCAGCAGCTCCTAGCTGGATGGCTTGCAGATCCTACCATGCTGAAGGATGGTTTGCCAAGGGGTCTGATTTGGAAATTGTGGTGATGTGAAATTTTCCTTAACTGATTTACAGGCACAAATATGCATCTTGTTTGAATCAGGGGCTTATTTTTCATTTGCATGCACACTACCCTCCTTAAGAACCCTGATGAATAAAGCATTGTACATGAAGTTAACAAAAGTCTGTTGGCACGAATTATAGAACTGTTGTTATTGAGAGGAAGACTAATTAAATTAAATCACTTGTTTTTCAAATAGAGCGTGCATTATTGAGAGAACATCTGCTAGCTGAAAACACCCTGCAGTGTTCTATGCCTGGGTGCCGGAAGGGCTCCTCCTACTGAATTCTTGAAAATTTTGTGTTCTACTGACACCTAGTGGACCTAAGAACAGTTTTTAAATATGAAAATAAGAGCAACGTGCCAGAGTTCATATACTGACTATTGACATTGTCTAAAATAGAAACTAACCTTACAACTCTAAAGTCAATAATTGCTTTACAGTTGAAGAGGACTTCTAATTACAGAAGAGCCCTAGATTTCATTATTTTGATCCATCAGGTAGGGCCTGATGACTATGTTCCTGAGGGTCTTGCACCCCATTTTCTCTCTTCCTATTCCTTAGTTCCTTCTCCTTTACTCTTCACTCTTCCCTCTGACTCAAGAGAGAATCACAAACATGCCCTTGACAAAATTCCAGTCCTGATTTTACTTGACCTCAAAAAGAGTCCTGTGATGATACTGTCCTCAGAATAGAAGTTGAAGGAGTCAGCAACAACTATGGGCTATAGGACAACAACTATAGGACAAATCCTGCCCACTGCCTCTTTCTTTCTTCCTTTCCACCTTTATTTCTTTTGCTATACCCCAGCCCAATTTTTTAATTTTTTTTTTTTTTTATTTTGAGACACAGTCTCACTCTAAGTTGTGGATGAGGGCCTCTAACTTGTGATCCTCGTGCCTCAGCCTCCCAAGTAGCTGAGATTACAGGCATGCGCCCTCTTCTGAAAATAGCCACACCCACACATTCGGGGATTTTCTGTTGCTGCTTTTGTGCTATGATAGCAGAGCAGAGTAGTTGCAACAGGGATAGCATTCCCTACAAAGCCTTCTATATCTACTCTCTAGCTTGTTGGCCAAATTGACTTGGAATACAGCAATGGGAGTCCCAACCTCTGAAACTTATTACCTGCAGTACCCAAGGTTTCACACATGAGGCAGTGGCCCTGATTAGACACAAAGGGCATTGTTACCATTGAGTTTCTAGAAAATTCCATTTTTTCAGGGCACTTTCATAACTGGCTCTTCTTACCTCTCTACATATGAGGAATCATCATTTCTTCCCACTTCAGTTTTATTCACTGGCCCAAGAGTCTCAAAATGTAACCCCAGTTCATGCAGAAATGGAAAGTTTGTCACATAAAGCATAGTCCCGACAATCCCCGAAGGTCAACAAGAGCCTCAAGAAGCCAGTTCTCAGGTCCCACATTGCCAGGCTTCACTAACCCCCTTCAAGTTTAGGCTTTGACCCTGGTGCAGTCACCAGATCTGCCACCCTGCAGGCCCCACTGACGAGAAAGGTTGCCCCTCCCAAGCCGCCTCATGCTCCTCATGCCTGTTGGAAGGGCAAAGTCAGCTGTGGTGTTGAGTGAGCCTCAGGACACGAACTGCAAGTGCAGTGTAAATGAACACAGGAGGTGTCAGTGCTAAGAAATGCAGTTGACAAAAAATTCAAAATAAAACATAGGTCTCCCAGGACCCTTAATAATAAGCAATGAAAATCTCTTATCCAAAGAAATAGGAGAGAGACTTGCCAGTAGACAGTCAATGAATGAATGAAAATATAAGCTACGTGCATGCTGCAATGCCTATGAGCTCAGGAATGGGGGTTTCACGTTGAATACTGCTGCCTTGACCTCAAGAAGAGACCAAAGAGGGGCTTCATGAACAGAGCAACAGCTACATGAGGGATGATCTACGATAAAACAGGAGTTCAAAATACTGTGCTCTGTAGGCTCAACCTGCAGACCCTAATGTACACCAGAGTCAAAAACCCCATCCTTTCACCCACCTTGGGCTCATGAACTCTTCCCACAATCACCATGCCAACACCTGATGTCATTCAGCAGTATGTCCTCTCTGGGGCTCTCAGTAAGTTTTCTGAGGAACTTGTGAAAGTTTGTTTCATTATCCTCCCAAAATATTATACATATATATGCACACATATAAATAACACACACACACACTTAATTCTTTTTGGAGAGAAAACAACAGAGAAAAGTACACATGAATTTGAATGCTAACTTTCCTCTTGTGAGCAAAGATAACTTTTTAGAACTACAAGAGACATTTAAAAAGAAATACCAGCATAGCAAGAAATACTTGGAGAGGTCCAACCACTATCAGCTCTGACAAAGGTGGGCTATCTCACTTAAAAATGATCAATAATGAAAAATACCATCGGGACCATAATTGATTGGTTAACTACTCATTTCTTTACAAATTGTACTGAGTTAATTTGGAGGTTTTATTAAAGATATCTGTTATTTTATAGTATTAGGTATTGAACCCAGAGCCTCACACATGCTAGGCAAGTACTCTACCACTGAACTACACCCCAAGATCTTTTGTTTTTATTTTGAGACAGGGACTGCCTAAATTGCTCAAGCAAGCCTCAAACTTGTAACTCTCCTACCTCAGCCTCTGGAGTAGCAGGGATATTTGTTGTGGCTCTCCAACAAGGATTCTGCATAGAAAAATAAATGGGTGGTGAATTCTATTTCATCTTAGAAATCTCTGATCAAAAGGTAATATATGGGACTGGGGTTGTGGCTCAGCAATAGAGTACTTGCCTAGCATGTGCAAGGCCCTGAGTTCGATCTTCAGCACCACATAAAAATAAATAAATAAAACAAAGGTATTGTATTCAACTACAACTAAAAAATTAAAAAAAGTTAATGTAGCATATTATTTTCAACTTAGAACTTTTCAAATTAAAAGAAAACTTGAGCCAGCCATAGTGAAGTCCCAGCTTCTTGGGATGCTGAGGCAGCAGGATCTAAAGTCTGAGTCCAGATTGGGTAATTGAGTGAAACTCTAAAATAAAAAAAATAATAAAAATAAAATGGCCGGTAATGCAGTTCAGCAGTAGAGCATTTGCCTTGCATGTACAAAGCCCTGGATTCAGTCCCCAGGACTTAAAAGGAAAGAAAGAACACAAGAGAATCCAAAAAATTTGCTTACTTGAGATGGACAAAAAATGGCAAGTATGTTAAAAATTATTTCAAGTGTTTTTATTTAAACATGTAGACAACTTACATTAACTCTAAGATGGTGCCTGCAGTCTGCAGTGAAATCGCACCTGGAGCCATCCTCAGCAATGACTTAAGAATCCAAAAACATCATGATCTCAAGGTGCTACCAGATGTCCAGTCAGATGACACAGGTCACAAGGTTCTTTTAGGATTGCATTTTGGAAATAAAGGAAGCCTACAGCAAAGGACTTCATCATCAGCTGGAAAAATCACTTCAGTGTTTTGCCATGGCTTGGCAATAGCAGTAGCTTCCATATAATGGCAAGTGTGTGGTTGTAAAGCAATGCTATCTGTTCTAAGATAGAAGGTTCATGGGCATCATCCAAGACCTGATGGTTATAACTGGTCCCCAGGCAGACATCCTGGGAAGACAATAACTCCATAAGATCCCTCTAAGGAACCAGTACCTGGTGCGGCGAAGACGGCTGGACATGGCCTCTTGGCAACATAAGAAATATGGTAGGGCAGAGACAAACCATTGAAACCAAAGCCATCCTGAATCAGAACTCCCAGCCCACAGTTGAACTGTAGACTCATGGGCCATATTTAAGCCTCAGCTCAAACATTTATATTGTTATATCATGTGTATGTACAAATATGTAACAACAAATCCAATCCCTGTATAATATACCAATAAAAAATGTGGAAAGACAAATAATAATAATAATAATAATTAAATATAAAAATGTTTACAGGGATAAAATCACTGTAAAAACAATAAAGACTAATAAAATCACTGAGTCTTTGGGCGATTGATATGAAGTGACAACTGATACAGACACACTGATGAAAACCATTTTACAGTACTTGATGCTTGCTGAGCACTGTGATAAGTGTCAGGTCCTTGCAGACCGTTTCTCATTTCATCTTCACATCCCTATTTATTTGATGCCAGGTACTGAGCTTCATGTATGTCATAAAATGCAATCCCTATACTTACAAAAAATATGTGTTGTCAGGTTTTGAGGCTCATTCAAGAGGGAATCTGGGTCTCTCTGTTCTCCAGTTTATAAGGGCAGTCTAACTGCATTGTCTGTAGCATATGCTATTCAGTACCAATTTGGGACCTACCCTCCAGCCCCATCACTATAATCCCTGCTCCACAATGACCTCCGGGACTCTGTTGTGGTTTCCATTTTTAGTAGAGCCAACCCTCTGCTATATCTGCACAAGTACACAGCTACCCAGTAAAGCAGGGCTCCAGTTCCTCAATGACCTAATCAGAAAAGCCAGCCCGGAAGGAAACAGCGGCCACTGCAAACATGAACCCAGCTGGACACCATGAGGGAACCTATTGCTATCTCTTTCTGCTGGCCATCTGATAACACCCCTTTCTTTTTTTTTAATTGATTTTATTTTTTTAAATACACAACAGTGGAATGCACTACAATTCTTATTACACAGATAGAGCACAATTTTTCATATCTTTGTATATAAAGTATGTTCATGCCAATTCATATCTTTATATATGTACTTTGGTTTTTTTGCATTATAATTCTTATTACACATATTTACCACAATTTTTCATATCTATGTTTGTATATAAAGTAGGTTGACACCCAATTCATGTCTTCATACATGTATTTTGGATAATGATGTCCATCACATTCCACCATCCTTGCTAACCCCCTGCCTCCTCCCTATCCCTCCCTCCTCTCTTCCTTGTCTAGAATTCATCTATTCTTCCCATGGGGTACACTATGAATCAGTCTCCTATATCAGAGAAAACATTTGGCATTTGCTTTTGGGGGATGGGCTAACTTCACTTATCTTCTCTAACTCCATTCATTTACCTGCAAATGCCATGATTTTATTCTCTTTTATTGCTATTCAATCCCTGGTACAAAAAAAAAATGATAAATGAATGTTATGTATATTTAACACAGTAAGTGAAAAAAATTTAAATACGAAAAATATCATTACTTTTCAGGAAATGTGAGTAATTTTAAAAATATTATTATTAAAAGTAAAAGTAAGTCACTCAAATCAGAAATTAGAAGACCCATGTGGACTAAAACCAGTGACCATCCCCCACAGTCTAAAATTTTGATCTCCAATTCCCTAATTGTAGTACAACCTTCTACTCCTGTGGAGGAAAAAATTAAACTTTTTGGAACCAGTATGCTTCATTATTTAACTAAATTTTACAACTATCACAGACCTTACAAATTCAGGATTCCTATCCACCATAACCATAGAGTTATTAAGTAAGTCTTGTGTATAATATAATATACAAAACCCCAAAAGTATCTTTATTTCAACAAGCTAAGGATGCCATACTATGAAAATGCAAAATTATGACTTACATATATTTATATCTTATATATAATATATTTTCAAAATATGGACTATGATTTAATAGGGTCAGGTAAGTTAATGTACACCTATCTTCCCAGGGCTTCTTCTCCATTAAACCACTTTTTTGTGTGTATGGTGCTGGGGGTTGAACCAGGGCTTTGTGCATGTGAGGCAAGCATTCTACCAAATGAGCTATATCCCCAGCCCTTCCATTAAACCTCTTAATTAAGTTTTTTGTTCTCTAGCTTTATAGTCTCAAGAGACTATAAAGCTAGAGAACAAAAATAACAAATTACTTTGACTTCAGGAGAAGTCAAAATAATTACTATTACACTTGACATATTCTCAAACCTTCAAAGTGACGAACAAAAGGGTAGCTTAGCAAGTATGCAGTTCACCTGGTTAATGGAGAAGTAAAGCAGAATAATTTGGACTACAAAAATGAATGACGTGGCCTGATCATTCAGTTGGGATGGAGATTATATATATAATATATATGTAACATATATATATAAATAATATATATAATATATAAATAATATATATATAAATAATATAATATATATATATAAATAATACACACACACACACACACACACCTTGACTTGATTTTTTTTTTTTCATTTTGTACAGCATTTCAGGTTAGGCAGGATATTCCCAAAGAATCAGGAGGACTTATTTAGGTAAGGTAGGACCAGATACCCTAAATTATATTTATATCTGAAAAATGTCATGGCCTTGGAGATTTCTTTTAAATGTGTTTTAAAGTCTGTTTTAATAGAATCATAACAACTAATGTAATATCTAGTCTGGACTGGACCCTGGACCAGAGTTTTGGCAAGGAAAACTATAAAAGATATTACTGAGACTGACAAAATATGGTATATAGATAAGAGTGTTGCACCAATGTTAATATCCTGATTTTGACAATTATACTCTAGTCATATAAGTGGCTGTCCTTACTCTTAGAACATACACACTAAAGAATTTGAAGTAAAAAAACAAGAGACACATCTTTCTTTCAAATCAGTAACTTACTCTCAAATAGTTCAGAAATATATATGTGTATATATATTTGTATAAATATATTTGCATACAGACGTGTGTGTGCATATATATGCATCACAAGAAAATATTAAAGTACAGCAAAATAATTCAATTAGGGAATATTACTAATGGATATGGTAGTTATTTGGACTATACTAACTTTTCTGTAAAGTAGGAAATAATTGCACAGCAAAAATTTATCATGGGCTGGTAGAGCACTTGCCTAGTACACGTGAGGCCTTGGGTTCGACCTCCAGCACTACATTAAAAAAAAAAAAAAAAAACCTCCCTCATCTACTTAGCAAAATCCTATTGATTTTATTTGTCCCCATGACAGCATTCATATGAGATGCCTCACAGCTAGCTCCCTGCCTCTGTTTCAATTCAGATCTCACCATCTCACAGGTGGCCCATAGCACTAAATAAACAAAATAAAGGTATTGTGTACATCTACAACTAAAATTTTTTTATTACTAAAAAAAGTGCTGATATAATAAGTTATTTGAAGTGAGCCTATAATCTAAAACAAAACCAAATTAAAATGGCATTAGAACTTGCAATTCTCTATTAATTTCAATACTGGTGGCATTAGTAACCAGGAAAACACTATTTGAGTTTTATCTGATTATAAAATCACTGAGTTAGGTTAGAAGGGAACTAAGAGACCAAACAACTCAAACACACATTTGTGTTTCCTGGTATGACATTATCAGAAATTAAATCATACTTAAAGTAAGCAGTGTATGAATCATGAATCAAGTTCAGAGAGGACATTATACCTTAAACTGCTGTTGATCTCCACCCAGCCCAGTTTCCATGACACATGGAGCAGAAGTCCACCAATGAATGTCTGCCACCTGCAAAGGATAAGTGCAGATGTGAATTAATACAGGCTCTGGCCTCGAACAATCCAACCCTGGCAGATCTGTTGACAGACACAGAGAGACACAATTCAACTCCTCTTATAACTCTTCTCCCACTCTCCCAGCCACTCTCCATCACTCAGACCTTTCGCTCTCCATCTCTGCTATGCCCTTGGGTGCAACTGTACATAAGTATTGCATGCATGCTTTTTCTCTTCTTATTCTAAATTTTTCCTGAACTATCTCACCCATTGCCACTGCCTCAGTACAGATGACTCCCAAATCCCAGTTCTCACCCAGATACTGCCACCCTAAAAATCCCACAAACTCCCAGTTAGACCATGCCTAAAACATCACCTTGGACTTTCCCTCCCTACCCCAATCATCCTCTTACTGTCCCTACACAGCCAACCTGGATGTCATCCCAGCCCTTACCTCCCTCATCTACTTGGCAAAATCCCATTGATTTTATTTGTCCCCATGACAGCGTTCACATGAGATGCCTCACAGCTGGCTCCCCACCTCTGTTTCAATTCAGATCTCACCATCTCACAGGTGGCCCATAGCACTAGTCCCCTACTGGGTCCCCTTGTCCTCAGGGCTGTCCTCCAGAGCCTTCTCTACCATGCATCCTTTAGCTTGCAGCCAAAGCATTTATTCTAAACTGAAATTTAATTGTGACTCTTGGGTCATTTTAAAAATGGTTGACTCAGCCCAGTTTTGCTGCCGTGGCATGCTTGAGGTCATGAAGCTCATATGAAACACACTGCCCTCAACAGCAAAGGTATAGGACAGCACAGGTTAAAAACACCCTTCTCTCTCTTACTGTAGAAAGAACATCAAAATGGTAAGTGAGAAAAATTCTATAGGCAAAACTGTTCTGTCTTACTCAAGTCACTTTTTTATTTTAGGTAGTTCAACTGTACATTTTTTTTTAATTTAGTTGCAGATGGACACAATACCTTCATTTTGTTTATTTTTATGTGGTGCTGAGAATCAAACCCAGTGCTTCACAAGTGCAAGTCAAGCGCTCTACCGTTGAGCCACAACCTCAGCCCCTCATCTGTACATTTTTAAACTGTTTTTAGTTATAAATGCCCTGAGACACCTCACCTCCACTAAAGCTCAGCATAATATTCTCCAATTCCATCCATTTACCTGCAAATGCCATAATTTTATTCTCTTTGAATGCTGAGTAATATTCCATTGTGTATATACCACAGTTTCTTTATCCATCTATCTATTGATGAGCATCTAGGTTGGTTCCACAGTTTTGCTATCATGAATTCAGCTGCTATAAACATTGATGTGGCTATGTTGGTCTACATGACAGTCACTATTTTTTTGGTACTGGGTATTGAACTGAGGGGCACCTAACCACAACCACAACCCCACAACCCCAGCCCCAGTTCTCTCATCTTAAAGTGGGAAAAATAGTTTAATTTCCTCTTAATTTTGTTGAGATAATTAGCTGGAGGAAAAAAATTGTTTTCTTGGTACCAGCAATTGAACCCAGGGATGCTTAACCACTGAGCCACATACCCAGCACCCCCTTTAAAAATATTTTTATATTTTATTTAGAGACAGGGTCTCACTAAGTTGCTTAGAGCCTTGCTAAGTTGCTGAGGCTGGTTTTGAACTTGCGATCCTCCTGCCTCATCCGTCCACACTCTGGGATTACAGGAGGACAAAATCACTTATGTGTGACACAAAAATCCTCTGGACTGGTGTCCACTCCCTGCAGGATCAGCTCTGTCTGAAGACCCTGGGATGCCACATTCCAAACATACTGAATGGCCTGCAGCCTCAGGATATCTAGGAGTCTGCAGGACTGTCCATTTGCCCATGATGCTCTTGTCCTTTTCTTGTGTACTGATGAACCCCTGCTCAGTGACAACAACCAGTCTACACAACTCCTTTGTGATGCTTCACTGGCCCAGCCAAGCAGAACATGTGTCATGCCCTGAAGGAGTTTGGGATAAAGCAGTGGTCTTAACCAGGTGATTTCTTCCTTCAGAGGACATCTGGCAGTATCTGGAGATACATTTTTAGTTGTCACAGCTGGGGGTGGGAGAGAGTAGGTTTGCTACCAGCATTTAGTAGGTAGAAGTCAGTGATGTTGCTAAACATCCTACCTACAATGTGCAGGGCAGCCCACAGCAAAGAATTTCCCAACTCAAAATGTCGATTCTGGAATGTCATCCTGAGGTCAGGCTAGCAGGAAGGAAGGCAATTAACCAATAATTACAAAAAACTGTGGTGAAACCCTAACAGGAAGAGGACCAGGTATCACAAGCCATCCCAGCAAGGACAACTTATCTAGTCTGGTGAACTGGGAAAGACTTCCTGGAAGAAGCAGCAAGTTTAAGCAAAAACGTGACACACATTCAAAGCAGAAGACCCACAAGAGACAAAAGCCCAAAGGGAAGAAAGATAATGGATCCTTCAAAGCTTCTGGGAGAAGTTCAACTGGTCTGGACCTTAGCATTTGAGCAATTGGGGAGGGGAAAACGCTTGAGAGAAGGGGCTGCTCCTGAAGGGCCATGTCGGCTGCCACAAGGAGTTAGGACTTCAAGCTCGGTCCCAAGGAAGGATTTTAAACATGGGAAGGTCAATGTCATATTTATATTTGGGAAAGTTCCAACTCTTTACGAGAAGAGTATGTTTTTGAGAGAAGAAAGGCTAGGGGCAAGGAACCAAGTTAGGAGATGTTATAGCAATTTGAGAGATGACAGTGGCCTAGGAAGGGACAATATGGATGAAGAAGGTAGACAGATTCTAAAGCTATTTAAGAGGTCCTGGTGATTAACTAGATATTAAGGATAGAGGAAACAAAGGAATGAAAATGAACTCCCAGGTTTCTGAGCTGGATAGCCAAACAGAAGGTACCATTCACTGCAGGTAAATTTAAGGAACAGAAAGGAGAGACGAGAAATTCCACAAAGGCAGGGATCTTTGTTTTCTTCACTAATCTACCTCAGGTGTTTAGGACAGTGCCTGGCACAGAGTATTCACCAAGAAATATCTGTAGAATAAGCTGCCCTATGATGCTCCTTCTCTGCACCAAACATGTCCCAGAACTAGGGATACTCCAAAGACAAGGGGTAAAACACAACCCCAGGCTTTGCAGAGCTGACATTCTGTCAGGGAAGTGCACTCAGTCAGACCAGGGGGGAAAGCAATCTAGGTGAAAACATTGTCCTTGAGTTCTCCCTCCCAGGAGAGACAAGAAAGGACAATCAGGGTCAGGAAATGCTTCCTATTCACTCAGAGAGAACAGTATCTCAGCTTTCTTGATTGAAACATGCATAATCACAAGTATTTTAAAACTTTGCTCTTAAAATATTAGGGAAGAATTTGACAAAGGAATTCAAAAGTTCACCTGAAACAACATATTAGTGATAATACAAAGAACATCTTTAAAAGGGCAGAATGAGGATGACTTGCTCTACTGTGTAGTTACGTGGTAATAATAATTTAAATAATAATTTAAATAATTCAGCACTAGTCCTTTCCATAAAAAATTGAAAAGTAAGTACCTGAAAAGAGATCCTAGAAGAACAACTTTCTGTATGATGTTAACAACTCAAAGATAAAAAGAAGAATCACACAATAAATGAGGATAGTATAATTTACTACTGGAGGAGGGATGATTTCCTCATATTGTACCATACATTTAAAAAAAAAACTGGGGCTGGGGTTGTAGCTCAGTGGCAGAGCACTTGCCTGGCATGGGTGAGGCACTGGGATCAATTCTCAGCACCATATAAATAAATAAAATAAAGGTCCATCAACAACTAATAAAAATATTTTTAAAAAACTGATGATGACTAAAAATTGGATAAAGCTTTAATGAAATATAGATGAATATCTATGATGTTGTGATAAGGAAGAATAAACACAAAAGCAATGGAAGTAATCACAAAAGAAATAATTAATATATTTGCGCACATAAAACTTTCAAGTAATCTAAATAATTTATAAGTAAAGGACAGAACAAATTGCAAAAAAAAAATATTTCCAATAAACATAATGGACAAGTGATAGCATCCTTAAAATACAATAAATGCATTAAATTAACAAACCTCAGTGAAAATGAGTAGAAGACACAAATAGGGGCTGGGGTTGTGGCTCAGTGGTGGTGCACTTGCCTAGCACGTGTGAGGCCCTGGGTTCAATCCTCAGCACCACATAAAAATAAACAAATAAAATAAAGGTATTGGGTCCAATTACAACTAAAAAATAAATATTTTTTAAAAATTGTAAAACCCATTCTTAAAAAAAAAACAAAACAGGGGGCTGGGGCTGTGGCTAACCAGTAGCGCACTTGCCTGGCATGTGTGAGGCCCTGGGTTTGTTTCTCAGCACCGCGTATAAATAAATAAAATAAAGGTCTATCAACAATTAAAAAATATATTTTAAAAAAAGACACAAGTAGACAATTCACTGAAAAAAAATGTAGATAGTAAACAAAATAAAACTGTCCAACTTTATTAATAATTAAGAAATTATAAAATTTACACAGGCCTGGTTGCAAGATAAACTAGTAAAGCATTTTTGGAAAATAATTAATCAATATTCAAGAAGAATACTAAAAGAATTCATAACATGAAAATAACATGAAAGATCATGAGTTCTTTCAGAAATCAAATTTCTTACATAGAAATCTAGCCCCAAGAAATAGTTGGAAATTTGGCAGATTTGAATTTTTAAAATCTGACAAAGTTATTTTTAGGTACCCCAAATGGGACACAATTTAAATGCCCACTAATAAAGTATCTAAGTAAATTACTATGTGTCTACTTGATGATGAACCTAGGTAGTCATTAAAACTACTTCAAAGAACGTTTAATGATGTTGATTGAACTTTTCTTACAAATGTGTATAAATAGCAAAAAAGATACTCACCCTTGGAATAATGTAGGGTAAGTAAATTTCAGGACAGACAGGACATACTGAAAAAACAAATACCAGATTAATCAACATTTTAAATGATAGAGAAGTGATAGAGCAAATAATCAAAGAAATTCCTACTGAAGAAATATAAGTACACTCAAGTTTCAAAAAGACATTTATTTCCCAAAAAAATCCTATACTGGGCAAACAAATGGTCTTCCAAGTCATATTAAAGAGAATGAATTTTTTAAAAACCACTCAGGTCTATTTGTTTTTCTATTATGTATTTTAACTAGATTTATAGTAGTTTATGACGGAAGAATAGAAGAATTGTTTTGTCCATCTGGATATCTTTTTCTATTCTTTTTTCTATTATGAACATATTAAGAATTTTCTAAAAGCCTAAAACCACTTAACGTCTGCTAATTCTTCACATGATCAAAAACATGGAGTAAGTTGGGACTGGGCAAGTTTGCATATATATTTTTCCCAGGGATCAGTCCCCACCAAGTTCCCCTTTTTTGAGCTCCTAAATGCCACAACTATGGCTATCTGTGTTGTAGTCTTCTTTTACAATTCTTTGTTATTTACAATAATTTGATATTACTTTGACCTGATATTACTTTGATCTGATTTTTTTTTTCCTAAAATGGAGAAAGGGGAAGCTTTAAGGGAGCACCTGGTCATGTCCTGTAACACCCTTGACCTTCATTATGATATCAAATGTTTACTCAATATTGTGTGCTTAGTTAGGGGAGATCTAAAATATTGAAACCCAGGGCTGGTATACCTCAGAGGTGGTGCACTTGCCTGGGTTTGAGCCCCAGCATTGCAAAATAAAGAACTAAAATAAAATGCTGAAGCCCTTGCCTCACCTTGCTAAAACAAATCTACGACTAATGCAATATTAGTCCTAAAAAGGTCTCCTTTCAGTGATTCCTCATGTCACTCAGAGCAAAATGCCATTAGGCAGAAGAGCAACTCCTTATAATGATGTTCTGGGAAAAAACAGAAGTGGACTTTGCCTTCAGGCTGAAGGCTCAATAGCTGTGACAGGTGGCTTCCAGAGCCCAGGATACTGCTGGGACCTCCCACCAGAAGAGGAATATGTCATAAGGTCAGCCAGCCCAGGCCACCAAACCCATAAACAATAATAACTAATAATGAAATAGAAATATTATAACAGTGTTATGCTGTAATAAAAGTTAAAACTTATAAACCATTTATTTCTGAGATTTTCCAAGTAATGTTTTCTGACTGTGTTTGTGGATAACAGAAGCTGCAGAAAATGAAATCATGGATAGACAAGGACATAGCACTTGGTCCAAGCCAATCCACTCAGTCTGGGTAGCAGGAAGGGAGTCCAATCTGGCTTCTAAGATTCATAAAGTTTCTTCCCAGAGTTCCGTTCTGAACAACGTCAACCCTGGCCATTCACTCTAGAGCACACCTCCTTCGCCGTTCTTAAAATCCTGTCTTCCCTTCTTTCTTGTCTTCTATTGTTATTGTCCTAATTTCTCCTTCTTATCTCTGACACTTTCCAACATCCCCAGGCCAGAGCATTCTTAAATTTTGAGGGCCAGCTGGGTATGGTGGTACACACCTGTAATCCCAGCAGCTCAGGAGGCTGAGGCAGGAGGATCTTGAGTTCAAAGCCAGCCTCAGCAACTTAGCAAGGCCCTAATAACTTAGTCCCTATCTCTAAAGAAAAAAGAAAAAAGGGCTGGAATGTGGCTCAGTGGTTAAGTGTACTTGTATTCACTCCACAGTACCAAAAATTAAAATAAAAAATAAATTCTGAGGGCCCTTGGGAATCTATGATTTCTATTACTCAGATTATTATTCATGGAGACATGAGACTTGGTTTAATTTTACCTAATACCTTATGCACATGGAAGGTATATTCAGTCTTCCTTATATTATTAAATGGTATGGTACTCCAATAAGTAAAAAAATAATACCTCAAATGCAAATGTACATTCAGGGGTATTAATTTCTATGAACTAAAAACTATTTGTCCACTGAGCTTGGAGTGGGGATGCTAAGGTAAATAATCCCCCTTACTCCCAATCAATGCTATAGCTGTGGGCTTTCATGAAGGACATACTCTGCCCCTTCTGGTAATTATGGGAAATAGAAAGAAGGTCATTTTGTTTTAAAGTAAAATATTATCAATATATCCATCATGTTAGCTAGACAAATTAGAAGAGTTCAAATAAAAGGTCACATATTCCTTTTTCTTGTGTACAGGGATTGAACTCAGAAGCACTTTTACCACTGAGCCACATTGCCAGCCCTTTCTAATTTTTTATTTTTATTTATTTATTTATTTATTTTAGTTGTTGATGGACCTTTATTTTATTCATTTATTTATATGTGGTGCTAGGAATTGAACCCAGTGCCTCACACATGTGAGGCAAGCACTCTACCACTGAGTCACAACCCCAGGCCCCTAATTTTTCATTTTGAGACAGGGTCTCACTAAGTTGCTAGGAGTCTGGCTATGTTGCTGAGGAGGCTGGCCTTGAACTTGCAATCCACCTGCCTCAGTTTCTGGGATTATAGGCATATGCCACCAGGGAGGCTACAAATTCACATATGCCTGAGGAGGTACTACTAAAAGAAAAAAAAAAAAAACTTTAGCTACTTGCCCCATGAGGATCAAATAAGTCTGTCAAAATCTAATAATTACAGTGTCACACCATAAACAAAAGATAGTCTTTCCTTCCTCCCTTTCTTTTCCTCAAGAGTAACTTCCACTTGTCTTATGGAGCATTTATCATGAGGGTGGTCACTAGACCAAACACCTTACAAACAAACATCATTTTTTTTTATTCTTGGTACTGAGGATTGAACCTAAAGGGGTTTAATCCTGAGCCACCCCCCAGCCACTCCCCCACCCCCA
>NW_025999990.1:40952835-40993545 GCF_001458135.2 Marmota marmota marmota | reverse complement strand
ACCCCGCCCTTTTTGAAACAGGATCTCAATAAGTTGCTTAGACCTTGCTAAGTTGCTGAGGCTAGCTTTGAACTTGCAATACACCTGCCTTGACCTCCCAATACACCTGTAATCTTGACTAGGATTACAAGCATGTGCCATTATGCCCAGCACAAACATCATTTTCAATAATTCTCACAATAACCCTCTCCAGAGGACTCTATCCCATCTCAATTAAAAAAAAAACAAAACAACTTATGGTAGGGGATGGGGGTATAGCTCAGTTGATTGAGCACTTGTCTAACATGCTCAAGGCCATGCTCTATCTCCAGAACCACTAAAAACAAACAAAAAACAACAACAACAACAAAACTTAGCTTTACAAAGAAACCAGGTAAGAGAAAAATCAGGATATACATCCACCTCCTGCCAAGCTCCATTATGAATCTTCAAAAGCTTAGCTCCATAACTAAAAATCAGCTGGAGAGGGAAAGGGGTTAGGGTTATCCTATATTGAATATATTGAAGGCAGCTAAAAGACAAAGCATAAGGAAATGTTTTTTGATGGTTCTTTTTCAGAAAGCAAAGCTATTGGAGTAAGGGATATGCAGGGAGAGAGCAGTAGAGATGCCACAAAAGGCACAGCGGTCCTCACCTTCATGGGCACTTTGGCTCAGGCCACCCAGAGTCCAGGCCAGATGCCCTAGCCGTGCCCATAGGTCCAGCATTTCCCTGCATGGTACCAAACCCAACTTAGCTTTCCCCTCCTACCCAAACAAAAACCAGAACAAGATAACAGTGCTTCTCTGCCTCATCAAACGGATTTATGATATTATTTTAAACGTAAGTTTTATATAAAAAAATCCCACAAAAATCCTTTGAATATACTGGAAGTGCTTTGGGCTACAGAAAAAAAAAAAATAGGTCTGAGGATCAGAGGGGCTAGAGGGAGATGGATTAATCTCTTCCATTTAAAAGGCTTATCGAACTCTGGGTTTCTGGGGAAAAGAACGCCTCTGGGGTGGGAAACAGGATGCGTCTGACTTCTTCTCCAACTTTTCCTTCCCCGAGGGAACTGAAGCTAATTGCTTTCTTTCGCTTAAAAGTAGTGCTTGCAACCCAAAATTAAGTTCCCGGGAAATGGACAGTCAAAAAAATCCTGTTTCCCAGGAGATCCGGATGTTTCAGAACAGGAGGACCCTGGGATCCCAAGAAATCCTACTTCCAGAAGAGGATCCCACACAGACTGGGTTTCATCAAAAAGATGACAAGCCGGAGGCTGCACTCCTCCCACGGACGGGGATCCGGCTCAAATCCCACGTTCGATCACGCCTCCCGCGCCGCCCCCTCACCTTGTTCATTAGGTAAGAAGCCAGGTAGCAGGTACAAAAGGTGAGCCCGATTAGGGACCCCCGCGAGCTCATCTGTCAACTCGCTCCCTTTTCGGGGGGAGATGCAGTGCCCAGCCGCCCTCCAGAGCCCCCAATCAGTGCCAGGGAGACTCCACCCGGCACGGCCACGTGGCTCTGAGCTCCGCCAATCAGCGCGGGGACCGCCCCGTGGCGCCTGCCTCCTTAAAGGGGCCGCGCCAGCTAGAGTCCCGGCGGCGTCGCGGTGGGCGGGGCGTCGACTGTGAATGAAAGGGAGGGGAACCAAAGTCCTTCTTGGCCGCGCTAGCTACAAAAAGGTCTGATGACAGTCTTCGGGAGTGGGGAAAAGTAAAATAAGGCAGTTTACAACAATTCCCAACACCTGATTACCGTTTTAAGAAAACTATTTATGCTTTACTGAATTTTCCCAAATTTTTATTTTTTGACATCGAGTCCGTTTATCTTGGCAAATGGCACAAGAAAGACTAACAAGAAATGTTAAAAGCAGGAAGGCTGGGTTGGGATGTAGCTCAATGGCAAAACGTCTGTCTCACATTCCCAAAGCCCTGGGTTCAACCCCTATTTCCAAAAAAAGACCAAAAAATAAACAAAAATAAATAAAAACCAGAAGGAAAGTTGATTTAAAAAAAACTAGAATAGTCGTAATTTTGTTTTCCTTTATGAGAAGTCATTCCATTATATTGAAATTTCTCTAAAACAAGAAATATCTCCCAAAGTAAATTTCAAGCACAGTTCGTAATTCTAGGACAAAGATTAACTTAACCAGGTTCTGACTTATAGTAGTAAACATGCAAGAAAACGTGTTGGTGAACTTGGTGGATAGCAAGCAATGCTAATGTTCTTCAAATGTAAAAACAGATTTTTAGAAACATTTCATGAACAGGGAAATCTTTACTCTTAAGGCATAGCACAAATTTACATTGGAGCAGTGGCTGGGAAAGGTCGAGCCAAGTCTTGGGTAACCTTTATGTTTTTCTGAGGCATGCCCCATTCCTCCCTGCTCTCTCCAACACTGATAGAGGGCTGAACTTGGCTTATCCCCTTGAAGTCACATGACAGGATCAGGATTGCCTCTCTGTTAATATTTTTCTCTGGTCTCTTCCTGGGTCTTCTGGTTGGCCATGGGAGGGAATCAGTACAGAGGTGGAAGTTGGCCTGATTTACCTTCCTGCCCTCACCTTCCTTCATCTTCAAAGCATTTGGCCAAGTCATATGGGAGTATGTAACTTTCTTGACCCAAATACTCAAAGTATTCAAAGGGGGGAATTACAGAGTAGGGAGAAATGAGAGAAAGTTCTGAATGTACTGTTTTATTTTGCAGAGAAATGAAATCATATGAGCAGTTGACACTCCACTAGGAGGGCTCTCCACAAGGCTGTATTTACTTTCCACCCAAAAGTTTGGCCCACAAGTTTGTATCTCCCTCTCCAAAACACCAACCTTTAATGATGATTTTTTAAAAGACTTTTATATAGAGAACAGTCAAGCTCACTGATAATCCTAGTTATGTAGGAGGCTAAGGCAGGAGGATTTGAAGTTCAGGACCAGTCTGAGCAACATAGCAAGACACCATCTCAAAATACATACATGTGTAACAAGATCTTTAAAATGGAAATGAAGAAAAGAAAAATCAATCACTTCTCTGTGTTCCTCTAATCCATGCTAAACCTTTCCAACCAATACCACTCTTTTTACCACTACCCAAGTAACTAATATGAACAGGTTCATTGTTCAACATATACTCATTTATAAGTTGTTGCCTTACAAAAATAGATCTAACTATATACATTGCAGTATGAGTTTTTGTTTTCCTACATCATGGCCCACACAGGAAATGATAGCATTTCTTCAGAACTTCAAGATGAATTGCTGTTGCTCTATAATCATTTATGAGAACTATTTGATTACTTTGCTGGACATAGTGGTGCATGCCTGTAATTCCAATGGCTCAGAAGCATCCTGAGTTCAAAGCTGGCCTCAGCAAAAGCGGGGTACTAAGCAACTCAGTGAGTTGCTGGGGCTGGGGATGTGGCTCAGTGGTCGAGTGCTCCTGAGTTTAATTCCCAGTAACTTAAAAAAAACAAAACAAAAAAAACTATAGCAATGGAGAGGCCTAAATTGCATTGCCAGAAAACTCTTGTCTTGGTAGAGTTCTTTGCTGTTTCTTATTGTTTGATTCACTATTGTTCAGGTTTTGTGCAGTGCTGACTGAAAAGTTATGAATATGCCAATTCAGTTCCTATTTAAAATTGTTCATATTATATTAAGTTTCATCTCCTGTTTTGTTCTGTTATCAAGCAAATTGGTTAGTTCTAAGATATGATTGTAACAGTACTTAGTTGTTTAATTTCATTTTAAAGATCCACTTATAAATAAACAGAATCTAAACCTGGATTCTTTTTTTTTTCATTTTTTTCCATATTTTTATTGGTGCACTACAGTTGTACATAATGGTAGGATTTGTTGTTACATATCCATACATGCACACAATATAACAATATAATTTGGCCAATATCATTCTCTAAAATTTCCTCTTTCCCTTCCCTCTTCCCTCTCCTTGGTCCCTCTCCTTTACAGTTCTCCCTTCAATTTTCACGAGATTTCCTCCCTTACACAAGCATACCTTTATTTTCCTTTTTCCTCTCTAGTTTCAACGTATGAGAAAAAAACACGTGACACTTGATCTGCTGAGTTTGATTTATTGTACTTAACATAATGATCTCAAGTTCAATCCATTTTTATGCAAATTACATAATTTCATTCTTCTTTATGGTCCACTGTGTGTATATACCATTACATATATACATGTAATGTATATGTGGTATATACATTTCTGAATGTATATACATTTCTGTATCCATTTATTTGTTGATGGATACCTAGGCAGGTTCATAGTTTGGCTATTATGAATTGTGCTGCTATAAACTTGGATATGCATATACTACTATAGTATGATGACTTTAATTCTTTAGGATAAATACTAAGAAGTGGTATAGCTGGGTCATATGATGGTTTCACACCTAGTCTTTTGAGGAACCTCCATACTGATTTGCATAGTGTTTGTACTAATTTACAATCCCACATGTAAAAGTTGAACTTAGTTTCTGATCAGGGGCCGCAATCAATGCCAGCTTAGTGTTTATAAACACATGTCATGGAAGATTATTGTTTCCTGTCATGTCTATAAATTCTAATCACTTCAAAACAGAGAAAAAGTTGAAAAGAAGTTGAGAGAATTTATTAGTTCAGATATTTTTTTGTAAGTAACAGAACATATAACTCATACTGGCTTTAAAAGAAAACATTGGTTCACATAATTAAAAAATTGAGAGGTGGATCATGCTTCATATATATTGATTCAGTTAGTGAATAATGCCACTAGAGACTGAGGTATCACTGAGAACTTGAGTGACCATGGCTTCTAATATACCCAAACAGTTCTGATTTATGTTTTTGTACTAGCATGATTATTACAAGTGTCCTGGTTTGGATGATAAATTATATGGTCACTGACCAAGAACCCAGTTTTTTTCTTGTTCTCTGTTCTGCTGTCCAGGATGTGACAAGTCCTCATGTGATTATTGCTGCCAACAGTAACCAGGGTTGATGGTGCCCTCATTTCTCTTCTCCATTCAACAAACAATCCTGTGCTTCTTTAAAATCAGACCATCTCTCAGAACAAATGCCCACCCTGAAATAACCACTATGTCTCAGCCAAACTGATGCATTGACTTCTTTAAGTCTGAGATTACAATTTATGAAATCATTTAAAGATTATATAGTCAATAAATAAAGACCTAGTTACTTGCAGTCCCTAAATAAAACTACTTACCAAACTCTATTATCCAAACACCAAATATATTGTTTTTATATTAAAGATAAAAACTAGGAAGTTACTTTAGGCCTCAATATTTCTTAGTTATCGCTTAATTTGTTTTCTTTAATCAAGTTTGCTTAGCAAGCAGTAACAACCAAAACAGTAAAGTAATCATGCACATAGAAATTGACATTAGCAACAAAAGCATTGATAGACCTTGCCAGAGTTGTTGATTTTTCTAAAGCTGTATTATTCTGTTCCACAAAATAAACAGAACTAAGTCAATGAAAACAAAATCTGTGGGTTTTACATTTATTGATATAAGCTACTGTAGATGAGATTGGGGTAACCTTCTATGCTTTTGAAATGTATTAACTATTTGCATTTTTGAGATCTTTGAGACCAAAGATAATGTTATTATTTCTTGATAATGTATTCACAAATGTTAAATAGATGTTGTTGCATGATAAAAATGGGGAAGCTTGTATAAAACAATGCTTTGTTAAGTTTTTCCGCCAAAATATTTTTAATAATGAATCTTTAGGATAGTACACATACAGAATTATTGACAGATGGTAGAAACAGTAATATACTTTTTAAAACTACAGAAATCCCCTTAAAAACAGTCAGAAGGGTGGGGTTGTGGCTTAGTGGTAGAGTGCTTGCCTAGCATGAGTGAGGCACTGGGTTCGATTCTCAGCACCACATATAAATAAATAAATTAAAGGTGCATTGACAACTAAAAAAAATATTGAAAAAACAGAATATCAATATCCCTTATGAAATAGATGCAAAAATCCTTAACAAAACATTACTAAAAGGAATCCAGCAAAATTAAAAAGGAGTATGCACCTTTGACTAACTGGGATTTATCCTACAAGGTTGATTTAATGACCAACTAATATAATGCATCATATCAACAGAATAAAAGACAAAACATATTATCATTTCAGTAGACACAGATAAAGCATTTGACAAAATCCAACATTCCTTTGTGTTAAAAAAAAAAAAGCCAGGGAACTTCCTCAAAATGATGAGAGGCATCTATGAAAAACCCACAGCTAACATGTAACTTAAATGGTAAAGGGCAGCACTTTCCTCTCTAAAATTAAGAACAAAACAAGAATGACTACTCTGTCCCTTCTACTCAATATTGTATCAGTGGTTCTAGCCAGGATAATAAGACAAAATAAGAGGCACTCCCATTTCAAGAGAAGAAATCTGCCTGTTATATTTTAACAATATCAAGATGTTAAAATGTCTATTACATAAGACAAGATTTTGTATATAGAAAAGCATAAGGAATACACTAAAATACTATTAGAAATAATAAAATAGTCCACCAAGGTTGCAGGATGCAAGATCAATACCTAAACATTGTATTGATCTATATTGCTATACACTTGCAAAGAATAATGTGAAAGTGAAATTGAGGAAACAATTCCATTTAAACTAGCATCCAAAAGAATAAAATACTAAAGAATAAATTAGCAAAATCTGTATCCCGAAAACTACAAAACATTATTGAAGGACACTTAAGGAGACCAAAATAAATGAGAAAACATTCTATGGATGGGAAGACAATACGGGTAATATAGCAATATTTCTCAAATTGATTTACAGATTCAACATAATCCCCATCAAAATTCCACCTAGCTTCCCGTTCTTTGCAGAAATTAACAGATCAAATATTAAAATTTTTATAAAAATTTAAGAGACCCATTATAGCCAAAAACAATTTTGAAAAAAAGAGCTAAGTTAAATAACTCAGTTTTTTATTTCAAAGATTTATATAAAGCTACAGTGGTCTTGGGCTGGGGTTATAACTCATTTCATAGAGTGCTTGTCTTAGATGCACAAGGCTCTGGGTTCAATCCCCGGCATGAAAGAAAAGAAAGAAAGAAGGAAAGAAAGAGAGAGAGAGAGAGAGAGAGAGAGAGAAAGAAAGAAAGAAAGAGGCTACAGTATGACTCTGGCATAAAGGTACACAGTAGGATAGCTAAACAATAGGATTGAAAATTCGAAAGAAAACCCTGACATTTGTGGCCAATTGATTTTGACAAGACAAGTGAAAAAAGAATAGCATTTTTCAGTAAATAGTGTTAGGACAACTGGGTACCCGTGATTACCAAAGAATGAAAGTGGCCCCCTACCTTATACCACACATAAAAATTAACTCAAATGTATGTGAAAGAAGCTGGCCACAAAGGATTCTACGGTGTATGATTCCATTTATATTAAATATCAGAGTAAGAAGATCTATATTCAGAGAAAATTGAATAGTAATTGCCTTGGACTTGGGGGTTGGTGGACATTGCCTGCTAATGGACATAGTATTTCTTCATGAGGGTGATGAAAGTGTTCTGTGTTGATGGATGTAAATCTTACTGAAAGTTCTAAAATTCACTCATTTGTATAATTTAAGTGGATCTTATGTGATGTGTGAATTCTATATCAATAATGCTATTATTTCTTTTAAAAACAAAGCCTTTAGCAAAATCACATCCCAACATCTACCATTAAACTAAGGGACAAAGAGGATAATGGTTTTCCTTAAGGGTGGCTGTGACTGGAAGGGGACACAGGGGTACTTATAAGGTGCTGGGAATATTTTGCTTCCTTATCTGGGTGCTGTTTCCATGGTGTGTTCCTTTGCAGATATTTGTTCATATCTAAACTTAGTGTTATTTTTTGTATATGTGTTTTATTTCAATTATAAGCATACAGCATAGAGAGAAAAAGATACAAATATATGAAAATAACAGTTAAGACAAAATATTTGCTATTAAATAGAACAAGAAGGTGTAACATACATTTCATTTGTGTTCTATAAAAAGAGAAAGGGGAGTATTTGTAGAGGCATTTTTTTCCCTCTAGAATTAATGTAAGGCATGGAACCTCAGATACAGTAGGGACAATGAATCCTGAACAAACTAAATGGAAAGAGATTCACTCTTTGACATATAGCTACATACTCAAACACCTTTATTGTGGTAAAAAAAAAAAAACAAACATAAAATCAAACTTACCACCTTAATCATGTTTAAGTATACAGTGTCATAGTGTTACTCTGTATCCTTAAATGCTATACCCTGTATACACTGTTGAACAACAAATCTCTAGAACCTTTTCACTTTCAAAACTGAAACTCTATACCCATTGATTTCCCCTTTCTCCCTCCCAGGGCCCCTGGCAACCATCATTTTACCTATTGTTTCTAAAAAGTTGACTATTTTAGATATCCCATGTAATTAGAACCAAATATATATAAATTAACAATTGTTTTATTTATCCTTTGTAGTCAGAGCATCATATATCAATTTTAAAAGATCATGCAGCTGGTCGTGGTGGCACACACCTATAATCCCAGTGACTTGGGAGGCTGAGGCAGGAGGATTGTAAGCTTGAGGCCAGGCTAGGCAACTTAGTGAAACTCTGTCTCAAAATAAAAACAAATTTAAAATGGGGCTGGGGGTGTAGCTCAGAGATAGAATATTCATGGTTTCAATACCCAGTACCATAAAAAATACATAAATATATATGTGTGTGTGTGTATATATATATATATATATATATATATATATACATATATATATGTATGTATCTATATATCAATTATATGCTAAAGGGAGAAAAACAAAATATTTGCTATTAAAAAAGTGGCAGTGGATTGGATAGACTTAAGAACAACTGAGTCCCATTTGAACCTAACTAAGCCATATCCATAACATTCCACTCTAGTATCCTTATGAAAATATTCAGTAGTCACTAAATATGCTCTGGACTTTCTTGCTTTTGTGCCCAGTATTATGCTGTTCTTCCACTTACACTAGCCTTTTCTTGTCTCCCCAACCTTTGTGGCCTAGTTTGGTGGTACTTTCTCCACACAGCCTTTGCAGATCACCCACTCACCCATAATGAATCCTGAAATGATAATTGTCCATATTTGTCTATATTGTCCATAGATGTGATAAATCATGCACTCTTTTGAGAAAGAAGTGCTCCATTATTTAACGCTGTTGTGTGAATATATTCTCTCTCCAGAATTTCATAATTCTTTGATTCTCCCACAAGACTTTAAGGATATCCTAGGCAGTTGATAAATATCTGTTAAGTACCTGGGGCAGCTACTTATAAAATACATGTGATTAATTTCAATATGAAAGACTAAAGAGACTTCTTTCTGTTCTCTTTAGAGACCAAAGAATCTGCTGATTTCCTGTGTTTCAGCAGTGTAAATTCTCGAATAGTTTTGTTTCTGCTAAGCACTAGTGATTTCATCAGCAGTGATGACAGGTGTAAAAGCTGGAATCAAACCCTTTGAACATTGCGCTTACTCCACTTCACATTAAAATGGCTATTCAAGGACTCACAATGAAATCACAAAATCACACTTTTCCTATTAATATTTGTAAATGTAAAAGGCAAATTTTGTAAATATTTTAAATGTTCACATATCTTCTTTTTAAGGGAGCATGTGGTTAGTTAGTGACATCAGGCATGTACCTTAACTGCTGACATACAAACATTAAAATTGCTAACCCACAAAAACCTGTGGAAACCCCATCCCATGATGAATCAATTATCTTTGTTCCCACAGCCTGCTTTCTTAGTTCCTGGCTCAAGTAAAACTCGAATGTCCTCTGAGACTATTCCTTTCTCTGGTGCAGAGCAGAGAATAGGAGCAGGATTCTCTCTCCAGCACAGCTGGAGAACCACTCCTCCTGCCCTCTGAGTTAAACAGGTCTCTTCTCAAGTCTCTGAACATCCTGTTAGGCTCTCCAAACTTCTGATCAGCATCATCTACCAGCCTCTGGGATATAGCCTGCATCTTTTCTGAGGACGCTGGCACCTGCACAAATTCTTCCACTCTATCCCAAAATCTGCCATCTTGCTGGGTGATTCCAAGGTCTATGTGGACCACCTCTCCAATATTGTAATATTTTATCCTGGTTCCAACCTTCACCTCTCTGCTGCTTCACCATGCCTTCCTCTTACTTGCAAATAACCCTCAACTGTTCAACCTCTAAAGTTCTTAAACATTACACCCCCCTCAGCATCTAAACCCAAAACTAAAATATTGGAAATAAGATAAATGAGATCAGAGTTGGAATATTCAAAGTCACCTAAAAGAAATTGTTAGAAGTTTATGAGACTTGAAATTACACAAAATGTATTAACACATTTAAAGAAAAATGTCAAGGGAAATCCAGGCAACCCTCCTCATTAATTACCTATCAGATTTTCCAGTCTCCAGCCTAACCTGCTCCAATACACCTTCACACAACTGCCAGAAATATCTTTTTAGTAAATAAATCTGAAAACCATTCTTTTCTTTTTTTCCCCTAAGATATTGCCCAAGCTGAACTTGAACTCTTGGGCTCAAGCAATCCTCCTGCCTCAGCCTCCCAAGCAGCAGGGACTATCGGTGCACCCTACAGTGCCCAGCTACTTTCCCCTCTTAATGACTCTTTTTTGAACTTAGCTCTGAAGTCCCTAGAATTAAAACCAGACTTTATATGCATTGGACCTGGACTTTATATGCATTCCTCAAACCAATCTTTTCCTCTGTCCCTGTTGTACCCTAGGTCTGGCCATGCCAAACCACTAGTCTTTTCTGATGTGTCCTGTATACAACTCTCTTTTGTGTGGAAGCCTTTGCTCCACCCTAAAGCTTATCTCACTAATGTGAGATCATTTTCTAAAGCTGAGCTCAAGTGCCATCTCTAAGCAAACTTTCCTGAATATCTGGGTAGTTCTGACCTTCATCTTTTACATCTGCAATGAGCCCTTGTAAGGAGCATCCGCCATGCTGACACATTCTAGGACTCACTAAATTGCTGGCCATAAGGAACAGCAGCCATCAACTGCTTAGTCATGTCTGCTTGCAATTGATAAGGAGCTGTGAGGGGCACTAGCCATAGGTATGCTTAGCAATGACTGGTTACAATTGATAGGGAGCATAGCTCCACGGACATGCAAAAAGAACACGCCCAGCTGCAATTACATCACCTCCCTGGTCATAACCAATGGACATTGATTTTCACTGGGTATAACCAATCACCAACGTACACCACCAACTTGGAACTATATTTAAATTGCTGGTCCTGCCACATTGAAGAGTTTTGCTCCAAGGAGATCAGTGATATTGGCCACCTTTCTTTCTGTCCCTGGACTACTCCACCATTCCCATATGTCCAGCCATCAGCTAGAGAGAACCACCAGACAAGGACAACATCTGCTGTTTGGCTAAGAGAAGCCACGTGGCATTGGAGGTATTTGGGGACTCGTGGTTGCCCTATGATTGTGTGATTCGCTTATAATGTTTAATTAGTGTGCACTGAACGCTGGTTGGGGTGCTCCAGCACACCCAACACTTTTTGCATTGTTTATATTTAATGATTGGTGTGATCCAATATATACTTGCATTTAAAGACAATCTGCCTCTGAGTAATTATTAATAGCACCACTTGCAACAGCCCTGCACTTTCTTCTATTGTGGCATCTTTGACACTTAATTGTACTTATGTTCAGGACCTTAAGGTACAAGAGGGCAGACACCTATTTTATATATAGTTGTTTCTCCATTGCTAAGGACTTAGGCAAACACTCAATGGATATTTGAGTAAATTATCTAAAAATAATCAGATTTTTAGCTTTATTTCCAATTTCATGTCCTTTTCTGCTATGTCCCCTTCACCAGTACATTTTTGTCATGCATTGCATCTCAACTTTTCTTTCTGGTTTGTACTTTTCCTTTTAATATTTTCTTTATAAATTCTTTGTTAATTTAATAGGCAGCTCCAATAACTTCTCTTGGCTTATCTCTCTCCTATTTCTTTCTTATTCAGAACTGAGAGGTCTGTTTCATTCATACACCATTTTCCCTCAACTATTTGTACCCTAATTATAACCTTTTGAATACTAAATAGGGACACAATTTCCACACATACCCATATACATGAGCAACACCTACCAAGCATATGTTTGTATCCAGTTATGTACCTACAACTTTTCTTTATTTTACTTGGAGTGTTTTGGAGATTCAGAACATGTTCTGTCCTGGAATGGGAAGGAAGCAGGGACTGTGTGCTAATGAATCATTAACATTAGGGCTCTCAAGAAAGGGATTCGACTCAGAAGTGAGATTTAAGGAAACCTGTTATTCAATATGTATTTCTAGACTATCTGGATAGTCATTTTGTAGACAATATAGAACCGGTTCTCGAACCCAGACTGCCTGGTCCAACACTAATTAGTTCTGCTATTTATTAGCTGTATGATTTCCTGCAAGTTACTTTACCTCTACGTGCCTCAGTTTCATTATCAGTAAAATTAGAGATAAGGATAGAATTTATCCCTCAGTGTCAAGGACTAATACTTTGAAGGATACATGAATATAGTGACATGCAGAACTTTTATCCAGTCATTTTGTGAAGATTTCCTTACAAAATACAGAATCAAAACTTTTATTATGCAATCGTATTTTTGCTCAGTGTAATACAAGTTACAAATTTTCGCTTTCCACATCCTGTCCACAAACAATAACTGCACTAATAACCAAATCTGAGAGTCGTCTTCAGTCCCTTTTCTCTCTCTAAATCTGCCATTTTCTGTCTCCCAATCCATCCCAGTTTAGAATTACGCTGAGAAATAACGAACGAACAGAGACAGCTTCGTTTGTTTATTTATACTCCACACAGTCTGTCTAGTTTAATAACTCGGTGACTATCTAGAGCAACCAGGAAGGAAGTTAGGGGAAGGCGGTGCCTGGACAGGGCAAACCCTGGACTAGAGGAAGCCATACGCAGCCCCGCCCAAACAGGCCGCAGCTAGGAAGACCCGCTGCCACTGGGAGCCCATCCAGGAGGCCCCAGGTCCAGCAGGCAGCGGCCGGAAGTGCGTCCTCCAGGGGGCGGGGCAAGGAGAATTAAGGAGGAGCCAAGGGAGGACGACCAATCGGAAGCGAATGCTCCTGCGGTCAAGACGGAAGAGAAGAAGTCTAGTTCCGGACGCGGCGGCAGCCGCCGCCATCTGTCACCCTAACTCCGGCACCAGCAGCAAGTCGCCGCCGCCCCGCTTGTCTCCTTAGCAGAGCCTGCTTCCTGTCCTGCCACTCTCTCCTTAGTAGAGCCTGTTTCCCGTCCTGCCATCTCTCTCCTCCGCAAAACCTGCTTCCCGCCCTGCCACCTCTCTGCTCTGTTCTTGCTGCTTTCTTCCCCCAATGGATCTGGTCGAAGTAGCATCACCTGAGCCCGGGAGGGCAGCGGCCTGGGGACCCAGCAAGGTGAGTGGTGGTCGTGCTGGCGTAACCTGCCTTGGTCACCCGGCCTGGTTCTCTCGGAACGCTGGGAGAAGTCACTCAGGCAGTTAGAGGGGCGGGACCCCGACGACTTCCAGACGGGGGAACCGCAGTCGGGCTCCCGGGGTGTGGTAGTGGGAAGAGACAGCGGAGGGCGGCTAGGGCTCCCGCTGGTGGCCCTGGGTGGTCTGGGCTCTGTCTTTAGTTCCCTACCTTGCCTTTGAGTCTCTGTAGCATATATTTGCATATAATTCCCTTTACAGACACTGACACTTGAGGGGAAACGAACACGATCTTGTTTTTCACAGGCCAAGTGAGTCAGCCCAATTCATAGAAAGCTAGACAGAAGGTTGCTTTAGGAAGCTTTTTCTTAATTTGATAAATGTGGTTATCCCAGTTCTGTGATTTCTTGTTTTGGAAGTGGTATGGAACGCGGGCAGACCCTCCCTCCTCCGACGCTGATACGGAAGTGTATACTACATACTGTAAAACGGTTGTGAATTTTCAGTGTTAACGTTTAAGTTTTTTTTTTTCTGTAGAATAGCAAACTTATACCTTTATTTCACATCTGTTTTCTGATTTTCAGGCTGCTCCTTTTGATGTTACATTCATTAGATGGGTGAAAAGATTTGTGCCGCATTATTGAGGATTGCTTGAGAGCAAAAGCAATTACATTGGGATTTGTGTTCCTCAAATTAAGGTTGTGAAGAAATCCAGCAGTTTTAACTATATAATTGTCCTTTGCATGCTAACACAGAACATTTGTTTCATTCAAAAGATTACCTGTTAATCTTATTGGACCTTTAGACTTGGTCTTAACTTATGTTAAGAGGCAAAAGAAAAGTTGATTTTAAAAAAGTTTTTTTTTCTTTCTTGGTGATACTGGGAATCGAACCTGGTTGTGCTTTACCAGTGAGCTACATCCCCAGCCCTATTTATTTTGAGAGGTCTTGCTAAGTTGGGCAGGCTGACCTTAAATTTGTCACCCTCCAGCATATGCCTCTTTTTTGAGTTGTGGGGTTACAAGCCAAGCCACCATGCTTGGTTTTAAAAATTCTTATACAACTTTAGGAGAAATCTAAGACATTACATTGGTAAATGTGATTAGTGGACATAAAAATCAATAGACAGACTAACAAATATATATACTCTATGTTAAATTCCTGCAGTTAAACATCCGCAAAGCCTGGTGAAAATGTCAAATGAGACGAACTGTTCATAATAGATCCTAATCTCAGAACCAGTTTTACCAAACTGATTAAGAAAATATTTTATGTCATATTGTCATTTAAATGTACATAATCAAAACTGCAAAATTCCATTTTCATCATTTAACAAGAAATACGCTCCTAGGGTTTATTGATGTTCTATTGGAAAGACAGGGCTTTAATAAACAAAACTATTTAAAAAGGCTAAAAGTATCACTTAACCCTTTTCTTCTCTAAACTTGTAGAAAACTAGAGTGAATGGAGGAAGCAGGTAGACATTTGAGGAAGGCCTTGAAAAATGGAAGGAAGATTTAAGGCTAATAATTCTCAAGACTTTTTGGTTAGGACCTTTTAATACTTTTGAAGCCAGGTGTGGTAGTACACCCCTGTAATCCCAGGTGGGACTTAGGCAAAAGGATTGCAAATTTAAAACCAGTCTGGGCCCTAGCTCTAGCTGCATTAAAATAACAAGGGCTAGAGATGTAGCAGCATGGTAGAGCACTTATCTAACATGTTCAAAGCCCTGGATTCCATCCCCAGTACCATTTTTAAAAAAATCATTGAAGACCAAAAAAAACCCACTATTGTTTATATTAGTTATATCTATTGACATTTATCATGGCTGAAATTAAAACTGAGAAATAAACTGTTAAGTTATTTAAAAGTCACCTTAACATAAATAACATTTTTTTAAAGGGAGAGAGAGAGAGAGAATTTTTTTTAATATTTATTTTTTAGTTTTCGGTGGACACAACATCTTTATTTTTATGTGGTGCTGAGGATCAAACCCAGCGCCCTGTGCATGCCAGGCGAGCGCGCTACCACTTGAGCCACAACCCCAGCTCATAAATAACATTTTTATATTTAAAAAGCCTTCAAGGGGAGGGGGCAGGAACGATGATGGAATGAGGTGAACATCATTACTCTAGGTACATGTATGATTGCAGGTGTGGTATGACTCTACATCTTGTACAACTAGAGAAATGAAAAGTTGTGCACAATTTGTGTACAATGAATCGAAATGCATTCTGCTATCATGTATAACTAATTAGACAAATCTTTAAAAAGCCTTCAAAAGAAAATTAGTGAAGAGAATATTATTTTATATTTTTTAAACTCTCTTTAACATTTCACTCAGTAGAAGATAGCTGGATTCTCATCCCTTTTTTTTTTTCTTTTTTCTTTCAATCTGTTGTAATATGTTTGAAGTATATGAAAAAAAATCCATCTTTGCAGAATAGGAGTACAATAGAAATACTGAGAATGAATTGAGTTAAATCTCTAAATATGCACATTTATGTCCTAAACTTGCTGCCTTAGAAAATTCTAGAAAATGCTAGAATACACATGCACACATTCCATTAGCCATCAGTGATGATGCCATCACATATGATATATGATATGGACTTGTGAAAACTCTACAGGTAAAAGAATAAGCTTCAAAGAGAATGTCTTAATACTATTTTGGAATTTTTGACTCTGCAGATTCTTTGAATGGGCCCTGGGGGCTCCTTCACCAGAGTCCTATGGTGCTGCTTATAAAATGCCAAGCTGCTGTTATGGACAAAGAATTTTAGGAGACATTCTGAGAAGGAAAGATTGGTAAACTAGAGGTGAAAGTGAAGAAATATGTAGCTCTGTTGGAAAGAGAGCTGTGAAAAATGTGTTAGTGGTATTTTTTCAGAACTGTCCAGGTCATGAAAATGAGAAGAGTCTTAACACTCACTACCAAGAGTAGCCTAAGGAGACATGGCAACTAAATGTAATGTGCTGTCTCAGGTGGGATTCTGAAGTAGAAAAAGGTCATCAGGGAAAGACCAAGGAAATCTGAGTAAAGTTTGGACTTTAGTTAATGTATAAATATTGGTTCATTAATTATGACAAATGCATGACACTAACATAAGATAGTAGGGGAAACTGGATATGGAGTGTTTGGGTACTCTACTATCTTTGCTAGTTTTCTACGAATTGAAAACTAGTATAAGATGTTCATTTAAAAAATGGATAGTGGTGGTGTGTAGAACAGATCTCTTGTTCCCAAAACCTTTGTCTTGAGATGTAAAATTACTTTAATATTCTGCCTAGAGTTTAATCTTCTGGCTGTTTGGTTAGAAAAGGGATCTTCTTCCAGGTTGTGTGTTTTTTGTTTACTTCAAGTAAGAGGACTGAATTTTTGCATTGTGCCTCCTTTGTGTTTGCCATTTTTTACTTTCCCTGATTCTTTCTCCATAGTTGTCTTTAGAAAGTGGGACAGGCAGCAGGGGATACATCCTTAGGACCTGGAAGGAAAGGGGGATGATTTCTATCTAATCTATAGCCAGCCAGGGGTGGGAGAATGTGATGGTGGAGTAGAACACTGAGGAACAGGGGTCAGTGGCAGTTTCCCAGAGGAGAGGAAGACAGGATTGGTCTTAGGGTTCTTTAGCAATGGGGAAAAAACTCATGCAGCTGATTATGGGCTTTGAAAGCCCTTAGAAACTGTGTGGGATTTTTCATCAAATCTTGGTGTTATGGGGATCTATTGTTGATGAACAGAATAGTAGGAAATGACTTTGGATAGCAAGGATAGAGCAAGATTGTGAGTTTTCCCTCATTGCCTTGGGTTTATTACTATTACAATTTTAACATTTAATAGTGATTTACTGAAGAGTCACACCTGCAGAGAATTCTCCAATATATTATCATCCGGTGCCTGTTGGTAAGAGAAGATTCCAGTAAATTTTTCAAAGTCCCCTTAATGAGATGAGCACAGGCCCAAGGAATTACTCCCTGCTCCAAAGCTGTCCCTCACAGAGTGTGGAAAATTTTTGTGGAGGGCTTTTGATGACTGGTTGAAGAGTTTGATTTGATTTCAAAGTGTGGAGTTGGCAGCCTTTCTGAAATCTTTACTTATTTACCTCACCCCAGGAAGTTGCTTCAGAGTGAGGTGGCCCAGCCAAGTTGGTCAGCAGAGGTACTGGAAGTGTAACTCTAGAGTGTGAGGCTCTGAGGAGCAAAGTCAGTAGGAGGGGGACCATTAGGGTGTCCAGGTGCTGTATGTTATCTCTACGTGTTTCTCTTTCTGATCCAGACTCTTAGGAGTAGGGAATCTTTGCCTCAAAGTGACCAAATTGCTGCCCATCATTTTTGCCGCCTCTGAGAAAGTCTCAACTAATGTTTTAATATCTTTACAGAATTAGTTCACATATGTCAAAAGACTGGAAGCCTTAGAAGTGGGTGGGCAAGGGTGGAGGAAAGGACTTCAGAATAGTAGGAATGTCAAAAAGTACCAGACCTTTGCAGCTTATGGACAGCTTGGCAGTTCCATTAACTGAGTACTGTTTCCTCGCAGCACATTATTCAGTAAGTACTTGAATGCTTCTTTATGTCCAAAACTCTATGCTGAGCTCTGGAGATGAGAAGACTCCACCCTGCAAGGAGCCTGTGCTTCATCATGGCTGATATATGAACCCTAATTAGCAGTGGGTCATGAAATAGAAGTGTTTGCATAGTGTGTGTAGGTACAAAAAAGCAAGAGTCCAACTTTGTCTGATGATGGAGATAGTCTTAAAAGAGGAGGTAACATTTAATTGATGTAAACAGAGGAGAAAAACTATTGAGAGAAAAGAATGAGTGAAGATTTGGAGGGGTGAAATATGCCATATTTGGTATATAATTAGTTAGGATCTATGAGTGTTGGGTATGGAAAAGTAAGTGAGGGCAAGTTGTGAAGGGCATTCCTTTCTGAGGAATGTGGATTTTATACTAGAGACAATAAGTGAGTTTGCTTCTCACATTCCAGGGAAGGCAATTAGGGAAGCTGCAGTAAAAGACAAAGAAATGTAGCCTCTTGAGTCCTACAACCTTGGCTCAGGTCTCATCAGCACTTCCACCCACAGTCTTATCTTGAGTTAGAAAGCCTGTCTTTATTTTCGTTTCCAAACCTTTAAAATGGAAATGATATTGCAACTACTCGGTTATGGCATGATTTAAATAATCTGTGTATGTTATATGTATTTAGCTAAGCTGCTTAAATACGGGGAATATTGAAATACTCTCCGATATGCTACTATTATTTATTGTCAAATGTGAATAAGAATTCTGAGTTAGACAATAAAGTTATCTGCCTTGGGAACCTGGACTTTGAATCAAAACTAATTGGTTTTGGTTCAAGTATTTCCAGGTTAAAGAGCAGAAAGAAACCAGCAGAATCGTGTAACCAAAAGATTAGCTATGATCTGTAAATTACAGAGAGCTTCAAGTTGCCAGACCACAAAAGACTTATCAGGAGTGTACTCAATGACAGATAAACTCTGAGTCATACCAGAACTTGAGGAAGCCTCCCTGTTCTTCCTAGGTCTGGCCTTATACATAAGTCTGGATCATTTCTGCGATGGCTAATGTAGGTATGTGCTAGGGACCAGGTGTACCTCCTGAATCTCCATGTAAGACTAAATGAAACTTGATTCTGATTCACTCAGGCATAAATATAGTTATCATTGTTTATCACCCCTAAGTACTCCACCCAAAGAGCTGAGCTAAGTCAGTTCCTGAACCAAAGAGCTATGAGGCCTGTACAAGGGTCAGTTGTCCAGTTGTCTCTCAGAGCCATGCCAGAAGGCTCTTAGACTAGATAGAGAGCCTGTGCTGACTAATCTTGTTTAATTAAATTTGGGGCTATACAGATATCCTTGTATGATAAATACCATATTAGACACTTAGTAAAGAAATGAGTTTGAACTTTATCCCGAAGGCAGTGGGAAACAATAAAAAGAGATCTAAATGAGGAATCAATCAAATCTGAATTTTTTACTTTTGTTGGTGTGAAGAATGTAAGTAAGCAAGATAGCAAAAAGATTAGTTAGGAGTTAGTTAGTGAAATAAATTTAGAATTTGTGTTTCAACAAGGCTGAGACAGCTGGATACGGTGGTATATACCTGTGGTATACACTGTAATCCTGGCAACTTGGGAAGCTGAGGCAGGAAGATCACAAATTCAAAGCCAGCCTCAGCAAAAGCCAGGTGCTAAGCAACTCAGTGAGACCCTGTCTCTAAATAAAATACAAGAAAGGTCTAGGGATGTGGCTCAGTGATTAAGTGCCCCTGACTTCAAACTCCAGGACCAAAAAAAAAAAAAAAAGGTTGAGACACAGATGTCATTGAGGAAAGCCAACTGGCCAGTTGCTCAAGAAGAGTCTCAGAATATTATTTTGATTATAATTATATTATTTCAAGAGTCTGTCTCTCAAATTCTGAGGTTCAAAAAATATTTTTGTGGTTCTTGTTGGTTTTATTTTAGAAAGTCTTGAGACGGGGCAGACACTTTATACTAAGATTTAATACTTAAATTAGAATTAAGTATAATTTCTAAGTGGGTTTTAAGTTGTGCTAGTTGGTATTGTCTATTTCTATGAGAGAATCTGCTTGGAAAACCAAATCATAAGCCAAAGGTTGCTCAGTAAGCAAGGAATTGGAAACAGGGGAGGAACTTGAACTCTGGTTGTTGAGATGATACCATAATAGCCTGGTGCCTCCCTCAGCTATGAGAATAGGCCAGAAAGTACTTCAGGCTGTTTTAATGTGTGTGTGTGTGTGTGTGTGTGTGTGTGTGTGTGTATATATATATCTCCTTATTTAAATTGAGTTAGGTGATATTTTTACTTCTAAGATAATTTCTTCAAATAACTAGTCTTGCATTTTGTGTTCATTTAACCAGTTTAATTTTCAAAAGGGACCCTTATTTTATTTCTAAGTTAATTATGAGGTTTGTTTTTGTTTTTAATAGTGTCCATGGGCTACCCCTCAAAACACAATATCCTGTTCTTTGGCTGATGTAATGAGTGAACAGTTGGCTAAAGAATTACAGTTAGAAGAAGAAGCTGCTGCTTTTCCTGAGGTTTCGTAAGTAAAATTCACAAAATATCTATTTTATTTGGTAGCTTACTATAACAAAGTTTAGGGATTTGATTAATGATTGTCATGACAAGCAATTAAATACATTTTAAAAAGCAGTGCAGTAGAAAGAGCACAATATTGGGAATGTACTGATATTTAAATTTTGGTCCTGATTATGTGACTGGTTTTCTGTACAGGTTCAACAACCCAAAAAGCTTTGGGTGCTCAAAAGACACCCAGAAAGTTTCAGATTTTGGAGTATATCAAATATGAATTTTCATATTAGGGATGTTCAACTGATAAATCCTATGCAAATATTCCAAAAAAGGAAAAAATTCCAAAATCTGAAAACCTCTGTTCTCAAACATTAGGTATAAAAGATACTCGGCTTATATGATCTTGGATAAACCACTCTTTCTCTTGAGTTTTGTTATTTCTTATTAATGTAACAGCTGAACTAGGTGAGGTGTAGTTCTGAAGTGTTTGTAGTTTTATCTTTTTATAAATTTTTATCCTTTAACTAGAACACAGAAAAAATGCATTCTGGGTTTCAGTTTGAATTTTCTAATAGACCCAGTAGCATTCTCTTCTGGCTCTTTTAATCCTGGCTGGTGTTGTCATAGGTATAGGCCATTGGTCTTGAGGCTGCCTGGGCAGGAGAAGGTGAAGAGAAGGTTTGGTAGAGTTCTGCCCATTGTTAAATACAATTCTAACCCTAAAAAGGCATATCTTACTGTCATAATCAACAGGCCCTGTTTGCACCAGCACATTATATTAGTTTATATCACTTTATTTTGAATAGTGTTGCTGAAGGACCATTTATTTCTGGAGAAAACACTGATACTTCCAGCGACCTAATGCTGGCTCAGATGCTACAGATGGAATTTGACAGAGAATATGATGCACAGCTTAGGCGTGAAGAAAAAAAATTCAATGGCGATAGCAAAGGTATTATTACCTTATTGTGACAACTCGATTGAGTGATAGAAAATGCTTATACTGTTCTCCTAAATAAATCTTCAACTATTTTTTCCTTTTAAGTTTCCATTTCCTTTGAAAATTATCGAAAAGTGCATCCTTTTGAAGACAGCGATAGTTCCGAAGATGAGGTTGACTGGCAGGACACTCGCGATGATCCCTACATACCAGGTATCAAAGCTGTTAGTTTTGGGGGGATAGAATAGAATAGTATAGAAAACTTAATTTTTCCAATGAATTATTTTGGAATCTCATTTAATGATTTACTCCATTAGATTCAAATGTTTTCAGGCAGTGTTGAATGTAGTAATTTAGTTTCTTCTATTTTCATATATTTGGCTTATCTTAATTGCCTTTAGCAAAACCAGTTCCTACTCCCAAAAAGGGTTTTATTGGAAAAGGAAAAGATATCACCACCAAACACGATGAAGTGGTATGTGGCAGAAAGAATACAGCAAGAATGGAAAATGTAAGTTACAGAGAATACCCATCTCTGAATCAAGAGTTTTGTTTGAATGTTTTGAAAACAGGATTCTATGCAGAATATCTTAAATTTCTAAAAATCCGTCTTTCTGAAGACATTAGCTGTTTATATGGCAATGTAGCAATATCGTGCAAACTCAACCACTTGAGAATATACAGTATCTCAGAATAAAACCCTATATTATTTAAAAAATTAAAATGACTTAACATTGATCCTGAAATTAAGAAATTGTTCTTATATAACATTCATTTTTCATATTATTTTTTATCAATAGCATCCCTACCCAATAAATACAAAACAGTGATAACTGAGCTAGGAATGAGAGGGAGAAATACTATTTTTAAAAGATAACATTTTAACTTCCATAAATATTATGATTAATAGAAAATAGACCTTAGAACACAAATGCTTGTTAAGTAAATATTTTATTAAGTATATAATTTCTAAAAGTATTTCATATCTGGTTTAAGAACACTGCCATCCATTAACACTTTCTGTGTTAATGACAGTGCTCTGTATCTGTGCTTTCCAGTATGGTAGCCACCATGAAGCAACTAAGGAACTGAATTTTAAGTTCAGTTTAATTAGCTCAAATTTAAATATCCAGATGTGGCAAGTGGCTATCTAATTGTGCTATGCAACTCTACAATGCAATTGTCATAAATGGGATGGGCATAACTTGCTATGCTAACTCAGTTCTCATAAATAATTATGATATTGATTTCTTTGGTAAGCCTTCACAATGCAGTACTGTGTACTTTGGCTGATATTAAAACGAGGTTCAAAGCATACACTGAAAGACCTTAATTTTAGGTGTAATTGGACGTTATCTGTGTATAGAATAAGTACCTTCCTTTGGACTGTAATTTTTTAGTAGCATTTCTCCTGTTTGTATTAGTGACTTATTTTTCAGTGTAGTACCTATGGGTTTTTTGTTTTTTTTTTTTTTTTTTTAGTTGTAATTGGACACAGTTTCTTCCTTCCTCCTTTCCATCCTTTCTGCCTTTCTTCCTTTCTTTCTGCTGAGAATCGAACCCAGTGCCTCACATGTGTGAGGCAAGCACTCTACCACTGAGCTACAGCCCCAGCCCTGCGTTTTGTTTTTATAGCATGATTATCTATTGAGTAGGAACTCTGTTCCAAGTAAAGACTTCACTGTTTTTGTTTTGTTTTTCTGTTCCCAACTAAAAATATTTAGATGCTAATTCTTCTATTTTTGTTAGTTTGCACCTGGATTTCAGGTAGGAGATGGAATTGGAATGGATTTAAAACTGTCAAACCATGTTTTCAATGCTTTAAAACAACATGCCTACTCAGAAGAACGTCGAAGTGCCCGCCTCCATGAGAAGAAGGAACATTCTACTGCAGTAAGGATCTTAGATTTTTTTTTCCTTTAATATACTCATATTAGAAAACTTGATGTGTGGGAGGGAAAACAAAATAAAATTTTATGTTTGATATTTTTCCACAGGATTGGTTTTTTGAATCAAAGATGTAAATATAGTCTAAATGACTTTGCCATTTGACCTTTCAGATTTAACATAATGGTTACTAATTACTTATTCAAAACGTACATTTTAGTGGTCATAATTAATTTGGACTGTTATAATTTACATTGCATCTGAATGTTCCAGGATTTTTTAAAAAATTATTTCTCTATTGATATATTTGTGACCTATAAGTCTCTAATGAATTCTTGATAATGCCTACCATCTTGATAATAAACTAATTTTGTTAAATATTTAGAAAAATAGTAGGAATGTTAGAGCTTTTTAAACTGGTGATAAAATAAGATTTTGATTTAGTATCTCAGTTTTTTTTTAATCTCCACTTTACTTTTTTAGATTAAGGACAGATTATGAAAATCACAGCCAAATCTCTTGAGAAAGACCCTGGAGGCAGGAGGACCACATAGGGTGGGCCAGGCAAGGTCCTATGTGTTTAGTCCTGGCTCAGGGCTAGAAGGAAGGAGGCATTGTCTCATGGTTTCCAAAAGTGTCTCTGTGTTGCATAGGTTCTACACAGAAGAGCAATTGGGGCCAAGGATACCTGGTTGGGGGCCTAGCTTGGTGGAAAGTGTGTCTAAAGCTGGAAGGGGAAGTCAAAAGCCAGGGGTTTTGGAAGGAGAGGAACTCTGCCTCTACCTTATGGAGAGAGATGGTGTCTGTATATTACATGCCTGTTAGGTACCCCTTGCTGTCTTGTCTATTGCTTCTCACTCCAGGGGTGTCTACTGTATATTTGGATCTAACCCTAACCATAATCCTGGGAGTAGGGGAAGGAAAACATACTTATTGCTGTAATGGGGAAGGGGTGGCAGGTGGTAGAATAGTGCTGGTACTTCCCATGTTTCAATTTGCTCTTTCAAAGAGCATCTTTGTCTCTCTTGGGGGACAAAGAGAGAGGGCACCAGTGGACAGCGAGTCCTAAGTGTCAGTTTGGCACCAGACATTACCAGAGCCAGGGCCATGTAGAACCCATGATTGTCTCTCTACCTGTCCATTTCAGTGCCCTACCTGAGAGGAGGGAGCAGAAGGGGCAGGCACAAATAATATGGTGTAGACTCCATGTCTAGGCTTCCCTTAGAGAGGCCAAAGTGTGCTCCTTTCCAGCTTTGTCGGGAAGAAAGAACTGAGATGCTGTGAGGAGGAAGATGATGCCCACTGTCAGGGCAGGTGTTCCTGCTTGGGGCTGGTTCTGCTGATGCTCTTGAGCTTGAGCACCTGGGAGTTACCTCCCTCAGAGTCTTTACATTGGGGCCCATAGCAAACCGGAGGAGAGTGGAGACCAGCTTCTTCCCAGAGTGTGGGGGTGTTTCTTTTTTCTTTTTTTTTTTTTTTAAGTAGATGGACACAATACTTTTGTTTATTTTTATGTGGTGCTGAGATGGAACTCTTAATCTTTAGATAGTTCTAGTGCAGATTGTGGGTGGGTGTGGCTAGAGGGGAGATGGGGCCTAAGCTGATTTTGCTCACTTCTGCCCTTTGTCCTCCATTTAGAAACTCCTCTCAAAACTCCTTCCAAACTGACCATGTTGGGCAATCTCTTTTCAGAAGCTCTCTTTCCCTTGGGACATTAGCAATTGCAGCTCTGCTGTCAGCCCTTTGAGTCCAGTCTTCAAGAAACCCTGCCCCTGAGGATGTCCCTTACAGAAACAGTGACTGTGCAGCACAAACTTGGGACTTTCACTAAACCCATATTCGCCTCATGGTACTATCTGAACTCAGACCTTGAGATCTCCAGGCCCCATGCCTCATTTTAGCTATGACTCCCCTTAGCATCTGACTTGGAATGGTTCTTTTAGCTATTACTCTCAGAGATACTAGAGTTATATGAAATGTATCTTCATGGCACTCTTTTAAGATATACATCTAAGTAAATTAAATAATAAAGTTTTAAAAAGTAAATATGTATTTTGAATGTTAGGTCTTAGAAATGGCTCAGAAAATGATTTTTTATTTGTTCTATTCAGATGTACGTGACAGCAGAGTGTATTTTGACATACGTTCATGGAGTATAACTTAGGATCCCGTTCTTGGGGTCGTGCATGATGTGGAGTTTCACTAGTTGTGTGTTCATATATGAACATGAGAAAGTTATGTTTTATTCATTCTACTGTCTTTCCTATTCCCATTTCCCTCCCTTCCCTTTATTCCCCTTTATCTGATCCAGTGAACTTCTATTCCGCGCTCCCCCCATGTATGTTAGCATTCACATGTCAAAGAGAACATTCAGCCTTTGAGTTTGGGAACTGGCTTATTTCACTTAGCATGATAGACTCCAGTTCCATCCATTTACCCACAAATACCATAATTTCACTCTTTCTGGGTGAGTAATGTTCCATTGTGTATACATATCACATTTTGTTTATCCATTCATTTGTTGAAGGGCAACTAGGTTGGTTCCATAACTTGGTTATTGTGAATTGGGCTGCTATAAACATTGATGTGGTTGCATCGCTATAGTACGCTGATTTTAAGTCCTTTGAGTATAAATCGAGGAGTGGGATAATTGGGTCAAATGGTGGTTCCACTCCAAATTTTTTGAGGAATCTCTATACTGCTTTTCAGAGTAGTTGCACCAATTCATAGTCCCACCAGCAATGTATGAGTGAACCTTTTTCCCCAAATCCTCACCAACATTTATTGTTACTTGTATTCTAGATAATTGCCATCAGAAAATATTTTATAATAAGTCATTTTACTTACAGTATTTTATCTTTTGCAGGAAAAAGCAGTTGATCCTAAGACACGTTTACTTATGTATAAAATGGTCAACTCTGGAATGTTGGAGACAATCACTGGCTGTATTAGTACAGGAAAGGAATCTGTTGTCTTTCATGCATATGGAGGGAGGTAAATGAACAAAATATGAAATCCTTTCTCCCCAGGATTAACAGATTTATACAAAGTCAGAGTTAACATTGCATGGCAAGTAAAATTATTTAAAAAGTATTATAGAAAATCTAGATGATATAAAAGGTATTCATTTTGTATTTAAGAGTTTTTAAATGACTTGGTCAAGTTCTTGTCTTTAGTTTTCTTAACTATTTAATTAACTGGTCTCCCTTTCTAGATAACACATATACATGATAATATATTGAATTATACTATTAAGTTCTAAAAATGAAGAGGGTACAAGTGAATGTTGAGGCTGGGAGTGTAACTCAATGAAGTCCCTGGGTTTGATCTCTGGCACCAAAAAAAAAAAGAAAGAAAGAAAAAGGAAAGAGTTTAACATTGGAGCTTACATTTTCAAGTTATGTGATCTGAAACAAGTTCCTAAACCTCATTAAAAAATTATATCTCACCTCATGGGATTTTTGTCAGGCTAAATGAGATCATGTTTGATAATATTGATATTAATTTTAGTCAGCATATATGTCCTCCTTTAAAGTTTGTTTCCCTCTTTATAAATTTCAACTGAGGATTTCCTGAGTCCAGGCAATATAAATAAATAATACAGATTATTTAAAAGTGAAAGATTACTTATGGTGGTGGATTAAAACTTGTAGAAAGGATTAAAGTGAAAAGTAGTCTTTATCTTTCTTACCCTTGCCCAATAGCTGTTTCTCCAAAAGAAACCACTAGTAACAGTTTTAAGTCTATAATTTTACAGAAATTTGTATGTGTTTGTCCGTTACTTTGCATATGCAAAAAGATCGTACTCTATATTCATGATCTTTTTTTAGCTAATATATATTGGACCTTTCTATATTGCTAGCCTGTACCACCCCATTTTTAAGAGTACATTCCATTACATATAAGAATATCCTTATACGTTAGTGTATCTTTGCAAATATGTCCTTAGACTAAATTACTAATAATGAAATTGCTGGTGCAAAGACTATGAATTTTTTCTTTTTCTTTTTTGGTTAAGCAGTGGAAGGCCTCACAAAATGAGGAGTATATGAATTTGTTCACTGTTTTGGCCCCTAGTTGGCTATTGTAGCAGTGGTGTTTCTTGACTTTTCTATATTAAAAAGTTAACAATTACAAAATCTTTTTTTTTCCAATGATACTTTGATATAATGAATATTTACTTTCCTTCTGGTGGTATTGGTATCATAATCTGTGTTTCTGCATTTAAGTTAGCAAATCTAGAAAGCATCAGTTTTGTACAACTGAAAAATGTTTTCAAAAACATATATAATGTGCTATATGTAATGAATTGCCATAAATTTTGCAACTCAAAATAATACCCTTCCAGCAGTTCAGGAATCTGAGGCAGGAGGATGGTGAGTTCAAGGCCAGCTTCGGCAACTTAGTGAACCTCTGAGTAACTTAGTGAGACCATATATTAAAATAAAAAGGGCTGTATATTTGGCTCAGTGGTAAACCCTCCCTGGATTCTATCTGTGGTACCTAACAATAACAACACCCATTTTCTCATAGTTCCTGCTGACAGGAAGTTCAGGCCTGGCTTATTCGGTTCTATGCTCAATTGGGTTCTCTGCTTACAGTCTCACAAGGCAGTCTTAAGTGTTGGCCTAGCTATGTTACTTTCTGAAACTTGGAGTCCTCTTCACTTGGCACCTTTTACTAGCAGTTAAAATGAGCAATGGTGGTGATTTGGACTTGGATTGTAGTGAAAGTGAAGATATGTGAGTTCCTACTCTTGTTGGCTATCAACTGGGGCTGGCTTGCTCTTAACTCCTGGCCTTGTAGATCCTCACCATGTGACCCCCTCACAGGCCCTCATAGTTCATGTAAAAACCAGCAGGAGAATCTCTTCCTTCATTCTGCTAAGATTTTGTCTAAATGTCACTTTTGCTATATAATGTAACCCAGTCTAGGGAGTGGCTGTCCAATTCCCTCAAGGACAGGGAGTTATTATATAAGGGGTGCAAAACTTGTGGGGATCGGCTTAAAATTCTTCCTTCTACAAAGCTCTTCTAGTTTCTGGCATTTTCCAGATGGTCAAGCCATTGACAATGTTTTTTTTTTTGTTGTTGTTGTTTATGGTTTGGGTGCTAAAGATTTAACCCAAGGCCTGGCACATGTTAAGCACGTACTCTACCACTGAGTTACAGCTTCAGTCCTGTAGTCAACAATTGCTCACATAGTAAGTTGTGTTATACTTTTCAGGTAGTAAAGTATAAAACATATTCTCTACACTCTCAAAGAATTTATGCCAAGGAGAGAGAACATTATAGCAGGAATGGTTATGGTCAATAAAAGGTAATTAAATAACAGAATGCCCAGTTATACAAGTGAGACCTCACTGCACGTAATAACAACAGAACAAGATCATTGCCAGGTAGATTCAGGAAAGGCATTGCAATAAAGTTATATCTCAACCTACATTTTAAAAATAGGCAAAACAAAACCAATGTTGAGTACAAAAAGTTATTTGTAGGATATATATAGTATACCATCTATAGATGTTTATTCATTGGACATTTATATACTTTTAAAGTTAGATAAGGATTGTGGTTCAGACAATAAGATTAGAAGGTACATGTGTGGAGGTACCGGGCTTATAGTAGGGTAGGGAGGGGGAGCATGGGAGGAATAGATGAATTCTAGATAGGACAGAGGGGTGGGAGGGAAAGGGAGGGGGCAGGGGATTAGCAAGGATGGTGGAATGTGATGGACATCATTATCCAAAGTACATGTATGAAGACACGAATTGGTGTCTTCAACCAGAGATATGAAAAATTGTGCTATATACATGTAATAAGAATTATAATGCATTCCACTGTCATTTATTTTTTTAAAAAACCAATTAAAAAAAAAGTTAGAGGAAGCTGGTGTTGTGGCACATGCCTGAAATACCAACTGCTTGGAATGCTATGCAGCAGGATTACTTGAGCCCAGAAGTTTGGAGCCAGTCTGGGTAACATAGCTAGACCCTGTCTATTGAAAAAAAAAGGGTGGGGGGATGTATAATTTGCTAAGAAATAAGGAAGTGTTGGGTTTTTTTTTTTTTTTTTTAACTAGGAGAATGATAAGATAAATCATATATTTAGACTCTTCTACAAATCTTCTAAAAGAAGTCTCTGGGTTGTTTGTTTGTTTTTTGGTGCTGGGGATTAAACCTAGGGCCTTGTGCATGCAAGACAGGCACTCTACCAACTGAGCTATATCCCCATCCCCCTTCTCTGGTATTTTTGATAGGGCCTTATGTACTATATGGTTAAACTATTCTAATGACAAAGAGTTTGTTTATCACCTCAAAATCTAGCCTTTTCTGTCTGTGATATCTTTAGATTCTTTGTATGTCCTTAATCTCTCTCCCTGAAAGTCACTCCGTCCATCCACCAATAGTTGAGCAGCTACCATGTACCAGGTCCTCTTCTAAGTTCTGAGGGTACAGCAATGAATGGTACAAGGAGGGTCCCTGCAGAGTGTGCTTCTCCAACACTCTTCCAAGACGATATTAAATAAAAATTTTCAGTTATGTGCGATGTCATAGTGACTGTTATAGTGATTCATTGACTGAATTTGATTAGTAGAATAAGAAGTGACACTTGAATGACACATCTAGGCTACCTCAAAGGTCAGGTTGAAGGACAGTCTAGACTAGAGAAAAGCTAGTGCTTAATGCTTTCAGACAGGTACAAGCTTAGGGTTTTTGAGATAAAGTCCGAAAGCCAGAATGGCTGGAGCACAGTATATGCAGAGGAGAGATGAGGCTGGAGAATTTGGCAGGGTTTGGTGTAGGCAGGATTGTGAACCAGGGCAATAATCTGCTGTTCATTTAACTGCAGTGGGAACCAAAACTGATTTTATTTTCGAAAGATGACTCAGGCTACTATGAGGAAAGAGCATTATAGTAAAAAGTAATTGTAGCAGTTGAAATGAGCAATGGTGGTGGTTTGGACTCTGGGTAATAGTGAAAGTGAAGATACAGGAGACAACTGTTGGTGTGTGTTTTGAAGGCAGAATAAAAAGTTTGTACCCTTTGGATATGGGAGGTCTCTTGGCTTGAACATCTAATTGTGTACTATTTACTGAGGCAAGACCCTAGGGAAGTGTAAGTTAAGGTAGCAATCATCAAGAGTTTTGTTTTGGACATGTAAAGTTGAAGATGCTGGCTAGACATCCAACCAAATGTTGTCAAATTGGCATTGGATAAATGAACCTGAAGTTCTAGAGGAACTAAGGACTGGGATGGAACTGTGGGTTTTATACATACAGAGATGATATTTAAAGCTATGGGCTATATACAATTGCCCAGAAGGAGAAGTGGGGTTTTTTAGAATCATTTGGAGGATGCTGACCTTTTAAGGCTAAGTGGAGGAGGACAAGGAATCAACCAGGAGAATAAGGCACAGATGAAGGTTGGTAGTTTGATTCAGATTGTTCTCTGGAAATACATTCCTTTCACTTCAGATTAATATCCCTTCAGATATTTAAAGGTAAATACTGCTCTCGTTTCATCCACCTCCTCTTATCCTCACTGCCACCACCATGACTTGGGCCCTTTCAGCAGCTCATAGTTGGAGTATGTCACAAGTCAGCCCCACACTCAAGCTTCTCCCCCCTCCCTCCCATCCTGATATTCTGGTTGCTTGATTGTGCGACTTTGAGAGTGTCGTGCTCAGGAGCCCTCAGGATTCCTCACTGCTTTGGGGATATGACTAGGCTCTTCATAGATCTGTCTTCCCCGCATCCCTTCAGCTCAGCTTCTTTCACTCCTCTCCAGCCTAGTCTTAACTACAGTGTTTAATATTCCTCAGATATATCCTGAGGCTTCTACCTCTGCTTTTGCTAATATCGTCAAGTCCTACCTGTTGTCCTGGTTCTGTTTCAGTGCCATTTGTGCCATGAAGCCTTGCTGCACTTTCCAATCCAAAGAGACCTGTCCATTCACGTGCTTCTTTGATTCTCTCCTGCCCTCCTTGCATACTTACTGGACAGGGACCCCTTCACACACCTTTATATCTGCTAGGAATGAAAGTTATTTTTTAAAAACCACTCTTTGTGTTGCTCCTATTGAATTTTGCCCCTAAGCCATCTCAGGTAGACTGTGTCCCATTTTAAAGTGCATATCTTTTCATTGCTTCTCAAGCTTGATTCCTTGGTCAATCGGGGACATTAAATGAAGAATATTTTATAATGGACTGTTCAAAACTGACTGACAATTTATTTGAAAGAAAACCAGCCAGGTACAGTGGCATGCTTCTGTAGTCCTGGCCCCTTGAGAGGCTGAGGCAGGAGGATTGCTTGAGGCAAGCCTGGGCAACATAGCAAGACATTGTCTCAAACAAAAATAAAAATCCCAAAACCCAAGTTTCTTAAGTTCTAACCTGAAGGCTTTAATAAATAAATAAATAAAAATTTGACCTTCTCAGAGAAGGTAGATCTACTTTAGTGTTATAGAATTTTTATTTTGTAATTGTTTCACTTGTGAACTGATAACTTGTACTGATTTAATTTTTCTTCTCCACTTAGCATGGAAGATGAAAAGGAAGATGGTAAAGCTATACCTACAGAATGTGCCATCAAGGTATTTAAAACAACCCTTAATGAGTTTAAGAATCGTGACAAATATATTAAAGATGATTTCAGGTTTAAAGATCGCTTCAGTAAACTAAATCCACGTAAGATCATCCGCATGTGGGCAGAAAAAGAAATGCACAATCTCACAAGGTAAAGAAAATCATTGTGCTAGAAGTAACCTTGGGTAATTGCCTTTTAGTGTGAGGACTACTAGCCAGGCAAAAAGTCCATGCTTTCTCTTATATTCATTTATAGAAATAATGAAAAGCCTTGAAATTCTAGTGCTTCTGAGGTTATATTTCTATGTATGTAACTGGAATTCATACTTTCAGGATAAAAAAGTCACTTTCTTTCCCCAGTGACATTTGAGGAAAATATTCTGCCTAGACATTTTATCACATTTGAATTGTCTTTGAATTATAAACTGTCTAGCTTCCTGTTAGGCTTAGTACAAATAATGATTTCCCTTTTTGTTTGGGAAAATGTTGTTTATTATTCTAATTTGTTAATTTGTTGGGGTTAGGATCTTAACCAATCAAATTGATTTTCCTTTCATTTATTAGACTTAGTTCTCAATTTCTAAGCAGTTTATTTTCTATCAAGGAATTTGTTTCATTCAACCAAGAAATTAAGTTCCCTATTAAATATTTTCCCATTAATTAAATCTTCCTATTAATCTATAGAAAACTTAATTTTGGTTCTTTTCTAAAAATGTTTGGTTTCAAAAGCAATTATCCACATTTACTAGTTGCAAAATTCTTCTACTTACAGTTTTCAAGTTGAATAAATATCTTAGGTGGTTTTGCTGCTGCTCTGATCCCATTTCTATACAGCTAAGCTCTCATCCCTGCATTTCTCACTTTGTCAGCAGCTATCATAATCTTTAGTGTGAATTCAAAGACCTTTTGTGACATGAAACTTGACCATCTCTATAACTTCACAGATTGCCCTTCCCTGTCCTCACAAATCCAGCTATGTTGACTAATCTGCATTCCCCAAATGGACTGTGCTCTTGAATGTCTCTGCATTTTCTCATAGTATCTTAATATGGTCTTCTTGCTCCCCTACTCTTTTAAAAAGCCTGTGTGCTCCTGTAGTGCCCGCTCACATCTTTGCCAACATATGTATCACACTTCCCTCTATTAACCTCCTCATGTGGCTGTTACTTCTACCACTCCATGGGTTTCCTATGGACAGAGGCTCTCTCTTAGTGTTTTTGTGTTCCCATGTTGCTAGGGTGGGACATAGTGCCACCTCGTTGCAGGCCTGTGTTAGGTGTTTGTTAAATAAATGACATACTTTCTCCTTTTGATCTTTGCATTCTTAATTATTTCTTTCTGTGTAGAATGCAGAGAGCGGGAATTCCTTGTCCAACAGTTGTACTGCTCAAGAAACACATTTTAGTTATGTCTTTTATTGGCCATGATCAAGTTCCAGCCCCTAAATTAAAAGAAGTAAAGCTCAGTAGTGAAGAAATGAAAGACGCCTACTATCAAACTCTTCATGTAAGTTGTGTCTTTAAAAGCACTCACATACTGCTGACCTTCTGTCTCAGAGTGGGGATCCCCTTTACTACTGAGCTGTATCCTTAGCTCCTTTTATTTTTTGAGACAGGTTCTCACTAAGTTGCTTAGGGCCTTGCCACGCCTGGCCTTAAACTTAGAATCCTCCTGCCTCAACCTTCCGAGTTGCCGGGATTATAGGCGTGTGCCACCATGCCCAGCTTCACACACTAACTTTTAAAAACATTTTTTTCTAGCCTAGTGTGCTGGTATACCCCTGTAGTTTCAGCTAGTTGGGAAATTGAGGCAGAAGGATCACTTTTGAGTCCAGGAATTGGAAGCTAACCTGGGCAACATAGGAACCCCCATATCAAAAGAAAAAAGAAATCGTTCTCTGAATTAAAAAAAAAAAAAAAACCTTCTTCAAACAGTATTATTTAAAGGTGATATTAAGGGCAAACTACAGTTTGTAAAGGAATGTTAACATCAAAGAGTTATTTTTACACTGATATTTGGTATCTTGAGTAGTTCTAGAAAACTTAAGAGACTCGTGGAGCAAGAGAAAGCTTCATTGTTGACATTAGTGATATACAGCATGAAGCTGTTTTTCTCAAAACTACCTTAATATTCATGTTACTAGACTTAGTAGGTAAAGTGCCTCCTTAGTGTGTATGTCTTTTTGAGAGTTCTGGCTCTGAAGGAGGGACCTGTGGGTATGGCTGGGAAATAAGAAGTTGAATTGGTCTCACTATAAGAAAGTGATGATGAAAATTGAAGGTAGTAGGGAATGCAGGCACATGTCAAAACTCTTAAGGGAGTTAGTCATACTTGGGATATAGTTGAGGCCTTTTACCTTAAGAAAATGCTTCTATACTGTTGTGATTCCTCTGTTTTTCTAATTGAACACTGGCAAAACTTATGTGCCTTTTGCGTAGTCTTTGTATGGAGACATCATGTCATGCAGCAATTGATCTGAATATGAAAGTGTTAATTGAAAATAATTTGTGAAGGTGTACTAGAAAGATGAGCTACCTTTCCCTGCCTCCAATAAGAGAAGAGTGAAAAGAAAATCAAGCCATTTTTCTGGATTCTTTGGGACATGGAGTGGTTGGTGATTAAATTGATGATAAACCTTTGTTATTTAATTTTATTTAGGCTAGAAAACAAATACATAATGTTGGGTTCTACTACAAGGCTAGGAATCACTATCAATAATGAATATACTGTGCTACTTAATTTAAAAGAGTATCTCTTTTCTAACATGTTTGGAAGGAAATTACCTTTCCTGTTTATACTCATAGAGGGATATTTGTCTTTTTATAAAGGGAAGTAGCTTCCCTTATTCCCCTGATTATTGACTGCAGACACAACTGCCATCTTACCTACATGAGAATCCAAATCTGACCTTTGGTCTCCTGATCTTGGTATCCCAAGGGCGAGGAAATAACAAGTTACTCTCCATTGTTTCACTGTTTCTTCACTATCTAAATGACAGCAAAATTCTAGTCCTAGATTACACAAAGTAAAGAGGAAATAAGTTTTTTTGGACTAGGACTGTAACTCAGTTGTAGATCATTTACCTGGCATGAGTATAGCCTTGGGTTTGATCCCCAGCATCACAAGAAAAAAAGAAAAGAAGTTTTATAACCTTGTTTTGTTTTTCTGGAAGATATTGGTTGCTGTACACATTTTATCTATGTAGATAAATTAGAATTAGTTTTCTAAATGTTTGCCTTTCTTCTCCCAGTTGATGCAGCAGTTATATAATGAATGTACACTTGTACATGCCGACCTCAGCGAGTATAACATGCTGTGGCATGCTGGAAAGGTGAGGAGAACATTGTGTTAAAATTCAGATTTAATTACCTGGTGTAAATTATTGAATGTAAATACATCAGTGTGCTCTCTATTTAAATAGGTCTGGTTGATTGATGTCAGTCAGTCTGTAGAACCAACCCATCCTCATGGCCTGGAGTTCTTGTTCCGTGACTGTAGGAATATTTCACAGGTAGGTGTGTAACCAGTGTGTCTTTTTTTGTAGATTGTAACAGATTTAAATATTTTTACTACTCAGATGAGTAAGTGATGGCCATACTCTTAGAAATTGAAGGAAGGGATATTGGCTGCCTTTAGAATATGAATATAAAGATCAGGGCTAGGGTAGCTCAATGGTAGAGCACTTGGCTTAGAATGTGTGAGTCACTACATGTGTCTCAGCACTGCATATAAATAAAATAAAAGTCCATTGGCAACTAAAAGAAAAACATTTTTAAAATCAATTTATCAGATTTGATTTTTAGCAGATTTTAATTCTGTGCCTCACATTTGAGCAAAATTTCCAAGAGATAAGTTTTGGTTTTGGCTCTTACTATTCAAGCAGTTGAGTAGACATTTAATGTGTGCATCACACTTAAGAAGCTGACATACAGTGAGAGTCTCCATACGTACTGCCGTTACTGTTGTCATGAAAAGGAGAACAGTCTCCTTAGTAGGACAGTGTACGGTCACTATCACTGCAAAGCAAAGTAAAAGGATTGGAAGGAAGCACAAAGTTGGGTCACGGTTGTTTGCCATTTCTAAGGGATATGAGTTGTTAGCAACAGGTTTAGATAGGAATGATCTCTCTAAAGGACAGAATAACTTCATTTTGGAAACGACCTCTGAGCCTGCTTGAAATTTTTAATTCAGGAGATTTAGTGCATGTTATTATATCTACACATTCAAAGCAGTGCCAAACAATTTTATATAGACCATTTTTATAGCTGAAGAAGATGCAGTGTGACAAACGAAATCTAAGAGATGAAATGAATATGTAGAGGACGAAATCAAGGAGAACCTGAGTATAGTTAAACTTGAAGTGGGAATATCAGTGTCTGAAATATGGGATTGTGGCTCAGTGGTGGAGCGCTCGCCTAGCGCGGGTGGGACCCAGGTTCGATCCTCAGCACCACATAAAAATAAAGCATTGTGTTGTGTCCATCTACACCTAAAATAAATAATATTTTTTTTTTTAAAGAATTCAGTGGTGTCTTACAAGTATACTGTTTCGTTTATAAGAGAATCGTGTCTTTTACTGATGTTCTTACATTTTGTTACTAGTTTTTCCAGAAAGGAGGAGTAAAGGAAGCCCTTAATGAACGGGAACTCTTCAATGCCGTTTCAGGCTTGAATATCTCAGCAGACAATGAAGCTGATTTCTTAGCAGAGGTAAGTGATTACATTTCTTTTTCACCTTGCTGGTGATGAAAAGATGCATAGAGGGGATAACAGAAACCCAGAGCTAATTTTATGCTCTCCTCCTTCAAAACAAAATTGAGACTTTTTTCCCGTTGAGATGTTGTTCTCAGTCTTTTTGAGGCCTGAAACTTAGCATAAACATATAGCAAAATACTTCTTCAAGGAGTTCAGTTTTGGTTAAGATGAACAAGTATTTCTAGTTTAGGCCTATTTTCCTTACTTTGTGAGTGAGGAAATTGGTGCACATTCTATTAAGAGCAGGTACCTGCTCTTAATAGAACACCAGAAGTTAGATGTCATCATCCCTGGAAATATTCTTTTATTAAAATATCAGTTACCAGCCAGGTGCTGTGGTGCACACCTGTAGTCCCAGTGGCTCAGGAGGCTGAGGCAGAAAGATTGCAAGTTCAAAGCCAGCCTTAGCAATTTTTTTAGCAAGGTCCTAAGCAACTTATCAAGACCCTGTCTTAAAATAATAAAAAATAAGAAAAAAAGAAAAAGGGGCTGGGGATATGGCTTAGTGGTTAAGTACCCCTGGCTTCAATCCCTGGTACAAATATATATATTATATGTATATATATAATATAATATATGTGATATGATATATTGTAATATAAATATTATATGTAAAATATATATGCTATACATATAGTGTGTATATATGTAATCAGTCACTGAAGCAGGTAAGCAAACAGAACTCCTTTTAGAAGATTGCTCAGAATTGAACCAAAACTAAAAAGTGAAACAGTAGCTAATGATTCTCAACATTTTACCAAAGCAGAGAACGATTACACAGTCTGCTCCAGAACTCCCTAGTATGACTTGAATTTGGCCACTCTCTGCTGGAGCCTCTGGCTACAAGAGGAGTGCCAGAAAGATGGTAAATTGCGGCATACTAGCACAAGATAATAGCTCAGTAAGTAGGTGTTAGTGTTTTTTACAAATGTTGAAAATTCCTTTTTCTGTTCCTGAAAAGCTTTATGGAGTGCACAATAAGACCTATCATATTCCAGTTACTAGCTTCATAAATATATGCAGTATTGTCCCTGGGAGTGTAGTCAAGTAAAAACATATCTGTATATGTACCTACATGTGTGCGCGCGTGCGCACACACACACACACACACACACACACACACTCTAATTCTAATTCAAGGCCAGCATCAATAGGAATGATTCAGTATTAAGAGAGTGAAAATACTGCCTTCATCTAAAGTATGATTTCTGCCAAGTAGGAATTTGACAAATGAATTCATTGTATTGATTTTGTAGATAGAAGCTTTGGAGAAAATGAATGAAGATCATGTTCAGAAGAATGGAAGGAAAGCTGCTTCATTTTTGAAAGATGATGGAGACCCGCCAGTGCTATATGATGAATAGTACCTGCACCCACTGCTTTCTTTGTCAACACAATGGTGATTGTCTGCTGCAATAGCTAATGAAGTTGTGGGTGACTTGACGTACCAAAACAAGGAGGGGTGAACAATGGTGCTTCTGTGCTTTCCCCCTTGTAACCCATGTGCCAGATGTGTGGAATTTTTAGCTAAGCATTGAGAGAATAAAATGTCACTACCTCTCATCTTATGAACAGGATAATATAATTCTTTAACAGCTGTAGATCATCTAGTTGAAGGAAACTGAATTTTACATGACTCATGATATAAAATGTTTTGATGAGAAATTTTAAAACTAGGTAACATTTCTAAATATGGGAAGGAAAGGACAGATGTGTTTACAAGGGAGGTTTTGTGACCACACCTTTGCGATATTCACCTTCCTGTTTTGTGTTGCATTTTTGCTCAATTATTTTATCAGCCTAAAATTAGCCTTTCTCAATTCTTCCATATTTTGACCATGATTCTAAAAGAAAGTGTCTTCTCCTTAGTGAGTATTACAAATGGAGATTACAAATGGCCTATTCCTACTAGCCATTCTGGTTTCAGAATGGCTAGTAGGAATAGGCATGAGCAATGTAGTTTTTATTGGTACATCTTGAAAATGAACAGAATGCTACTTTTCCCATGCTCATAATCAAGAAAAGCATCATAGGTTTCTAAAAGAGACAAATATATGAGAATTTCTTTATCAACCAAAATTTTAAATTTAATTTTCAACTTTTCTACATTTAGGTTAAAAGGTTGGGATATAACTCACAGCATGGCTGCTCTACATTTATAATGAAGATGTAAATTATTTAGAGGGACAGAATATGACTTAACTATACTTGCTATATTTTAATGAAATCAGTGAAAGTTCAGATTACATTTCATTAAAACCATATACTTATTGATTATTGATTAATTTTGAGAAAAATAACTAGAGATATTAAAGGATGAAAAATATGTATAAAGTAAGTCAGATACCAAACAAACCAACTAATTTGAGCTGCCTATTAAAACACTTTTAATAGTTTTTAGCAATGGCTACACACTGCCTGTTTTTTTTTTTTTTTTTTTTTTTTTTTTTAAGAGAAAAGCAATCACAGTACTGGAAAAGTACTTTGGCTATGTTAGGATTGAAGTTTATTAACTACAACATAATCATTCCTCCAATTACTGAAGTTACACTGGAACCAGTAAAGACCCAAACTTTCTGTCCAGTAGTAGAAAGTAAAAATCTAAACATTATTTACATTTAGAAGTTTTTCTTTTAACATTATTTTAAAATGCCAAATATGTTCTTTCTAGAAAAATATTTATTTTTGTTTCTGTTATATAGCTTTTAATTGCATTTCAGAGAAGTGTGATTTGGGGTAGGCTTATATTTCTGAAATGTTTACTACTCTGAAATAAAGGTTTAGATCACTGGCAATTATTGGCTTTACAGAAATTTCAGAGAACTAATTTTTGAAATAATCATTTAAAACTTTGTTTTCTGACATACTGTTTGACAAAAAGCAGCAAACCATTGCTTGGAGTGTGCTGTGAACATGCCTTTTAAGAAATTAAAAATGCAGAGATCATTTTAGAATTGTTTTTTTGTGTGGTTTCTTCCCGTTCCTTCTATTAACTTATATCCTGGCACCAAATTACTATTTTTATATACAATTCAAGAATACTGTTTTTTAAGTAAAAATTTTCCCCTTCAACTCATATTTTAATTTTACTCTCAACTGGTCTACTTTATATTACAAATAGGATTTCCCCTCCCTCTTATGGATCAGGGAGTAAATATTTCACATAGTGGAAAATGTTGGTTTTACTATAAAATTCAATACAAAAAAATACACATAAATATATATAAAAATGGAAATAGGGATATTTTACCTCACCATTAATGGAAGTGGATATAAATAGGTATAAAATAAGTTATCAACAAGGATGACTGTAAAGAATTTTTATTTCAATAAAATAATTCATTGACAGTTTCTTCTATAATTACAAAAAAGATTTTTTTCTGCTTACCAAAAATAATGCAAATTGACTTGAATTTAAATATTACAGAAATTTAGAAATGTTAAAAAATCCCTTGATTTCCAAAATCTACTGTTAATAGTTTGGCATACATCCCTGCCAATTTATTTTTTACCCTCAGCATGTTATTTTCTCTTTATAAAAACTCTTCAAACAAAAATTGGGATGAAGCTGATGGGGAAATGTTGAACAGCGTGGATGCCCTTAGGAAGATGGAGGAACCAGAGGTCCTGAGATGTGGTCAAGGGGATGGATGCATTTCTTACTGCTCACTCAGGCTCTGACCATCACAAGAGACTGTGATGAAAATTGTAATTCCAAGCCTTTTTTCAGCACTTTAGAAGTGGGGCTGGGGGGAAGCTCATCTGATTTTATTTTCAAACCTTGATACTTAAGTTTATGAAAAAATATATTTTTCTTTTAAAACTTTACAGGGATTTCATAAAGAATAAGTTTTCTAAGTTTATGCTTAGTCATATCCATTTACTAGGTTGAAAGCCTCTAATTTTTTTCTTTTGTTTTTCAATTTCCAATTCAAAAATAATAGGATTTTTTTTTTTTTTTTTTTTTTTTTTTTTT
>NW_025999990.1:40920347-40952811 GCF_001458135.2 Marmota marmota marmota | reverse complement strand
TTTTTTTTTTTTTTTTTTTTTTTTTTTTTGTACCAAGGATTGAGCCCAGGGGTGCTTAACCACTGAGCCACATCCCTAGCCCTTTTTATTTTTAACTTTTAGACAGGTTCTTGCTAAGTTGCTTTGAACTTGCGATACTCCTGCTTCAGCCTCTTAAGCTGCTGGGGTTATAGGTGTGCACCTGGCAAAAGATTATATTTGGAAGAGCATGACTAGACTTTAAAACTTTCTCAAATGTAGCTAGCTTTTTGAGAGTTAAGATAAAATATAGGGGGCTGGGAGTGTGGTTCAGTAGTAGAGCATTTCCCCAGCATGTATGATGTTGGGGGTTTGATTTCCAGCATTGTGGAAAAAAATAAAATGCAGTAGATAAGAAAGCAAATGGAGGGGTAAGGTGGGGGTATTCATTACAGAATAAATGCGTGAGCAACTACTTTTAGCTCTATGAACTTAATGCTTTTTGATATGAAAAGAACACTTGAACAGAATACTTGACAAAAAGAATGAACAGTATTTGGGGAAAGCCTCAAATGAGCCAATATTTATGAAAAATGTGGAAAACAACAAAAAGGATTTTTAAAGTTAAATCCAAAGCTTGAAGAACTATGTCCATTGTTTGAAGTATTTGGTGTGTTATTAAATAACAAAATAGCTATTCATCTATTTAATCTTAAGTTGTATCATATTTATAAAAACCTAAGAGCCTGCAATAGCCCAAATGTGTCCTCTACAAATGTATATGTTGAAGCTCCAACTCCTAATGGGACTGTATTTGGAGGTAGTTACCCCTTATATTATGAGTTGGACAGAATAGTAAATCATGCCAATGTGACAAGGCAAGGGGGGTTGGCTAGAGTGGTTCATGGTGGAGAAGCGACTAGGAAGGTTTAACAAGGTGAGCTTGTACAGATTCTTCATCTTTGCCTCATCTCTGGATGTACAGTCAATATACAGGGATGTCTTTTTCTCTAGGTAGAGGGTGGCACCTTCCATGTAGAAGTTTCATCTGCTTTTAGGAAGGTCAGGGCTGTCCTTCCTGTATCTGCTGTTTTATTTTTAAGTTTCTTTAATAATCAATGTGTGAGGGTGGCATGTCTTGGGCTGGCATGTTCTGTACCCCTTCACATGACTGTTGGCTCCAGGCCTGAATTTCTTGCTGGCTGTTGGCAGGAGATGTCAGTCCTTAAGGTAGCAGCCTCTACAAGAGCCCCGCATGCATGCTCTTGCCACATAATAGCTGGTTCCCCCAAAAGCCATTTATCCAAGAAACAATAAGATAGGAGTCAGTGTCACTTATCACCTATCCCCAGAAGTTTTACTGTTATTTGTATAATATCCTACTGGTATACAGGTCAGCCCTCTTCATCATAGGAGGGGGCCACACAAGGACGAAGTACGAAGAGGCAGGAATCATTGAAGGCCATAATGGATGCTGGCTACCCCTATATCCAAAACTGTACAGCCATCACCTCATCAACTCCTTCCCTCTCCCCCAATTTATTTTTCTATAGAACTTACTCCTATTTAATACATTTTACTCAACTCTATTTCTACCCGCTACATTATTAAGCCCCATGAGAGCAGGAATTTTTTCCTGTTTTATTCATTGCTGTATCCCAAGTATTACGATGGTGCCTGGCACATTTGAGTAGAAGCTCCAATGTATTTTGAATATATGAAAGGTTTATTATAGCTATATTGGCTCAGAGGCTAAAACTGGGATAGAAATTACATTGATTTCTGAGTTTCTAATAACTATCCACAAAGGAAATAGGCTTTGTGGCAGGACATGAGCTCCTTATTACCTAAATTGTTAACACAGGGGCTGGATGATCTCAATGGTGGGTTTGTTACAGATGAGTACGAAGGAGTTGGTTGGGTGGGTTAATTTTTGTGGAACTTTCTGTATCTTCAGTTACCCTTACAGCAACAACAAAAATCCACCTCTATCCTTTAGGGTCCCACCAACTGGATCCAAGAATTGAATCAACATAGGTTAGGTTAACAGGAGAAAAGCATACAAACTTATTTAATACAGGTTTTACATGGCACTGGAGCCCTTGTAAGGAAACAAAGGCCCAAAGAAGCAATTAAAGTCAGTTACTCATATACTGAATTAGAGTAGTCATGAAGAAGCAACTAAATTATATGGGAAGGCTTAAAAGATGAGATTTTTTTTTAAAAAGTGTCAGCCCCCACAACAAGGTGTGTGCATTATTCTTTTGGTCTTGATTTCTCATCTTTGAGGATAAAGATACTTTTCTTCTAGTACAGTCAGGGCAATTTTTGTATGCAAATTAAAAAAAAAATTTTACTTATCAGTGGACTTTATTTTATTATTTATATCCAATGCTTCATACATGCTAGGCAAGCACTCTACCACTGAGCCACAATCCTAACCCCTCCACCTTTTTTTTTTTTTTTTTTTTTNTTGGAATTGAACTCAGGGGCACTTTAACACTGAGCTACATCCCCAGCTCTTTCTCTTTATTTTGAGACAGGTTCTTGCTAATTTGCTCAGGCCTCCCTGAATTGCTGAGGCTGGCCTGGAACTTGTGATCCTCTTTGTTGGATATGGAAAATGACAAACCCTGAGATAATGTGGCCTGGGAGAGGGAATGAGGGAGAACACAACACATTGATCCTTTCTCAATACTTTCTTTCCCAGTGACAAGACAGGTCCTGGGGAGGATATATCCATCAAGTCTGAAGTGACAGTCTCTGGGAAGAGGCCAAAGCATTGATCCTTCCCTAAACCAATCCTTTCCCAGATACTGACCGCTGACCCCAGAACCCCTCTCATCTCACCCAGTAAAACAGACCCCAAATTCCTGAGTGCCCAAACTGACACGCTAATTAGTTAAGTCACCTCTCAGTGTAACCTCTATAAGTGTACACTCCCCTTTGGTCTGTGGCTCATTTTCCACCATGAAATTGGGTCCATCAGAGGCATCACTCCATTCCTGAATAAAAACTGTGTTGATCCATGAAGTTTGCATCCAACCCGGTCCTTTTGTACTAACACTCTTGCCTCAACCTCCTGAGTGGCTGGGATTTCAGGTGTCCCCGCAACATACCCAGCTTTAAAACAATGTTTTGTTCAACACTCAGCCTCTGGGTCATTGCTCTCAGAACAGCACATTCCTCTGAGCAAAGTGGCAGCAAGTGTCAGATGGTCTTTTCTCTAGGATCCTGGTTCTCAGATTCTGACTGCCTTGGAAGCTCGCCAATGCCTTCACAAAAGGTAACGGAACAACTTTTATGATAAATGAAAACTAAGATACTAATTAATTTGCTAATTATTTTTCCATATTCTAATGTTTTTAGGTTCCAGGTGAACTGAAAACTATTGAAGAATCATGAGAAAATCTTCTATTTTAATAGTTAATTAATTGTTCATTTTTTTTAAACAAGTGATAGAGAATTTTGACCTTGATACTTGAGACATTTTCTTTCAAATGGCCTAGTGGCCAAAGATTATATTTATTCTTCTATAGACTTATTCTCTGTAGCTCTATAATGAATATTCATAATATTGTTTAAAGCAGCAATAGTTTTGTTATTTTTTTCCTCCTCCAGTACTGGGGATTGAACCCAGGGGCACTCTACCATGAACTTCATCCCCAGGGTCTTGCTAAGTTACCAAGGCTGACCCTCAGACTTGTGATCCTCCTGCCTCAGCCTGCCCAGCAACTGGGATTACAGTCTTGTGCCACCATGCCCAGCAGCAATCAGATCTTAAATACTATTTATTAACTTTGAATTTTAGGGTTGATTTGTACACAGGGTACTGAATTTATATTTATTATAATTTAATAATGTGTATTAGCTAGGGTTCTCCAGTGAAATAGACCACTACGATAATACACACATACAAAGTCATGTGTCACATAATGACATTTCTGTCAATAATGAAATACATATACAATGGTTGTCCCATAAGATGACATTGCCTAGTAATGTCATAGCTGACTTAATATGTATAAACATACTCCATGATGTTTGTACAATGATGAAATTCCCTAATGATGCACTTATCATACATGTCAAGTGACTATGTATAAGGAATTGGCTCATGTGATTATGGCAGCTGACATGTTCCAATATCTGCAGAATGAATTGGCAAATTGGAGACTCAGGCAGGTTTAGTTTCAGTTCAAATAGAAGGGCCTAAGAATCAAGAGAGCCAATGATGTAGTTCTGGTATAAAGGCTTGAGACCCAAGGAGAGCTGACATTTCAGTTTGAGTCTAAAGACAGGGAAAAACTGATGTCTGAGCTCAAAGGTCATCAGGCAAGAAGAATTCTTCCTTTCGGAGGATGATCAGCCTTTTTGTTCTATTCAGGATCTTCAATAGATTAGATGAAGCCCACTGACATTAGGAAAGGCAACCTTCTTTGCTCAACTACTGATTTAAATGTTAACCTCATCCAAAAACACCCTCAGAGAAACACGTAGAATAGTGTTTGACTCTATGTCTGCGTACCCCCATGGCCCAGTTAATAGACACATAGAATTGACTGTCGTCATAAGATGTAAAAGCAAGTTAGGAGGAGGGAAGAAAGAGGAAAGGGAAAACTGGTGTAAGTACTCTCATTTCCCAATTTTACAGAGTGGAGACTCACTAAAACTTTCTAACAGTGATAAATAAAAAAATGGAAGTCAAAACCACAGTGGTGCATGACTGTAATTCCAGCAACTTGAGAGGCTAAGGCAGGAGAATAGTAGGTTCAAGGCCAATCTCAGCAAATTGGGGAGGCCAGAAGCAACTTAGTGAGACTCTGTCTCCAAATAAAAAATAAAAAGGGCTGGGGATATAGCTCAGTGTTAAAGCACCCCTGAAATTCAATCCCTAGTACCCCCCCACACACAAAAAAAAAAAAAAAGGAAAGAAAAAGAAAATGGAAGTCAAGGTGTAGTATATAAAGTTATGTTAGTTAACTTTTTCATTTCTCTGACTAACTTACCTGATAGGAACAACATAGAGGAGGGAAAGTTTATTTTGGGCTCAGTTTCAGAGGTTTCAATCTATGGTTGACTGACTCCATTGCTCTGGACCCAAGAGAAGGCAGAACATCATGACGGAAGGGTGTATGGAGGAGTGCTGCTGTGTTCATGGCTGACCAGGCAGCAGAGCAAGAGGAAGAGGGCTCATGGAAAATTCAGCCTTCCAGGGCACATCCCCAGTGACCCATCTCCAGCTATGTATGCCCACCTGCCTACACTCACCACCAGTCAGTCTGTTCAAACTTGGATGGACCAATCAGGTTATGGCTTTCATTACCTAATCATCTTACCTTTGAATATTCCTGCATTAATACAGGAAATTCAGGAGGGCGCTTCATATTCAAACCACAACATTATGCAAGTAAATATTAGAAGAAGTAAAAATACAACTAACAAAAATTAGAAATATAGGAGGAAAGGAGATGAGAGATAGATCCATGTGCTAAATTCCTCATCTTATTTTTTGTAGAAGGTAACAAACAACAGATACTCTGTGAAGCTGATAAAACAATACATATACAAGAGTCATGCTGTGACCATCAGAGCTGAAATGAGAAATTGATTACAACGGCTTCTTCAGGGTTGTGGTAATGAGTATTTGAGGGACAGAGGGGAATTGTCCTCTGTTTGATATCTTTCTATACTATTGGAATTGTTTTAACCCATATGAATTTCTGTAATTACAATATGGCATTATTTTTTTAAGAGAGAGAGAGAGTTTTTTAATATTTGTTTTTCAGTTTTCGGTGGACACAACATCTTTATTTTTATGTGGTGCTGGGGATCGAACCCAGTGCCCTGTGCATGCCAGGTAAGTGCGTTACAGCTTGAGCCACATCCCCAGCCCCTGTATGTTACTTTTAATTCTTTGGATTTTGATAATTATTAGTTGGTTTGGGGAGCCATTAAGCTAGACAATCTCAGAAATATCTTGGATCTCAAACTCTCCCATGAACTCCCTGGCAGAGTTCACGGGCCGGAGCAAAATGGTGCCTACCGGTTCTTCCGTGGGTTTAAATGTGAAAAAAACAAAAACAGATTTTTCAATGATTTTCCAAAACAACTAAGAGAATGATGTTTTAAGGTTGTTTAATGAATCATTTTTTTTAAATGCATTTTTTTATTACTAATAAAAGTGAATTTTAAATACTAAACATTTGGATGATTCTTATTTCTAATATGAACTTTTGCCTCTGAAAATCAGTTCAGGAGCTGAGAAAAGCATGTCAGCAATGAAAAGAAACCAAAACAGATTAATCTTCACATTCTTTCTTCAATTTGATGTTTAGAGAAACACCAGAAACATTATCTGTTACATAAAGAACTGAAATCTGCCTAAGTGGCAAAGGAAATCCAAAGAAAGAATCTTCTGAGAACAGAAGTAATTTTCAGGCCAGAAGGGCACACAATATAAAGGAAATTCTCACCTAATTCAAGTTCTGGGCTATCACTGTGAATTCCACACTGATATTAGGCTGTTAAAAATTTGAGTCCTGGTAACAGTTGGAACCTCAAAGTTTCAGAAATGACTTCTGATCCATTTTTTAGGACTATTTTCAGAGTTTTGATTTTGATCAAAGAAATGACAACTTTAAAAAAACTGGGAAGAATAAGGAATTCTATATGGGCATGGGGCCAATAATCAAATGGTCAAATGGTCTGTAATGCAAAAAAGAAAAAGAAAAAAGTTTGTCACAGAGACCACTCAGAGGGGCTACAAATTGGTTCTGGCTCTTTGGGATTCTGCACAGCCAGCAGTCACTTCCCAGGGGCTTCACTATCTCCAGGGTCCACAACCAATGTCAAGATCACTGTGCAAGACCTCTCACCTTGGCAGTGTGTTATCTGTTCAGGCTGCCATGACAAAGTACCACAGCCTGGGTGGCTTAAACAACATTTATTTTCTCACAGTTTTGGAGGTTGGCAGTCCAGCATCAAGATGTCAGCGGGCTGATTTCATCTGAGGCCTCTCTCTCTGGCTTACAGATAACCATCTTCTTGCTGTGTGTTCACAAGGGCTGCCTGGTAGCCTGTGTGTTTTATGTCCTAATCTCATTTTTTGGGGGGTGGGGTACCAGGGATTGAACTCAGGGGCACTTAACCACTGAGCCATAACTCCAGCCCTATTTTGTATTTTATTTAGAAACAGTGTCTAAGTGCTTCACTTTTGCTGAGGCTGGCTTTGAACTCGTGAACCTCCTGCCTCAGCCTCTGGAGCCACGGGGATTACAGGTGTGCACCACCAAGCCTGGCTATCCTAATCTCTTTTAATAAAAACACCAGTCATATTGAATTAGGGCCTGCCCTAAAGAACTCATTTTACCTTAATTATCTCTTTGAAGACCCTATATCCAAATACAGATGCATTCTGAGATACTGGGGGTAAGACTTAAGCATATAAATTTGGGAAGACAGTTTAGCCTATAACATTCAAACAGATAATGATGAGGCTTGTAGTCCTAAAACAAGCTCCACAAAAAATCAATCCTGGTTCTTAGTGAGGGAACCCCCCCACCAACACACACACCCAATCCTGCCCAAATCAACTGAACCTAATTCTCTGTGAAGAAGAATGAGATAACTAGCATTGAAAGGAGGCAGTAGTTATTTCCCTCCCCTGGGTTAAGTGTGACGGACACACAAGCACACTGCCCTGCTCCCCACTGAGCTCGATAGACATTCCCATAGGGGTCATGTTCAAAATATGTTCTTAGGCAAAGTCTAATGAGTTCTCCTATAAGCCTCTTTTTTATGTAAATTTTTTATTTATATATGATAGGAGAATGCATTACAATTCTTATTACACATATTGAGCACATTTTCATATCTCTGGTTGTATACATAGTATATTCACACCAATTCGTGTCTCCATACATGCACCCTGGACAGTAATGATCATCACATTCCAACATTAATTACCCCATGCCCCCTCCCCTCTCCTCCAACCCCTCTGCCCTATCTAGAGTTCGTCTATTCCTCCCATGCCCCTGCTCCCTATCTCACTATGAATCAGCTTCCTTATATCAAAGAAAACATTTGGCATTTGGTTTTTTGAGATTGGCTAATTTCACTTAGCATTAACTTCTCTAACTCCATCCATTTACCTGCAAATGCCATGATTTTATTCTCTTTTATTGCTAAGTAATATTCCATTGTGTATATATGCCACATTTTTTTATCCATTCATCTGTTGAAGGGCATCTAGGTTGGTTCCACAGTTTAGCTTATTGTGAATTGTGCTGCTATAAACATTGATGTGGTGTGTCCCTGTAATATGCTGTTTTTAAGTCCTTTGGGTATAGACCAAGGAGAGGGACAGCTGGGTCAAATGGTGGTTCCATTCCCAATTTTCCAAGAAATCTCCATACTGCTTTCCACATTGGCTGCACCAATTTGCAGTCCCACCAGCAGTGTATGAGTGTGCCTTTTCCCCCACATTTTTGCCAACACTTACTGTTGTTTGTAGGCATAATAGCTGTCATTCTGACTGGAGTGAGATGAAATCTTAGAGTGGTTTTGATTTGCATTTCTCTAATTGCTAGTGATAATGAACATTTTTTCATGTATTTGTTGATTGATTGTACATCATCTTCTGAGAAGTGTCTCTTTGGTCCTTGACCCATTTATTGATTGGGTTATTTGGTTTTTTTTTTTTTTTTGGTGTTTAGCTTTTTGAGTTCTTTATATGCCTAGTGACTAGTGCTCTATCTGATGTGTGAGGGGTAAAGATTTGCTTCCAAGATATAGGCTCTCTATTCACCTCACAGATTGTTTCTTTTGCTGAGAAGAAGCTTTTTAATTTGAGTCCATCCCATTTATTGATTCTTAATTTTAATTCTCATGCCACAGGAATCTTATTAAGGAAGCTAGGGCCTAATCCCACATGATGGAGATTAGGACCTACTTTTTCTTCTATTAGACACAGGGTCTCTGGTTGTATTCCTAAGTCCTTGATCCATTTTGAGTTGAGTTTTGTGCTCTTTTTTTAAAAAAATATTTTTAGATATAGATGAACATAATAACTTCATTTATCTTTGTATGTGGTGCTGAGAATGGAACCCAGTGCCTCATGCATGCTAGGCTGCTAAGAGCCATAGCCAAATAGTAATGATGCATGGCATTTTTGGTTGAAAGGTGACGCCAGCAAGCCATTGAGATGATATGATTATGTTAAGATCTGCATTCAAATGGATATTAGACCCCTGCTGTCCACCTCGGCCTGCTACTTTGGAGCTCTAGCAGGACTCCCAAAGAGTTCCCATTGGTTGGGAAAGTGCGGTAGGAGGGAATTCCGGAGGAGAGATTTCCTGTGGGGGTAGTGTGGCCCGGGAGAACGCGGCATGTGTGGGTTGGCATATTTCCTGGGAGCATACAGGGCATTGGCGGGAGTTTCAAAAATAAAGTTTGTTCCTGTTTGAGTGGCTCGTGATTTTGTGCCCAGCCAGACTGCGGCACTAGGCAAGCGCTCTACCACTGAGCCACAACCCCAGCCCTCCTATAAGCCTCCCTCTTGTCTCCAAATTTCTATCCTCAGTTGATGGCCTGTCCTTGGGCATCAGGGCTGAACAAGGGAAATGGGTCCACGCTGCTTGCTATTTGCTATGAAGGAGAGGCAGGTATGAGAGCTGGGGAGGGATGTGTTTCAGGGAAGTTCTTTGTGTTGGTTTTCAGTTAGCTTTTGTTTTGTGTTTAAGAGAAAAAAGATGAGCAAATTGAAAGGCCATTTCTAGAAGCCAGGATTTGGAGAGAGGTAAATAAACAAGAGAGAAGGGATAATCAATACTCTTCAGTTCCTGAGAAGATGTGGAATGGATTCAAAGAGGTGCTGCTGGCTCTAGCCTCAGGCAGGGCAAATTGTTTTTCTTCCACAGCAGGAGGGTCAGGACAGGAGAGAGTATCCATGGTGGCCTGCGCAATTGGTGCAAAACTCCAGCTCCATGTGATGGCTGAAAGTTCTCCAAAAATAGAGGCAACATAAGGCTTGGAATGTCCTTGCAAAGAATGAGGGGGAGAGTTGATAAAGAGGAGAGCCAGTCAGGACTGAGAGCCCACCTGACATTCAGGTGTCTTCCGCCCTATTGTGTGGCTCCTCCAGGAGCTTTATGGAGAAAGCAGGTGGTGGAGCTCATCTAGGGCTAAGGCTCTGCTAGACAAGTGTGACAAAGACAGAGGAGAAGGACATTAAAGTAATGGCAGAAATAGTATTGGAATGGAGAAAAATGGAATTGAAGCTGATGATGAGGGAAGGGAAGAAAGAGAGGGCGGACAAACTGGAACAGAGGAGACAGGACAATGGACTGAGGGTGCTGGTGGTGTTGAAGGAAGGTCCCTGAGAGAAGCTGAATATGCCGGCTGGAGGGATGGCAGGGTGTGGCTGCAGAGAAGGTCCCCAGTTAATGATTTTTCAACTTGTGGCTTGTGGTCCTGGTGGGGGAGACTGAGATCCAGGGGAGGAGTCTTGTAATTCCTGTCCTGTCACTTCTCTAGTGAGTTTCAGATCCATAGCTCCATCTGTCTAGTTGTCATTTCTCTCAGATTTACATGTTCAAAATGGAACTCTTAATCTGTCCTACTTCCCTGCCAAAGTTTCCAAATCCATTTGTCAGTTAAGAATAGAAACGGGGGCCATCCATGACCCCTCTCTTCCTCCTTCCTCTATCTTCTGTTCTATTCCTTGAAGGAAGAGCTTGCCCTCCCCCCTGCTTCTCCAGTCAAAGCCACTCATAAATGGCTCTCTGAAAAACAGAACTACCATATGAGTCAACAATTTCACTTCTGAGTACATACCTCCAAGAAATAAAAGCAAAGATATCTGCACATCCTAGTGAAGCCAGATTTAAAGTTAGGTAGTCAGTGTAGTTAGGTAAATCGGGTCTAATACCCAGTGAAATCTAAAATGGAGGCCATGCTCAGAATGATTCCAGGAAACGCAGGACAACTCATGGAATGTTAATGAAGTCCTGAAAAGGCCCTAGGCCAAAGTCCATCCCAAACAAGTGTTAATGAAGTCCTTCCTGCTCAGACTACTTCTTTGGCCCATCTGTGTCCCACCCCTCGTGCCTTCCCACCTACATTCCATCACTGAAAGAAACTATAAAATGGAGAGACAACCGCACTTCCACGGATTCCACCTCTTGGGTCCCCTTCTTCCTCCGGGAGAAGTCTTTTCTGCTGTCCTTTAATAAACTTCTAATTTCTACTCTGACCTTGCCTCGGCGTGCTTCTTTGGTGTTATTCTTCAACATCGGGGAAGCAAGGACTCGTCACCGGTCAACAGCGGTAACACTAGTTCATAATATTATTCACAATAGTCAAGAGATGGAAGTAACCCAATGTGCATCAGTAGGTAAATGGATAAAGTAAACGGGTGTATACACATAATAGAATATTATGAAGCCTTTGAAAAGAAGGAAATCCTCGGTTGGGGGTGTAGCTTAAGCCTATCATGTAGGAGGCCCTTGGTTCATTCCCTAGTACAAAAAAGAAAGTAAAAAAAGAAAAAAGAGAAAGGAAATGCTACAACATGGAGACATGGATAGACCTGGAGGATATTATGCTAAGTGAAAAAAAAAAAAAAAAGCCAGACACAAAAGACACTGCAAAATTCCGCTTATACCCAAAGCAGTCAAATTCACAGACAATAGGGATGGGAGAAGGGAGAAAAGGAGAGTTGTTTAATGGGTAGAGTTTCAGATTTGCAAGATGAAAAAGTTTTGAAGATCTGTTTCACAATATTGTAGCTACGCTTAACACTACTGAATCGTATGCTTTTAAAGGGATAAACTGGTAAATTTTATGTTTATGTTTTTTTTAACCATATTAAAAAAAGGGCTTGCTGACCTGTGATTTAAATTAGATTGCATCCCCGCTGCAAGCTCACAGCCAGCCTCTTCGGATCATCTCTCTTACTAAAATTTCTCAGAGGCAGGAACCCTGGCACTGGCTGCGCATAGTAAATCCCCTGGAAAGTCTTAGACCGGGGCTAGCGGCATCCAAGGGCAAACCTCCAGGTCACAGGACCGCTCTCCCGCCAGGAAAGGGGAGGAGCCATTCGCGCCCGGGCGGGGTTACGGTAGGTGGGCCCCACCTCGGGAAGTGGCCGTTTTAAGTGCTGAAGGCTGTGGTCACGTGGTAGGAGTGGTGGGGGCGTGGCACCAGGAAGCAGCCTCGGAGCCGGCCGGGATCGCCGCCGTCTCTGCCCCGGCCTGACTTTCCCGGCCCCACGCACCCCGCCACGGTGCCGCTCGCCCGGCTCCACGCTGGCGGCCGTCTCCGGACCCCCAGCCGCCGCTGCGGCGCCCGCCATGGGCGAGGAGGACTACTATTTAGAGCTGTGCGAGCGACCGGTGCAGTTCGAGAAGGCGAACCCGGTCAACTGCGTTTTCTTCGATGAGGCCAACAAGCAGGTCCGGGCGGCGGGCGCCCTTCTCCCCCGCGCGGCCCGGTGCCGGGTGCGGCCCGCTGTGCCGGTGCCTCGGGGCTGTCGGCGTGCGGAACCCGGGAGTCATGGACCAGGCCCGGGCCTCCCCCACGGTCCCCGCGCCCGTCCTTTCCAGTGGGTGGGCGGAGGGACCGGCGCCACCTCGCCAGGCTGCCAGGTGTCCTAGCAAGGGGACCACAAGAATGGATCCGTATCCAGCGCCACCCGCCCTGTGGCCCCTTGGCCAGTGTTATCAGCACGCCAGTCCTTTCCAGCCACCTTTTGTTTTATTTGCCATTGTATTCTTGCAGTCAAGAATTTAGAGATTTTCGTTCCCCGCCCCTAAAATTCTGTTAAGGGAGCAAAGACCATTTAAGTGCATCAGCGGAGCCAATGCACAAACAGGCTTCAGATTTGGAGCCTCAGGCACTCAACCAGATCTTGCGATCTTGCACCATGGGAAACACTAGGAATGGGAAGTCTTTTTGGTCTCACTTTTTGACAGTGTCATCTGTGATCACCAGGGTTTCTAGTATCTTGTTTCTTGAAATTCGTGTTTCTTGAAATTCCTCCAAGCATCTTGATTTGCTTCCTGTTAGTTTAATTTAATCCAGGATGGGGTATAGCAGAAGTAATCATTGGTAAATTGGTATTATGAGTCTAGATCCTTTCAAAATTCTGACTATTAATATCGTTTCTTTTCCCTCTCAGGTTTTTGCTGTTCGATCAGGTGGTGCTACTGGGGTGGTAGTTAAAGGCCCAGATGATAGGAATCCCATCTCATTTAGGTAACAGTATTGACATTTTCTGAATAATTTCCACATGTAAACAAAATGGTGTTTATCTGATTCAAAAGGTTGTTACCTAGTTTTATCTTTGCATTCCCTAAGAGGTCTGGAGTGTATGGAGGTGGATAGGAGAGGGAAGCAGATACCTGTGAGCAATCTTGGTAACACATACTAGATCTGTCAGAGTGAAGTATGTGTAGCCCTTGATGTGGGAACCAAATACTCCAAAAGTAGTGCACCTACTTCCTCAAGTCAGTGCATGGATGCACTCATTTCCGGATTGTTGGGGGGTAGCATGGGGACTTCCCTACTCTATTTAGCCCAGGTTTTTCTAGAGTGTTTGGTGGATGGAGGACATTCATGTTTCTCACATACCTTAAGAAAATCATGGCTTCCACTATACTCAATGTGATTGGATGTCTCAGTTTACACAAGTTGAGCTGGTGTGATTAACAGCAGCCCTTTTCAACTTTCAGAAATGTCTCAGTTGGGTGATAAACTGTTCAGTCACCTTAATTCCTGTGATTACAGAGGAAGAAAATACAATGTAGGCCCTCAATTCGGTGATGACTTTAAAAAAAAAATTTACAGTTGGCTTGTGTTAGTGGAAAACTGTTTTTGAGGTAGAAAACAGTGGATCTTTTTTTTTCTTTTATTCGCATTTGTTCAGCAAACACTGATGCAGCCCTTGTGCTAGGCACCAAACAAGTGAATTAGCCTGGCTCCTTTTGGAGAACTCATAAATTTAATGTGGGAGACAAGAGAGGGCAAGGTACTATATGCTATGATAAGTGCAATAAGAGTTCTGCTCAGAATGTGGGAACACATAGAAGATGTGACTTTGATTTTGGGATGGGCTAGGGTACCACTATTTGGGGAGGCAGAGAGGTGTTCTCAGAGAGGAGGCAGCCTTTAGATAAAGCTTTATTTGAATGGATGATTTATAGGTGAAGTGGAGAGGCCTTCTAGATAGAGAACATCATGTGTAAAGTCTGGGTGTTTGGGGGGCCCCAGGTCTGTGTAATTGCAGATTAGGGTATCTGTGGGGAAGGGGAAATGGTAGTGGTGTGGCCACTGGCAAGAGCCAGCTTTGAACCTTATACCTGACAGGAACAACATAGAGGAGAGAAAGTTTATTTTGGGCTCATGGTTTCAGAGGTTTCAATCTATGGTTGGCTGACTCCATTGCTCTGAGCCCAAGAGAAGGCAGAGCATCATGGCAGAAGGGCGTGGTGGAGGAGTGCTGCTGTGTTCATGGCTGACCAGGCAGTAGAGAGAGGAAGAGGAAGGGGCTGCAGGAAGAGGAACCCTTCCAGGGCACACCCCTAGTGACCCACCTCCTCCAGCCATGACCCACCTGTCTCTAGTTATCACCCAGTCCATTCAAACTAGCATGAACTGATTATGTTGCAGCTTTCATAATCTGACCATTGCACCTTTGAATATTCCTGCATTAACACAGGAACTTTCAGGGGATGCCTCATATCCACATCATAACAGTATGTAGTGTGATAAGTTTTCACATGTGTATACCCATGGAACCAAGACAATAGACATGTCCATACCCCCAGAGTTTCCTTGTGCCTGATTGTAATCCATCCCTTGAGTTCTCTTTTTAGTGTGGTTTGAAGAGTTGTAAGAGTCTGGAGGTGGAGCTGTCTAGTGCGTTATTTTGGTTGTGTATTGAGTGGGACCCCAGTGGACTTTCTGACAGCGTTGCCATAAGAATGATGGGGATAGAAGGCCGTATTTGTGGAGAAGTTTACTGTATGCTCATATGTATTTATTTATATCTAAACTACTTTTCAGGTGACAAATACATGTGATCCTAATTCTTCAGTCACTTATTGTCCATTATACTGTAAGCTTCTCTAGCAAGTTGTCACCAGTTAAATTTTACTGTTTGAAAAGATACTACTGACAGCTTCAACAGCATACTTCTAATGTTCAACGAGGATTTGCTACCTTCTGAATATTTATCTTGTCTTTTGTTTTCCCAGTACATGACAGTAGTCAGAATTTAGTTGTTTAATTTAACTTTTAACATATTCTTTCTTAAAGAATGGATGACAAAGGAGAAGTGAAGTGCATTAAGTTTTCCTTAGAAAATAAGATACTGGCTGTCCAGAGGACTTCAAAGACTGTGGTAAGACATATCTTTAAAAATAGCGTTAAAAAGAGAACATTACAAGTACATTAGGGGCTGGAGGTGTAGCTTGGTGATAGTGCCTTTCCAGCATGCTCAAAGCCCTGGATTTGATCCCCATCACTAAAACAAAAAACCATTTGGAAGAGAGGAATTGCAAAATTGCAGTGTTTAAAGGAAACTTTTTTTTTTTAAAACTGTCCCGAAAGGTATAGTTGTGTAACATTATGTTTGAGTATTTGAAGGTAAAAAATAGATTTGAGTAGATAAATGAATCTCACATTAAAATTTTTTTTTTAGTTGTAGATGAATACAATATGCTTATTTATTTTTGTGTGGTGCTGAGGTTTGAACCCAGTGCCTCACACACATGCTAAGCAAGCGCTCTACCACAGAGCCACAACTCCAGCCCTGAATCTGACATTTTTAACTTAAGATCTTTTTAAAAGTAATTTGAAACTTCCTGCGTTTTTGTGCTATTTGGTAGCTAGCAGCATGGACTATGTGAGGAATGGTTTTGGTTTCTTGGTATATTGGCCTTATCTGGGTTGCGTGTTTATTTCTCTCATTGCTGAATGCTGGGTCCAATAGGAACAGATATTTCTAGTGGAGCAGCTTCCTGGCACTTCACCATTGACCTTGTGAAGTAGAGGAAAAGCTGTCAGGAAAGACCGGCAGAATCCTGCCCTTATCTCTTCAATCACTATTCATTGTTGGAATTTCTGGGAAGCCTCTTGTAAAACCCATTTCTCTGATGTTGCCCATTTGAGGAATGAATTTTGAAAATCAGTTTCTAAATTCGTAACTAAATAATTAGACTTTTTTTTATTTGAATGATAAACCTGCTGTTTTTAAGAAAGCAATTATACACATTATTCTGTATATCTTGCTAATTTGGGGTATTTGTCTGTTATTTTCTGATGTTTTTAAATTTAATTAACTTTTTCTATTTATTGTGTAGAGTGTCAAGTAGGTTGGCAGTATGCTGCCCAATCCAAATTTTTCCCTATTTATTTTTTTCTTACAGGATTTTTGTAATTTTATCCCTGATAACTCTCAGCTGGAATACACACAGGAGTGCAAGGTATGGGTGGTTCCTTCCTCACCTGATGGCCTTGGCTCTGGGTTGTGGGTGGAGAGCTGTGAGCAGGTGGTGGAGGCACCATCTTGGAATCAGGCTCTGTGGAAATGCTGAGCTTGGCCAGGAGTTTCCTCCAGGACACTGGGCAGTTTTCCCAGTTTTGAAAATGTGTCTCTTCATGTGTCAAGTGGAGTTGAGAGGAGTGAATGGGTGACAGTTGTTACCCACAGCCTTATTAGTGGCTGTTTCGGTCCTGGGCTTCCACACTGGGCTGGCAGGCATGTGCCTCCTTTGGAGGTTTTTGGGGAGGAATTTTTTCCTGTCTCCCACTATTTCTTTCCTCAGTTTATTGGTCTTTCTGCTTTCCTTATGCTTGCTGTTTTTCCCCAGGTGGAGATTCTAATCCATGTTAATTAGATTTGCTGAGTATAATAAACTAGGCCGGAGGAGGCTTAACTCAGTGTCCATTGCACAAGGGAAACTAACCAATGCCCTAATGCATGGGGAATGAATGGCTTTGTGCATCTTTGGAACTCTTGTGTTAATGGAGTTCAGGGTGGGCTCTTCAACAGGAAGAGGCATCGGCATTAACCCCTCCCAGTTCTATAGCTGTTCTATGTGTGAATATCAGTGCTACTTGATGAACTTGATGTCTCTGAGCTCTGGTCAGTTATTTTTTCACAAAACTCAGGCTTCCTCTGTTCTTATGACTAAAGGAATTAAGGAAGATTTAGGGTCTTGAAATAGTATGGGCAAATATCACAGAAAGCTGTATTTAAAAGAAAATTTGATTTGTTAATAAGTAAGCGTTCTGGATAACTTCCATTAAAGAGTGATAAAAATAGCAGAGCATTTAAATTTAAGCTTTTGAAGAACGTTACTCATGCCTTTCTTATTAAATAAATAAGTAAATAAAAACTTTTATTATTTTCAGACCAAGAATGCCAACATACTAGGATTCTGCTGGACTAGTTCTACTGAAATTGTCTTCATAACAGATCAAGGAATCGAATTTTACCAGGTATTAGGTTTATCATTTATGTTTACTGGAGAAGAGGGTGATAGCAATTTGGCAGCCTTTTGAATTCAGCACTAAAGAGAAATTTTGAGGTTCTAGAGCATTAGTCTCTCTTGCTTGTGTTTTTAATTTTTCTCTTAATTATGGGTAGAAAGTAGAATCCCTCATAATCCCTAGAAATAACTATTATGATGGACATGCATGGTCCTCCATGTTTTTCTACACACGTACTTTATTTTTTTTTTACACAAAAGGAATATTGTCTATAAACTTTCAGCTGGATTTTTTTTTTCATAGCAGTATATCTTGGACATATTTCATGTTGTGTCTTTTTTTTTTTGTGATGCTAGGGATTAAACCCAGGGCCTCACTCATGGTAGGCAAGTATTTTATACTGATCCATATCCCAACCTTTCTGTATTTTATTCTGACTGAATAGTGTTCTGTGTAGTATACTACAGTTTATTTTACCACTTCTCTCCATAAGCATGTTTTGTGAGCCCTGTATACTGTTCTTTATGTATCATTATGTATCTGAATGTAAATTACTGCATTTACATTCAGAGTCTCATAAATGCTTCAGTTAGAAAAGGGAGGTCTAGTGCAAACTGGAGTGGAGATAAGATCAGACAGAAGGCAGAGCTGCTGCAGGCGTGGTGACTGGCCTAATATGCAGGGCTCTGGGGGTATCAGTGTGTTTTGATCATTTCCTTGATGAGTGAGAACTTCCTTGTTCCATATTCTTTGGTGCTTGGTGCCCCAGGCGTGTGGAGGCTCTGACATGGACTTTGGATTGAAACAACCTGATAGGCTAAAATTGCTTTATTAAATTGCTCCCTAGCTTCTTTGAGACTTATTTTCTCATTTGTTACAAAGAGCTAATGATGTCCACTTCCCCAGGGTTGTGAAGAATAGGTGAGTATGAAAAGCATTGAGCATAGGGTTCCAAGAATAGTAGCTGTAATAAACACAAATGACATTTTTCTATTTAGTTCAGTGGGATTTTTGTGAATTTTATCTTACTTAATTTACTGTATCATCTTCTGATACTTTTCTGTTTTTAAAATGAAGATTCTGTGTTTTGAACTTTGCCTCAGGTACTGCCTGAGAAACGGAGTCTGAAACTCCTGAAGAGCCATAATATCAATGTGAACTGGTACATGTACTGTCCCGAGAGCGCTGTGATTCTGCTGTCTACCACAGTTCTTGAAAATGTTCTTCAGCCTTTTTATTTTAGGGTAAGATTAAGCTCCCCCTTAAAAAGAATTCCTTTTCCCCACTCCTACCCTATTCTTGTGTCCTAATGGGTCCCTTTTTAAAGGGGCAAGTTCCTCTAACACAAGCCTCACCACTATGGCCAGTAGAGGGCACCCTACACCATCCCATCAACTCCAAGCTTTCTTGGATTTACTCTGTGGAGCTGTGAGTACAGCACACAGGAGTGGGCCGTTGGAAAGGATGGAAAGATTGGGTTCACTTCATTGATTTAATATAGGAAAAGAAAAAACATTGAAGAAGTTTAATAAGCTTTTCCTAAAACTTTCTCTCCCTAAACAGGCTGGCACTATGTCAAAGCTGCCCAAGTTTGAGATTGAATTACCCGCTGCACCAAAGTCAACTAAGCTCAGCCTTTCTGAAAGAGACATTGCAATGGCAACCATGTAGGTCTTTGAGACAATTTCTTCTTGTAATTGCTTCTAGTTACATAAGTAATAGGAATGTGGTATATTTTTTGTTTTTGTTTTGGTGCTGGGGATTGAACCCAGGGCCTTGTGCATGTAAGGCAAGCACTCTACTAATTGAGCTATATCCCCAGTCCTAGGAGTGTGTTTTGAGCATGACAGTAATGACCTTTTCTCAAGGAAAGGACCCTTTGAACTCATAAGGACTCCCTATGACATGTACTACTTAGATGTTATGAATATAGAAAATCTTTGGATTTTCTTTAAAAATTTTACTAGCTTTTTGATTTTAGGGAAGCTTTTTCACCTCTCTAGTCAGATACATCAAAAAAAAAATTTTTTTTTTTTTTCAGTACTGGGGATTGAACCCAGGGTGTTCTACCACTGAGATACATCTCCAGCCATTTTAGAATTTTATTTTGAGACAGGGACTCACTAAGTTCTTCAGTCTGGTTTTGAATTTGTGATCCTCCTGCCCCAGCCACCCAGGTAGCTAAGATTATAGGCATGTTTCACCACATCAAGCCCAATTTATTTTTTAATTATCTTTTAGATTTTCTTGTTTAGTTTGTGAGTTACAGTCTAACAAGGACTTTTTGTAGCTAAAATATAATTGGCCTAAATATAAAAATCTGTTCATCTAATAAATATGGAAATGAATTATTGATATAGGAAGGTATATTTCCATTTAGAAAAACATATCTCATTTTTAAGCTATGTAATGAAAATTTCAAACACAAAAATGGAAACAGATACAAAGAACTCTCTGCATGCCCATATCCATAATTCAACAGTTATTAAAAAATTTGCTTCTAAAGTATTTGATTCTTCTGTGGGTTTCTAAACTTAAAAAATTTTAAATAGTAGCATGTTTTTTCTTCTTTTCTTTTTTTAAACATACTATTCTTTGACATCCCAGTTTAGAAAACAGATAAAGTGCGAGCAGTCTTGGGTGAAGTGGGTCTGGAGACCCATTTCCTGTCCCTTCAGCTTCTTCTCATCCATGTGGCAAGCCCAGTGTAGTATTAACCAGTGTATTAGAAATTTGCATTCAGGAGCTGCTCACAACAACATTTATTAGGTGATAATTAAAATGAGTAGTAATTATATTTTCCTATTACTAAAGAATATGTACTCATTATATAAAACTTGGAAAGTAAAGATAGAAAATGAAAGTAGCTATAGCTTATTACCACTCAAGGATAGCTGTTATCCCTTCCTAATACTTTTGAACTCTGCTTAGATTTATGATTCTCTTTTGAAAGGTTGTGATCAAACCGTATTTAATCTTGCATTCCCTTCTCCACTGAAGCTTATGATAGGCTTTGTGTCATTAACTGCAGTTTCTTTGTAAACATTTTTGTTGGCTGCAAAATAGTCTTATTAAGTGAGTTCTCACAGTTTATTTAACTATGACTGCATAATTCAGCATTTAGAAGGAAGAAATTTTAAATGGCAAAAACGTGACTCATGTCTGTCTTCTGATTAGATATGGGCAGCTTTATGTTCTCTTCCTGCGACATCATTCTCGGACCTCCAATAGCACAGGAGCAGAGGTGGTCTTGTATCATTTACCACGGTACATTTCATACTCTTTCCTCTTTCTCTGATTTGAAATAATGAAGTAAAGCCTGTTGCTCTGTTTTTTGACTATTCTGTTGTCCTACAGAGAGGGTGCCTGTAAAAAGATGCACATATTAAAGTTAAACAGGACGGGAAAGTTTGCCCTCAACGTGGTAGACAACCTGGTAGTCGTTCATCATCAAGATACAGAGGTATGAGTTCTTTGCTGGGGAATCTGATCTGTGTGTGTACAGGTTAGAATTGATTGAAACTTAGCACTGTGAAAATTGGCAAAACTTCTGAATAAGGACTAGAAAGTGCTCTTTATGCTCTTAAGTTTTGGTCTTCTAGGTGGAAAGGGGTTTGATATTGTAAATGGTTTAGAAAAAAGCGATTCCCCTGACAGTTGACTAAGGATAATTAAAAACTATTGCAGAAAATAACACATGAGATTTGACCTTTGGAACAATTATTTGGTTGAGCCAGCTGAGAGTTACCTGCAGAACCACAGAGGGGTGTGCATCCATGACCTCTGCACTCCTGTGTGGGCCCAGATGATAGAGCCTGGCGGTCGTGGTTTCAGGCTGTGGGTCCAAGAGATCTGAAGTGAGGCCTGCCTGCTTGCAGGCTGTTAACCAGGGCATCTGGTGTAGACAAGCCACTTCCCTCCCTTGCCTTCCTGGAGATGTTTCAAGTTAAAGACTTGCTGAAATCACTTTGAGCCAAGAGTGGTGGCACATACCTATAATCCCAGCTACTCTGGAGGCCGGGGCAGAAGAATCAAAATTTCAAGGCCAGCCTGGGCAACTTAGACCCGGTCTCAAAACAAAAGAAAACAAAAAAAGGGTTAGGGATGTAGCTCAATGATAGAGTGCATAAGGCCCTGGGTTCCATCACCAGTACCACAAAATGAAAAAAGAAAAACAATCACTTTGAGCTCTTAAAGGAAGCTTGCCATAATGCAAGAAGTATTTGTGAGAAGAGGTAAAAATGGAAAAGAAAGTTGTGGTGTTAATGGCAGATTCCTCCTCAAATAAGATCTAGCCTGAAGGGATAGAATGCAAACACAGACTTTGAAACTCAGCTGGAATGATTAGATGTAATGCTTTCTTTGTCCCCACCCTAGACTTCAGTGATATTTGACATCAAGTTGCGGGGAGAGTTCGATGGCATGGTTACCTTCCATCACCCAGTGCTTCCAGCTCGATCGATCCAGCCCTATCAGATTCCCATGGCAGGTGAAGTGGGTTCTGTGAGAGGCCTGTGCTGCTATTTCCCTGTGTACTCACTCTGGTTCTTGCTGTGATCTCTGGGAGTCATGTTCAAGATGGGATGAGGGGTGAGGTGGTAACATATACCTACAATCCCAGCTAATCAGGAAACTGAGGCAGGAGGATTGTGGCTTTGAGGCCAGTCTGGCCAACTTACTGAGACTCCATCTCAAAAAAAAAAAGTTATGAGGAATACATAGGGATTCCTTAGTCAGTGTGATTTTGGGGAGGGACGTTTGTTATATTTTCTTCCTCCACTGTTGGGGATGAAACCCAGGGCTCATACTTGCCACACCTCCAGCCGGTCTGTTCTACTTTAAAAAGAATACAACTTATTATAATTGCATAAGTTAAAATTGTGTTGTGAAAAGAATATTTTCCTTTGAAGGAGATAGAATGATTTCTCTTCCCTGAGTTTTAAAATGGAGAATTGTGATTATGCATTGGAGCTGAAAGGTTTTTAATGTTGATAGCCACTTAAGATTTTCTCTTTGCCTAAGCTCTGTAACCCTGCAGTTAAACTGGGCTGCTGATGGCTCTTATTTTAACCTGGGGTTACTCTTCCCTGTCTTTTCACATTCTGTGTCACTAGTTATAATTCCCGCATTCTCTTGTGATCAGTGCTAACAATAAGAACTTAGAGCTGTGGTTCTTGGTTTATTGCAAATCAGTTGTCCTCCTGCCCAGAAAGATTGGGTGATACTGCCGGTTACCTGTGACGAGTTCTGCTCCTTTCAAATGTTGAAGTTTGAACATTAGAGAAGCACGCTGAGGCAAGCATATAAAGCAGGGTTTATTTAAAAAGGGGTAACAGATTTCTCCTGGGAGGGAGAAGAGGGCCATAGCTGATATCCTGGTATCCCAAGAAGCAAGGTGTTCTGCCTTTTTATGTCTTAGGCTTCCTTTGTTCTCCTGCTCTTTCTCTTATCTTTCTCCTTCCTGTGTATGTGACTAGGCCTAGGAGGTGCTTGGTGGGCTGGCCAAAAGGTGAGAAGCAGATGGATTTGGGGTGGAGGGGAGGAAAGGGCCGGATGGAGCAGCCCAGGACACATTAATTAACAACTTTATAACTCCCTGTAGGGAGGGGCAATTACTGGAACTGGTTGCTTTAAAAGCAACAGATTAGAGCTGGGGCTGGTTATCTTGATAGGGTGGAGGAAGGGCTCTGAAGAAATTAACGCTTCAGTTCCTCCATTCTGGGGATCTGACCCTTGCCTTTCTGCCTGTCTATTCTGGCTTCAGGGAGAAGAAGTCAGATGGGAGTCAGGATTTCAGAAAAAGGGGAAAGAACCAGCTTTTGCCTGCTCCCAAAGCAAATTTATTTCAAGAACTTAAGACAGTATTCTGCTTTCTTTTAAAGGGAGATTGGAGTTCACAGTTAGCTAGTCAAAGTCTCAATGTAAACCATAGTTGACAGCTCATGTTTGGGACTCTGGTGGCCGTGTTTTGTTCTTAAGAGGAACACCTGTGAGGTGGCATCCCATGGTTGGACTGCCGTGCACTCACGAGTTCCTCCTGCTTTTCCCAAGGAAGAGTGAGAGTCAGGCTCATGGTGGGTGGTAGTTTAGTGAAAGCATCTGTGGGCTGCCTGCCCATACTGCTGATCAGCCAAAAGCTTAATTGCTTTCCTGCATGGTCTAGAAGAAGAAGCTGGTTCTCTCAGATATTTGGGTTTTTCACCTCTTTTCTGCATCTCAGTTTTCCCTGGGTAATTATGTTTGCACTAAAAGAATAGATTGTCTCAGATGATTAGCTTATATCTGTTGCCCAATTAACATGAAAGTAAGTACTGGTGAATTCGGGGAAAAATTGCTTGAAATATTTAAAATCTTCAGCTCTGAGCCAGTTGTAAAGGTCTAGTCCGTTGGGTGTTCCTTGGCTCATTTTGATAAAACAAGTGGCAGGCATGGTCGAAATAATAGCTCCAGCATTAGGAGGAATCCAAGAGCCCGGTAGAGTCTGGAGTTCTAGGGATTGTGGGTTGGTGAAGCTTGTTTTGAGGTTACTGGCCCTTCATTTTGTCTCCTGCTGGACTGTGAGCCCCTGTAGACTTGACACTCTTTATGTCACCCTGTGCTACCATGGGGTGGGGTGCATTCAGGAGCTGAATGGGCTGTTTTGTAACCAGCAGTTTGGGGAAGAGTCAGCTACCCTTTATTGCTTCTGATTTTGACCTGTTAAACCAGTGGTCTCAATTTAACTACACATTAGGATCATTTGGGGAACTTAAAAAACTCAAGGGAGTTCTCCCCAGGAGTACGTGAATCAGTGTGCTGTATGGTGTTGAGGGCCTTTGGCTCAGTTCAGGTGTAGGTCCAGCCAGTGCTGAAGCCTATCCATCTGGGCTCTTCCCCAAAATAGGGTGTGTGGTCTATTGAAAATTATCACCTTCCCACCCACTGATTGATTGTACCTGGGTAATGGAAACAGAACTGTTTACAAACTATTTAGTTTGTACAACTGCCTACATGATACCTGAACAGGGTAACTGTTTGTCCCAGGTCTCTAGCATGTGAGGCTTGGGTTATCTGGGTAGATCTGTTTCCCAGACAGCTCTCTGTGCCTGGACCTAGTCTGTGCAATGGATATTCAAGATGATTATTTAGATTATTAAATCACAAACCATTTTTATTTGAAACAGTGAATTTGGGTACTCGATCTTGAATCACCTTGGTTAGTTTCTCGGTTCTTTAATGTGTATGTATGCATGGTGACATCTTTGGTCATTAAACCACTGTGAATGAAGCCTTGTCATGGTTTTTCCTCCTTGAGGAGACCTTTTCTTTCTCTTTCCTTTGTTCTTTCTTTCTTTTCCTTTCTCCCCCCTCCCTTCCTCCCTTTCTATTTGGTGTTGGAGGTTTAACCCAGGGGCACTTTACCACTGAGCCACATCAGTGTCCACTCCCGCCCCCCTTTTTTGAGACAGGGTCTCACTAAGTTGCTTAGGACCTTGCTAAGTTGCTGAGGCTGGTCTTGAACTTGTGATCCTCCTGTCTCACCCTCTTAGGCTGCTGGGATTATAGGCATGTGCCATCATGTCTGCCGAGGAGACATTTTCATGGATTGTTCTCGACTCCTTCCCTCTTCTTCCCTATGTGTTACCAGTGAGACAGGACAGTGCTTTTCCTACAGTCAAGTGAGCATTTACTGAGGGCCTTAAAAAGTGTCACCTTTTGCATCTTAAGTACAGTGTTTGCAGCATTTTCTGACTGCTTCATCACTCTGTTTTCTCAATTTGTAGGTCCTGCTGCTGTGACCAGCCAGTCTCCTGTTCCCTGTAAACTCTGTATCCTTTACAAAGGCCTTGGCACTGCCCAGAGGGGGCAGTGGTTGCCTCTTCTTTACAGCTGGTCCTGGAGTATCCCTGCCACCCGCCCCAAGGCGCCTGTGGTTAAAGCCCTGCCATCTTTCCTAAGCATTTGGGGCTTACGTAGAGTGAGATTAGCACATGGAGGTGGGCCAGTGCTAACTGAACCTGGGCTTCCCCTTTGTTTACATTTCTTCCTGATTTAGAATTTCCTATAATGTGTAGATTCTTCATCCTGGATTGTCTTTCAACCTGACATCATTATCAGTGCAAGCCAAGGTATGTTTCAGGGGAGAGTCAAGGACAATCATCATGTAAGAAAATAGTGCTCGTTGACTTAACCTCAGAGTTGTAGCCTGTGACATTTTTGACATGAATCTCTGAGAGATGACCTTTTCCTTCAACCTTGGGAATGGGGTTGTTTTTAGCTTATTCTTGGCTCTCTGCTCTGCATTCATTTTGTCCCAAGCCATGTTATTTTTAATAATTAAAGCGACAACTAAAGCAGCAGGCCCCTGCTATAAGTCCCTTTTGAAAAGCCAGACACCATGGCATGGGGTCTCCATTCTTGTCCTCCACCAACATTCCACGTGTGCCTAGAAGCCCATTCCCCTTCCTCACCTTGCTGGTGAAGCTTCCCTCAGCTGGTTTCTTGTCTCTTCCTGGGTAATCATATTGTGGCTTTTTCCCTTAGAGAACTTTCTATATTAGTCTTGAGTCACTTGTGTATTTCCTGTCTTCTGAGATTCTCAAGGAGAAAGCCTCGATGCTGTGTGCATCCTGTGTATCATGAACTTGCTTCTCCTGGGCATCTATAATCACACTAGCTTTGTTCTGCCTAGAGACAGTTGAGAAAGTGGCCATTCTGGTCATTTTAAAAAAAAAATTAAAAAAACTTTTTTTAGTTGTAGATGGACACAATATCTTTATTTTATTTTTATATCTTTATTTTTATGTGGTGCTGAGGATCAAACCCAGGGCCTCATGCATGAGAACTGAGCTACAACCCCAGCCCACTCTGGTCATTTTTTTTTTAATATTTATTTTTTTTAGTTATAGGTGGACACAATATCTTTTATTTTATTTTTATGTGGTGCTGAGGATCGAACCCAGTGCCTCACTAATGCGAGATGAACGCTCTTCCTCTGATCCACAATCCCAGCCCACATTCTGGTCATTTTTGATGAGTGCTTTGTTCTCCTGTGGAACTTCAATTGAGAAAGACTGCACTGGCCTGTCTGCCCACAGTGCGGGGGGAGGGGGGGCGTTCAGTACACATCAGGGTTGATAAGTGAGTTATGAAATCCCACTGAGAGCTTGCAGAGTGACCCAAGTTTGGGCTGATGTTGATGCTATATGTTAACATCTTTTTCTATGTGAAACATTTAAAGGGGCTAGGTACTGTGGTCCTATTTGGAGTTAAGGACCTGCTGTCCTCCATATTTAGGGACATACACCACTGACATGCTTCCAAATGTAGAACTTGCTCTCAGGGGATCAGCTAGGCACGCAGAAAGTTTGATAACCTGTCCTTCTGTTGTCAGATGTGTTCCTTAGTGTCCTGACTTTGGTTAGAAAGAAAGGACCATTAACAATATTTGTGTTTTTTCCATGAGTGTTTAGGATTACCACTTGTTGGACTTTTGTTCTGATTTGTACTATATCATTAAATTTGCTGCCTCTTAAAATCCAGGTTACCTCTGGAATCTTCAGGTGAAACTCCAGCCCATAGTAAATCTCTTGCCAGATAAAGGAAGATTAATGGACTTTCTTCTCCAGAGGAAGGAGTGCAAGATGGTCATCCTGTCTGTCTGTTCACAGAGTAAGCTAAAGAATCCTCCTCTGTTAGTCTGTCTTGTTCCCATAGTAGGCTTGTGCTGCCACCACCCTCCCCGTTATGGGGAGGTAACACAAGGTCTACAACCTGTAGACTTGTTTTTTAATTGAAAGATGGCTTATGATGGCTTATGTTTTAATTGAAAGATGGCTTGGAAATGCTGAGAAATAAACATGGTTTGTAGAGAATTCAGTAGAAAAGACTAGAAAATTGATAGTTCCAGATGAAAGCAGACTTGAAAATGAGCATACACAATGGAGTGGGCCCTGTACCTCTAGTGTCAAAACAAATATCTTCCAGAATCCGAGTCATAAACTGCAGATGTTGATGCTTGAAGAATGTCCTGAGCCAGGTGTGGTGGTGCACACCTGTGGTTCCAGTATTTGAGAGGCTAAGGCAGAAGAGCCCATGAATTTGAGACCAGCCTGGAAAACATAGTGAAACCCTATTTCAAAGCTTTAAAAAAAAAATACCCCAAACCCCAAATCATCTTCTAGTATCTTGCCTTAGCTATTTTTTAGGAGATTTTTCAGTTGCTGGTTCTATAAAATATAACATTTCTTTGGGCTGAGGTTGTGCCTCAGTGGTAGAATGCTTGCCTAGCACGAGTGAGGCCCTGGGTTCAATCCTCAGCACCTCATAAAAATAAAGATATTGTGTCCATCTACAACTAAAAATAAATATTTAAAAAATATATGTAACATTTCTTTGAACGCCCTTTAAAACAATGTTATCAGCAACCTTTTGAGATTAAGAGCCATCAGCAAAACGCTGAAATTCCAAAGATTACATAGTTGGTTTGATTTTGTATTGTATTCTTTCCAGTGTTGAGTGAGTCAGACAGAGCCACACTGCCTGTGATAGCCACTGTGTTTGATAAACTCAACCATGAGTATAAAAAGTACCTGGACGCTGAGCAGAGTTACGTGATGGTAAGTTAGATACTTTATAACCAAGCCCTATTTTAGTCAGCGTTTTCATTGCTGTGACCAAAACACCTGACAGGAACGATTTTAGAGAAGGGAAAGTTTATCTGGGGCTCATGGTTTCAGAGGTCTCAGTCTATAGATGGCTGTTTCACAATCTAATCATTTTATTGAGTATTCCTGCAGACACAGGAGCTTTTGAGTGAGACCTCGAATCCAACCCCCTAATTCCTCAGCCATTAAAATGCAAGATTCTGATAGCATAAAGTCACTGAGGTTTGATGTGTGCAGAGGGCAGGGTGGCAATAGCACATGCAGTGTGCCATCTCATTTTTGCCTTGCTTTTTTTTTTTTTTTAATTTTTTTTAGTAGTTGTAGATGGACAGAATGCCTTTATTTTATTTGTTAATTTTTATGTGGTGCTGAGGATTGAACCCAGTGCCTCACACATGCTAGGCAAGCGCTTTGTTACTGAGCTACAGCCTCAGCCCTTTGCCTTGCTTTTTAACCAATGTTTTGATCTTACACATAAACAGGTCCTTGTTCTACCTCTGTTTTGTGGAGACGAAAATCAGTCTCAGCTTTGTGTTTGTTTATACATTGCTAGAGCTTGGACTTAGCAATTAGAAATGCAGTTTCCATTATTTATCACACCTCTTCCTTTTGCTTTAGGATGTAATAAGTACAAAAATAAGATTTATCCTAGAATTCCATCAGTATCCTGAGCAGACTGATGCTTTTCAGTTTGTAGTGAGGGGCTAGAAATAATCAACATGGCTTATGACCAGGTACTGTACTATTGGTGCATCATGTTTTCTGAAGCAAGAAAGAAAAGTTTAGGACAAGCAGGAGTAATTATTTCACATCAAGTACCTGATTAGTCCTAATGCTGGAAGTGGTTTTAAACAACACGCACAGAACTCCCCTTTAGCTCTTCAAGGGCAGCAGGTCTGAAGCAGGCTGCTAAAGGAGGCGGGCTGCCTGGATCACCTCTCTGCCCCATCCTGTCAGCCACGAGGGATGGCTGAGCCTTCCCAGACCCCTCTGCTGTTGGTGTCTTGGGCTGTGGCAGTCAGAAGGTCTGCCCCCAGATGGCAGTTCTGGGCTTCCCTACATGGCCACCAGGTTTCACAGACTCAGCATTTGTGGGTGCAGCCCACTCACTGGAGATGGCGAGCACCTGGAGCTACAGAAATGTGGGGTCTCAGGCTGTACCCACAGCTACTGCAGAACATGCATGAGTCTATACTTCGTTGAAACATGAGGCAAAATAGTCAAGGTCTTCTCACAGCATGGTCTCTCCCATCTTAGTCATATTTGGGGAGCTGGGGCTTCCCGTTAAAAATCCTGATATACTGCGCTGGGGTTGTGGCTCAGCGGCAGAGTGCTTGCCTAGCATGTGCGAGGCGCTGGGTTCGATCCTCAGCACCACATTAAAAATAAAATAAAGATATTGTGTCAACTACAACTAAAAAAATATTTTAAAAAATCTGATATACTGGGCTAGGGGTGTAGCTCAGTGGCAGAGCACTTGCCTAACATGCATGAGGTCCTGGGTTCCATCCCTAGCATCACAACAAAACAAAAAGTTTAAAAAAAAGATCCCAATATTCTCATTGCAACCTTTATTGTCAGTCATAGCTTCATAAAACAAGCTAGCCATTTTGTTTTTATTAGTTAACAAATGCCATAGTTCAGGATTAAGAATATTAAGGAGGTTGAAAGTTTTCAGAGATTAAAAAAGTATGATGTATCTGAAGAGAAAAGTGTGACTTAGGCTTATGTAGTTCCACCTACCATGGATCCACCCTGAGTATTTCCGAAATGATCAACTCTGACCTGCCACCATCCCAAGTTGGCACAGGAAGTTTTTCTAAATAGTGAAATTGTCCTCTGTTTTGTCTTAGGTTTCCATCATGGAATTCAGTCTTTTGGGATTAACTGTAATTGGTACCGTTTCTCTAGAAGACAGCTAATAAGATCAACACCTGTGATTTATCACTTTAGGCAGTAGAAGCAGGGCAGAGCCGGAGCAACCCGCCTCTCAAAAGGCCCACCCGGACCCAGGCTGTGGTGGACCAGTCTGACATGTACACCCACGTGCTGTCAGCATTCGCCGAAAATAAGGTGCTACAGCTTTTCAGCCTTTTTGGGACCAAGAATTCTCCAAATGGGTTGTTGTGGGGAAGTAGTAGAAATCACACTCTGACTAGGCTAGCTGGAGCCTTCTTGGGTGATGGCCTTTGCTGGTACTTTGGTTTCTAATATCAGAACTCATGGAATTGCCCTTCATGTGGTTCTGAGATCAGTGCAAAACCAAACTGGGCCATTTTACTCTGGGCACAAGTACAGGGTAGGATAAAGGAGTTATATGTAGTTTCTTTTGTTAATTCTGCTGCTTAAAAAACCACTCTTCTCTCTGTAGGAGATGCCACATAAATTTGTGATAGCTGTGCTGATGGAATATATTCGCTCTCTTAACCAGTTTCAGATTACAGTACAGGTAACTTTATTGGCATTTGTCATCCTAAGAGGAGTTAAATAAAAGCACTTTCAGTCTTAGATGACAATTTTACTCACTAGAAGGGTCTGCATACCTGACACAGAACTTTGAGTGACTTGAACATCCCCCATTGTTCAGTTGGAATGAAAGTATAATGTCAAGTTGGGTTGAAACCATTTCTTGTTATAACTGAAACATTTGCCCAAGTCAGTAGCTGCCTGCAGTCCTCAGGCAGCGCCCTGTCTGTCATAGTTGAGCCACTGGAAATGTCTTCCTGTTTTGTTCCCAGCATTACTTACATGAACTTGTCATCAAGACGCTTGTCCAGCACAACCGCTTTTACATGCTGCACCAGTTCCTGCAGTACCATGTGCTCAGCGACTCCAAACCTTTGGTGTGTATCACCAGATTTTTATTCTTGTTGTGATTAAAAGCTTAAAATGTTAACCTTCCAAATGAAGCTCGTCTGAAACTGTCTTGCAGGCTTGTCTGCTGCTGTCCCTCGAGAGTTTTTACCCTCCTGCTCATCAGCTGTCTCTGGATATGCTGAAGGTAATGCAGGTCTGTCACAGCTTCAGACAGCACAAGTGTTTTTGTCACTTGCTTTGATCTGCACTTCTCTCTCCCTTCCAGAGACTTTCAACAGCCAATGACGAGATAGTAGAAGTTCTTCTGTCTAAACACCAGGTATTAGCTGCCTTGAGGTTTATCCGGGGCATTGGTGGCCATGACAACATATCTGCACGGAAATTTTTAGATGCTGCAAAGCAGACGGAAGACAACATGCTTTTCTATACTATATTTCGGTTTTTTGAACAGCGAAACCAGCGTTTGCGAGGGAACCCTAATTTCACACCAGGTGAGTATACTTGCTAGAGGAAAACCTGGGGTAACCACAGACTCATGTAGCAGGAACCCGATGTGGGTGGGCAGCTTTTGTGTAAGGAGGATTCCTATGTTAGCTTTTCTGGAAATGAAAGTTCCTAACAACACCTAACCTAGCCTGTGGTCTAAACTGTGTATTCATTACATGGGTGTAATTAATGTGAATTAATTACACTTTGGAACTCACAGCAGAGGTGTTTTGGGTTGAGACATTCAGGAATAAGAGAGCAAACGGTGGCCTAAGGGTTTTAAACGATTCTTGCCTAAAATGGAAGCATTCTTTTAGTAAGCCTTGAAACACTGGCTAATAACTCATCTCCAAATAGTGATAAAATCTAAGACATTTCTTCTTAGGACGGACTCCAATTTAGGTCTGCCAACCTTTTTTCTCTTAGCATCCAGTGCAAGATGGTACTGACCCCAACAATGGGTGCAAATCACTTCCATTTAGTTTTTCTGCTCATCTGAGCACATGGTGACTTGCTAGGAATTATGAAGGTACTAGTTCTGTAGTAGAAAGGGCAACCCCAAAAGTTAGGAAAACAGGTATTTTATTAAAGAAAAATAAGTTAAAACCCAGTATACAATCTGTGAGCTACATTCTCTTGTTTTCCTTTCCTGCCACACCTAATGGTGATTAAATCTCTATTTTCCTTCATAGGAGAACACTGTGAAGAACATGTTGCTTTTTTCAAACAGGTTTTTGGAGACCAAGCTCTAATGAGGCCTACAACATTCTAGGCTTTTTTTTTTTTTATATATATATAAAAATGTGTACAAAGTTAATTTATTGCATTAATAAAGCTCTTTAAACTACAAAATTTCATAATAAAGTATATCTACAATATCCTCAAATGTTACTAAAAATATGGTATAGAATGTGTATGATGGCTTACTCCCCAAAAAAGGAGCCAGTGTGTAGATTGGCCTTCAAACAGTGTCCATGAGCAGATCACATGCACAGTTACCCTTCGTGTCATTCTTCTTGTCAAACATGAGGTTTCTTTCCTGAAGGACTAGGGTGGGGGGG
>NW_025999990.1:40890336-40919947 GCF_001458135.2 Marmota marmota marmota | reverse complement strand
GTGGGGGGGTGGGGGAGGCTTTAGTGTCCCAAAAGTCCCTTCAGATTTCATAATACTGCTTCACAAGTCACATGCGCATTCCTGAGTTTAAAAGCAGGACATCCGAAGCTCTGTTCAACAGCCCCAGGCCTGGAACATCGGGTGTTCAGCTCAGTCTTGAAGATGCAGTTAGATGCAGTTACTGTCCAGTGGTAAACGGACCAACCCCTTGACACAGTTCAAAGTCACAAACCCTTGAAGAAGGCTAGAAATTTAGGAGTCGTTCTCGCTCTGTGCCTTTGTATCGTTCTTGGGTGGTGCGACTTTTGGCTTTATTTACTGATGGGCCTATGAAAGAGAGAAATAATATTTGTTATTTCTTCAGGAGAAAAGGAGACAGTTTATACTGGATTGTGATAGTCTGTCACCTAGGGATAGAGAGAAGTCCCTCAGTTACAAAGGTATAAGGCAAATAATAATGTTGTCCTTTCAACCAGGGGACATTTGTACAAGATATAGTAGCCACAGAAGTAAACAATCATAAAGGAGTAGTGGAGGTCAAGGCCTTTTGTTAAAAACCTTCATCACAGGGGAATGAACAACTGTTTTAACTGCTGGGGCTCATTCCTCAGTAGTGGGAAGGCATCCTGGCCTGCTATCATGCAAATTCATTCAAAGATCAGACTTTAGCTTTTGTTAAGCAGACAAATAAAAAAAAAAAAATGTTCACAATTTACTAATGAAATAGTTTGGATATTCCTGAAATCCCTGGACAGGACTTTTTTCCTTTAAAAAGAATTTCTACTTAGTAATATCTATCAGATGACCAACCATAGTACAAGTTCAAATACTATAAAACAGTGCTTACCTATATAACTAAGTAAGACAGGGAGAAATATTAGTCCATGAGTGGCTCCCAGTAAGACCATAGCTAAATACATCCTGAAGTAAAATATCTGGAAAATCTGGGATTTGGCAAAGGCCAACACCACAATTCCTCCAAATTTTGTAAGTGTGATTCCGCTGAATACCTAAAAGAAGAGACAGTTTTACAAACTCCTTTTATCAACTTATAACTGAACACTTCCTAATACAAAGATGTCTTAGAATTCAATAGCCAAAGTAATACGAGACAGTTTTTAGAGGTACTGGGAAGTAGCATTATTGTCTACCTAAATTTTAGTCTTTACTCTTTAAAAAATTTTTGTACAGGGGATTAAACCCAGAGGAACTTAACCACTGAGCCACATCTCTATCCCTTTTATTTTTTATTTTGAGGCAGTTGCATAGGGCCTCACTAATTTGCTCACACTTGCATCCCCTTGCCTCAGCCTTCAAAATTGTTGGCATGCATCTGGCAATTTTTATTCTTTAATTGCCTTGCCACTATAGAAAATATTATTAACCGATGAACTAGAGTTGGACTAAGACCCTCCAGACACCCACTACAGGCTGCAGGCTGGGTTCTGGGACCAGGCAGCTCTTCCTGGTCAACACATGATGCTGGCTTCCTGCACTCGCAAATCTTAATATGCTTGAGCTATCCTGCTACCTAAAAAGGAGACTTACAAACATGACTAAAGAATTTCAGGTCTGTACAATACACAGCTATTTCATGAACTGCCTGACCACTTACAGGAGCTACTTAGTACCTTTAAGGTCCAGTAAAAGATCTAAATAGTTGTTTTTTTTTTTTTTAATTTTTATTAGTTGTTGATGGACCTTTATTTTATTTGTATGTAGTGCTGAGAATCAAACCCAGTGCCTCACACATGCTGGTCAAGCTCTCTACCACTGAGCCACAACTCTAGCCCGGAAAACAGCTTTACCCACTGAATTTTAAAGTTTCTTCTCAGAAAGTCATCGAGCATGCACCCCCTCCTGCTGCTCCTGCTGCGTGCACCCGCAGAGTATACTCACAGAACTGCCCATGAGAGCAAGCGCCTCTTCTGCACGGTCCACGCGGCTTCCTTTTGCACTCACTGTGAATGCTCTTGTTATGTGGCTGCAGAACTCCACGGAAATGCCACAGCTCTAGAATAAAGTACTTACATGAGAACGGCTCTTTTCTAGTTGAAAATCCTGAGCCACCTCCTCTTTCCGAAAATGGGGGTTTACCAGGGAACCTGGGTGCTGGAGGACCCCCCTTTTAAAAAAATATTTATTTTATAGTTGTAGTTGGACACAATACCTTCATTTTAATGTGGTGCTAAGGACCTTGCATGTGCTAGGCGAGTGCTCTACCACTGAGCCACAACCCCAGCGCCCCCTCAAGCAGCCCTTTTGACTTAGGGTTGGCCCCACCACACCCCACTGAGCCAGCACACTGTCTTCCTGTACTTGGGCCCCACTGCCACTCTGAAAGGGTTACTATCTGAAAATACTGATACAGTTTCTATCTTCCATTAATACCTTCCTGAATGCTCACTTCTTCAAGATTTTATTAAAAAGCACCTGGCAACTGATGGGAGGCCCCGTTGGGAGGGGAAGGACAATTTTCTGTAAAGTAAATATCTTGCTGTCATTAGGCTACATGCTTTTGCAGTGCCTTCCGGATAATAAAAGCAGAATACCCATGCCAGACGGTGGGGTCACACTGCCATTGGTACAGACGTCATGAACCACACTATTTACTATAGCTGCAAAGGGATTAGAGGAAACAATGGGAGGGAACAGATTACCTTTAATGTGCTTCTGCTCCCAGCTTCTGCCTCTCCATGCCCTGTCCTGATTCCTCCCACCTCTCCTTAAGCACCAAGAGTAAGAGGCAGACTTGGTATTTTACTCCATTTTAGGGTTTTTATGAAATTCAGGAAACCATGTGAGTGACGGGAGCTAGGGACAAAATGAGAGTGGACAAGGACTCACCATCACCAGGTTGACTAAGGACACTGCGTTCAGACTGATGCCCCACAGCCACATTACGCCAAACATGTTGACCAGGATCATGGCGATGGTGACGCACATGATGACTGCAGACCATAGTTCACAGCCCAGAACAATCACGGTCACCAGAAATATGGACCCCAGGGACACACCAAGGTTAAAGATGGTGTCATCAATGATGGTCAGGTACTGTTCGTAGAAGACGTAGAACACACTGGGGAGGAAGGGGGACATTCCGTTACAGCTCACGTTCACTCCTGGGAGCCCCACTCTGGACCACTCTCACTCCTGCAAAGCTGGGACACTTGGAGACACCCTTGCAGAACACCTCCCTCATTTCTGCACCACTCATGTACAGTAATTCATCTGGATCTCTGATGGCCACTGACACCCAAAGAAGGGCCTCATGCATTGTTCTATATAAGGGTATTTTTAAAAAATATTGATTTTTTAGCTTTAAGTGGACACAATATCTTTATTTTATTTTTATGTGGTGCTGAGGATAGAACCCAGTGCCTCACGCATGCCAGGCGAGCGCGCTACTACTTGAGCCATATCCCCAGCCCCCTATATAAAGTTTTTGATTCAAAGCCCAAACTATGTTACCTTACAGCTATTTACAAAAAGCATTCCATAGTATTTTCGTGAAAAAAGGTCCACATCAGTGCTTTCCAGGAATTAGGACACACACTTTTAAGAACTTCTTCCACAGGGATCATGGTGGTGGTTAAAAAAAAAAAAAAAAAAAAAGCCAATTGTTTCTTTTACCATTCTCTATTTCCCAAATTCAGTATTTAATATATATTACACTCCTTGGCAGGAAAAAATAATAAATAAACCCATCAAATGAAAAGTCCACTTAAAAGCACCGAGTAATCCGCGGTCAGGAATACCCAACAGCTGCTCTCTAGGTGCACCAGGGCAGCCCTTCCCTGAGGCAGCACCCTGCCTGGGGTCTTGTTGGGGCTGTGATACAGCACTAACCAAGTGCAGTTTGTAGTTCTCAGAGGCTCAAGGTTCTAGTTCCATTTTCCCAGCATGCCATTCCCCTTGATACACATCTCCTGTGCTCAAGATGGAGCAAGTGTCAGAATCCAAGCTGAAGACCAGCATCCCCCTAAGAGACAGACCCTTCTCCAGGAAACTCTTCTTTATAAAAATCCACATTTTACCTGTATGGGAACACCCGGTAATTACTGCCCTTCGTGCTCATGGTTTCGGTGATGTTACTGGCCACAAGTCGGGCTTTCTTCATAGCATCAATAAAGTCAGCGGAGGTCTGCAGCACGGTGTGGTAGGTCATGAAGTATGTGGCTCCGATGCCAGTATTATTGCCAAGGATGTTAACTGCTGAACTGTAAGCTGCATGTCCCCTGGGAAAGAGTGGGTGTCAGAGAGGCCAGCCTTGCAAACTGGGCAGAATCTGAGCACTCCAGGCTAAGTGGAGTCACCTGACCAGGCTCAGAAGCCAGACACAGTTGTACACTTCACAGATGAAAAAGGTGTCCTGATGAGGGAGTGCAGAAGCTCTGGCTTGTTCTCGCCCAGACTGGCTTTTCTTTATTGGTGTGGTTTCTCTGGTGCTTGGTAGTTATTGTTTTTCTATCTGATTCTGCTCTTAAACAAACATGCTCTGATACGGAGTTTACTTAGTGCTGCTGTCTAACAGGAGGCAGGGAAGGGCCAAGGCCTGCCCTCGACCTCGGCCTGCTGCAGTTGGCTCTGAAACCCTGGCAAGGTTCCCTCACCCAAGCTTTAGCCTCCAGCTCTGCACCACCAGCACCAGCGCCCCAGGCTGCAGGCCGGATGGGCAGTTCTGCACAGCGGGTGCCCCCCAGCTGCCTTTGTTACAACTGAGCTCATCTCAGCTGGTATTATGTAGGCCAAAGTACTCAGGAACCAAGTTGCAAGACTCATTTCTCTTTTATTTTTAGGGGCAGTCTTCCTGTGGGACCTAGTACAGGTTTTAAAACACAGACACGATACATACGATTAACTGATGTGACTCAAGTAAAAAATGGATCCTTATGAAAAAACAAGTATGTTCAGTTAAACTCACATACATGTGGATGCTCGTCTTCCAACCTGCAAAAATTTCCAAATCAACCCCCAATCTTCTTCACTATTTCTAAGTCAGATATCCTGCACTGTGAGCAACTGGCTGGATGGGGAGCGAGAAAGCCCACAGCCTCCTCTACCGCCAGGCTGGCAGGGAGCACAGTAGGGCTAACCGAATCGAAACCATTGTTTTTTGTGGTACTAGGGATCGAACCCAGGGGCGTTCTACAACTGGGCTATGTCCTAGCATTTAAATTTTTTTTTTAAATTTTAAGATAGGGTCTCACTAAGTTGCCAAGGTTGGCCTTAAACTTGGGATCCTACTGTTATAGTGTCCAATGTCCCTGGGATCATGATTATGCACCACTAAACCTTGATCTGGGATAGCATTACCAAAGCAAAGGCATGGTCCCTTACACCCATTGGCACAAGTGGACAAACCAAGTTCATTCACACTCTGAAATACTGGCATGTCTACCCTCTCCCTCCAGTCCCATTATAATGTGCACAGAACCAGCACCTATCTGTACATCCAACGGGACAGGACATAGACAGCAGCGTAAGAAACGAATCACAAGCCAGGAGGAAATCTGCTGAAAACAGACTTTTTTTTTTTTTGTTTTTTTAAAACGTGTCTTAAGTTTCTTTACTGCCCGTAGGATTGGGACAGGATGGGTGAGGGTGGAGAAGATGCCCTTTCCCACCAACTGTCTTAACCCAGCCCTCATTTAGTTCTCCATTACAAATTAAAGCTGCAGCAGACGCTTATCTGACCTGGCTCAGCGGCACTTACCCTTTGCCACACTTGGGGTTAGGGTTATCAGAGAGAAACATGGGCAGGAATTTCATGAAGTCTCCACCCTGAGGTCTCTGTTTGCCCTCCGGAGTCAGAGGCCTGCAGCGGACGCAGGAAGGGTCAACCACTGGCAGAAACAGAGGGGGAACCAACTGTTAGAAGAATGGGCCTGCAGATTTTTTTTAAAAATTAGAGACTGAATGATTTTCCTGAATCTTTCCCTTTATCCAAAAGCTTCAGTCACAAGTGACTTTCATTGTTTAATAAATTTAATACACAGCTTCATCTTAGGCGGACCATACAGCATTTCCTGCCCTGGTAAGTTTCCTGCTTCATGGATGACAACCTCAACTGGTATTATGAGAGCCAAGGGCTTCCGTGTTCCCATTAAGAAAATTCTAGGACAACCTCAACACTTAAAAACCACCAGGCAACAGTGATAAACAAAGGCAAGCATGCCTCTGTGAAGCCAGGGCCAGCAGCCACTCAAAAAAGGCAGAATGAGAAGCCTCATGTGGGAACCAGTTCTCTGGAGTGACCTTATTTGGCCTGCAGCCCCGAGGAGGGCTCAGAAAGAAACACGTGGCATGATTCAGAGCGAATGACAGAGGAGAGGGACAAGGACAAAGGGAATGAAACCCGGACCTGGCACAGAAACGGGCACACGCTGAGGCAAAATGCAAATGATTTGTATGTAATGTTAAAATTTTTCAGCAAAAAAGGAAAGATCTGGAGAAGGAGGTGAAAATACCTGAAGCATTGCAGAACTGGTCAGTGATATTGTAGACTCTACAGCAAGAAGACTGTGGCTTAACCCAATCAAAATAATCGTCAATCCAGGACGAGGGAGCAAAGCCTATCCGGGTGCTGGAGAAAGAGGAGGAAAAAAAAAAAACAACAAAAAACAAAAAACCAAAACTGTTAACTTGCTGCACAGGGAGGAGTCTTTAAATTCAGTACTTTTCCTTGAAACTTAATATCTTTTCATCGCTTTATACTGCTATCAGTCAAAAGATAAACTACATTGTAACTCAGTGAAAAAAACCTCCAAAGGACCAGGTAGCAAATTAGTTCTTTGAAAGGTTTTGCTTAGGTTAAATTAGATTTAACATATGTTTTGACTAAAAACATCTTTTCCAAGAAAGTCTATTTTCAGTGAGAAATTTCAGGCCCGAGCTGACTGGCTGGGAGCCCGTTCCTACTGCTTCTGCTGAGGCACATGAGGAGCAGGTGGTACTGACTAGTTGTCCAGTTGAGCTGCGTTAAATATCTGCTGCACCAAGGAATCGTTGTCACAGCCCATGCCGCCGCACACCATGTTCTGTCCCTGTAGGGATGTATAGTTGTGCCCTTCCTCCAGGACAAAGTACACAGGCGGACCCGCGTGCAGGTACTGACCAAGGGATTTGAAGTAATCTATGACGTAAGAGTCCTGAAAGAAAGACCAAAGAAGGGGAGAGAAAGTATGAATGATCTGATGGTAACTAAGTGAGGTGACGGTCACTGAGAATTCAGAGGGCACCAGCAGGCTGAGACGCCTCCAGCCTGGATTTGCGATTCTCTTCCTTGGGTTCCAGGGTGCTCCTCCTGCCAATCCCAATCAGGTTGGACCTCCATTCAATGGCTGTGTCCAAAGAGCCCAGAAGGTGAAGGTGGCCCACACGGACACAGCCTGGTGGCAGTTCTTATATCATGTGATCAACTGTCACCATCGCCTGCTGCCTTTGCACAGAGAAGCAGGCACAACGCCCATGTGCATTTACTGAAAACTTTACTCATTACCAGTTAAAGTAAAAAAATAATAATAAGAAAATATCTTACATCTGGCATTGAAAGGGACTGATCCAATCCAATTTCTACTTTGTTCAGGACCGCAATACTAAATGACAGGACACCCACAAAGACGGCAATCTGGAACGAAAGTGAATTGTAAGATGGCAACTGTTTAATATAACAATGAGTTGAAGAAGAGAAATAAAATCAGTCTCTCTCCCTCCCTCACACACACAAAACAGGACTTTTCTTTTTCTTGTTTTTCAGTGCTGGGAATCCCAGTGGTAGTACATGCAAGGGCTCTACCACTGAGCTACACTTCAAAGCAGGACTTTTCTAAAATCCAGGGATAATTCCAATTTTAGCCTAGTACCCAACTGATACTAAATGTTCAAAAAATGTTAATATCACTATTGCTTTTTGCTGTTATGGGAAACTACCTTGTGTTCTTTTAGTAGAGAATGGTCACTATCTAGCAATGAGAGGGCGCACCAATGAGGGGTCTGGACAGTGATAGGACAGTTCTGAATCCTGACTACAGTGAAGATCATGGGACCCTGCACAATGTGATAATATCTCAAAACTACACACACATTGTGTCAATATCAAATTCCTGGTTCTGGGGTGCAGGTGTAGCTCCATGGTAGAGCATTTGTTTAGTATGTCCTTCCCAGCACCCCCCCCCCCACACACACACAGACATGTCCTGGTTCTGATGTTGTCCTATAATTATGTAAAATGTACCACTGGGGAAAACTGGGTTCAGGAAACCTGGGTCCCATCTGTACTACCTTTGCAACAGTATATGAGTTTATAATTATTTAAAAATAAAAAAAATTGACAACTCTATTGCTTATTGGGACTGATAAAACTTTGATAGAAAAGGATTTTACTATTTATACATGTTAAAGCTGTCAGCAATCTGCCTCTCGGGCTGTGTGAGTTCTTCGAAGGCATGAGATACATCTGTCTTGCGGGGAAGAAAGAGAAACCACAGAGGGGTGCATACCACAATGGGTCGCATCCAGTCCTTCAGCAGAAGTGGAGAGTAGGAGTTTTTGAAGAAGCGAAACAGGCAGCTTTCTGAGGCCTGGACACTGCTTCCATCTTCAGCACCTTTCACACAGCAGAGGATGTCCAGCCGATTTTTCTGAGGGACAAAGAGGAACAAAGGTCACAGAAAATACCGTCTGGTTCCTTCATCTAGATTTCAAACACATATTAAACGGACTGTAGCCCTGGTACCAATTTACCTCTTGACGTTGAATGTCTAATCCCAAGAGACTCACGAAACAGGTAATCTGAAGTAGGAAGTCAATGAAGACAGCCAATCCCGCAAACAGAGAGAAAGTGTGGACGGCTGGCATCACCGACAGGGCTCCTACAGGGACAGGAATAGCTCTGCGTCACTCCACTCACTGCAGAGGAATCTGTGCAAGTCACACTCATGTGGACACAAGAACATAAGGGGCCACATAGGCCTGACCCATAAGAAGGTACGCCCCGAAGTCTGCATGGCTGCCACACGGAAACTGGCAGAGGAACGGGGTCTAAGAGCTCAGAGCTTTTCCAAATGATGTCAGCACCAGACCAGCTGGGGAGTACACTCCGGGTCCCAGGCCCTATCCTGCTTAACCAAGACACAATTGCGTACTTCAACCTCAACTCTAATATATTTAACAGGTTTTCAGGCAAATTTATGTGCGTTACAATTTGAGAACCATGAAAAATAAGGCTATTTCTTGGAGTAACTTATATGTCTCACTCTGAGGAAGGGACTGTATTTTCCACCTGCTATTGTTTCAACAATGCTCGCCTCCCTGTGAAGTTACAGTAAAAAGGAGTACTCCAAGTCAAAGATACCAGGGTAAGACTCAAACTGGGCCAGATATTTACTGCTTGGCCCACACTTCAGTGGTCCATTTTAGGATTTTAAAAATATTTCTTAGTAAGTAGTCAGCATTTGGGCTAGGGGCACGGCCCTAAGGAAGAGCATTTATCTAGCTTGTACAAGGCTCGGGCCGGGGTTCAATCTCTAGCACTAAAAAAAAAAAAGTAGTATTTAATGATGAGATAGTTTTAACACAAAAATCTAGTTTTGGGGAAAAAAAAGAAAAATCAGACCTTGCAATCCTGGGCTGGCCACATGTCACTACTTCTATAGGAGGGACACTCTCACTCAGGGTGCCACAGCTTCCTCCCAAACTATCTCCCCAAGATCACTCCAACCTTGAGGCACAGTCTCAGCTGCTAATAACATCCTTATCCTTGCACGGGTTTTCTAATGACGAAAGTAAAAAGAACTTTTTCTTCTGCACCTGTGTCCGTCAAAAGGAACAATAAAGGCCACAGGTTTCAAAAGCATTCAGCTTTGTGGAAATGAGACTAACATGGTGACAGCATGTCTGTGTTCAAAGACTACCATCAATGAAGATCCTACAGTGTCACTGCTGAAGGTGACCTTGGGACCATGCAGGCACTATGGTCTGTGACCCACAGACAGTATCTTCTCTGGGCTGATGGCTTCTAATCCACCCTCCTCTATTGAGGACAACTGCTTTTCTCCTCACTCACTACAGAGATGCAGCCAGCAGCCTGACCCGTGAGTCTACTTGGTGATGTCTCCATAGAAAAGAAGTATAGAAGGGCTGATTTTTTGTTCCAGCTTATCCCAGCTCCTTGAACTTAAGAAAGATGCATAAACCCCTAGGGGAGGCTGCCTCCCCAGTGAGTGGTGTGTACAGGAAGACTGTCTACCAAAACACAGCCAGAATATCCTGCAGGCCAATGCCTCTCATAGGAAAGAAGGCACTTGCAAACTGATACCCAAGATACTGTCACCAATTGTTCTTATTCTCCACTCAGTGATTAACTGTCCAATTATGGAATAAAAATGACAAAAGGAAGAGGCAGGAAGGGGCACAAATCCAAGTACCCAGCTCTTTCTATTCTCAGGCTCAGCAAACTATAGGACTGGTACAATTTAAAGCATAATTACCAAAGAAAAACGCTGAAGTCTCGCAAAAGGATGACAGGAACATACTAGGAGCCACTTCTCCTAGGACCCTGCCCAGTTGTTGATCCAGGGTTTCCCCTTGAAGATGTTCATCTCTCTTAAAAAAAAATTAAATACGCAACATTAAAATTTCTCAATAAAAATGCCACCTCTTCGCTTCTTTGTGTTAATTTGATAATATAAAATTATTAGTAGATGATTAGCAGTATATCTAACCCTATAAACTTTGGTGGGGACTCCAAACTTCTTAGGTTGAAGCAGAGTATTTCTGAACCACTGCCCAGGTATTTAGGTGAGAAACCCAAGGAAGAACTGAATCTGTTATCACAAGAATACAGGAACACAGGCTGCAGGTGGCTGGATCCTTAAATGATGCTTCTATGCTACTGACTCTCCACTCTGGCAGGGGCTTCAGGATGACCAACTGGGGCCACTTTCTACATCAGCGGGCTGTATGTTGACTCTGGGTCTTTTTAGTGGCGCTTAGAACAAAACTCTCATTCTTCTACACTGTGCTAAGAATTATTTTAATAAGCTATGTCCAAAAGCATTCCCAAAATGTTAGCCCTTTTCGTGCACATGTGGAAAGATACTTTAAAAATCAAATTTTCACTTTACATCTATGCCACCTACCAAAGACAAGGCTGAAATTCTTGGTACCAAAATATCCGAGATAAATCCAGGACACCTGTGAGCCACAGAGGGCAATAACACAAAGCTTCCTCACTGTCTGCACTGACAAATGCCCAGCTGCTAACAGGCCCCCATGCTGGCATGGCACGCTCCCTGGGAAGATGAATGCGTACCTGGTAGGTCTGCACCAGGATGAAGATGTTGTCCACCCCCACAGCCAGCACCAGGAATGGGATGACTTCAATCACTATGAGGGTCAATGGGGTCCCCATGTAGCTGAAGATACCCAATGAGCAGGCCACCGAGCTCAACACGATCACGATCCCTGTGATGCCTAGGGAGATTTTAGAATCCACCTGAGAGGTGACGAAGACACAAGTTGTCAGTTAGAGGAGGTTTTGCCCATTGATTACTAAAAGGTCCTCATTTTTACTGCTTTACATGGGTCTATCTAACCTAGAATTAAAAGTTTAGCCGGGTGTGGTGGCGCACGCCTGTAATCCCAGGGGCCTGGGAGGCTGAGGCAGGAGAATTGCGAGTTCAAAGCCAGCCTCAGCAGCAGTGAGGCGCTAAGCAACTCAGTGAGACCCCATCTCTAAATAAAATACAAAATAGGGCTGGGGATGTGGCTCAGTTGTAGAATACCCCTGAGTTCAATCCCTAGTACCAAAAAAAAAAAAAGGATAATTCCTAATTTGAGAGAGAGATGAAAAAACTTCCAGGTCTTTCCTAGTAGCATATTTCCTCACATTCTTAGTGATGGAGTGGACAAATTAGAAAAAACAAACTAACAAACAAACAATGTGAAGAACTTTAGGATTAAGATGAAATAAAAAATTGAAACTGCAGAAAACAGATGCAAGAAACAGAACTGTCATGTAATTAACACACAGCTTGCACCTGAGTCCCTCAAAAGGAACAGTACATCAATACATCTAAGTTTTCCTTTTTTTTTTGGTTGTGGTACTAGGGATTAAACCTAGGCCCTCATATATACTAAACAAGTGTGTTACCGCTAAGCTACATCCCCAACCCTTTCTGTTTTGTTTTGAGACTGGGACTCCCTCAGTTGCCCAGGCTAGCCTCAGGCTTGTAATTCTCCTAACTCAGCCTCCTTAATAGCTGGGATTGTAGGCACACAACACTGTGCTCAGCTCAAAAAGAGTTTAGGACTTAATGAATTTAGAATAAGTAGAGGGGCTAGGGTTGTTATTCAGTGGTTAGAGTGCTTGGCTGGCATGTGCGAGGCACTAGGTTCGATTCTCAGCACCATATACAAATAAATAAGTGGTCCATTGACAACTAAAAAAAAAAAAAAAAATATATATATATATATAGATATATATATATAGATAGATAGATATAAAAGAAAAGAATAAGTAGAGGCACCATGCATGGTAGTACACATGTAATACAAAGGCATGGTAGTACACATGTAATACAACTTGGGAGGCTGAGGCAGGAAGACCGCAAGTTCAGAATCAGCCTAAGCAACTTAGTGAGACTGTCTCAAAATAAAAAATAAAAAGGGAACTGGGGATCTAGCTCAGTTGGTAGAGTGCTTGCCCTACATGCACAATGCCCTGGGTTCTAATTCTCGGCACCACCACCACCACAACAATAAAAAAATAAAAAATAAAAAGGAGACTATTTCTTAGTTCTGGGGATGTGGCTCAGAGGTTAAGGAGCCCTGAGTGCAATCCCCAGTACAAAGAAAAAAAAAAAAAAAAGACTAAGTAGAGGCTTAAATACAACATCATACCGGGCATTGCCATTTCTAAAACACACATAACAAACACATAGGAACATGAAATATACACATAATACAATCCCCCCCCCCACACACACACACACTTACCAGAAGCCTGCGACAGTTTTTGATGTGCCCCAAGGCTAGGGAAATATACAGAAACATGATGGCGTAGCTAATGACAACAGTGAAGATATCCCCTTTACTTTCACGATTTAGTTCATCTTCAATACTTCGTTCGGTAGTGAAAGAAATGGTCAGATTTGGATTCTTGTAGTTTTTCACAAAATTAATAAACCTAAAGGATAAGCAAAATTTAACAGTTTTAGTTAAAACTAAGTGACAGATAAGTAAGAGCTTCTTTCCCAACTTTTAAGAGCAAAGGCCACACTTAACCTTTGCCCTGCATTAGGAGTTTCAACACTGGAGCCTAAAAGGTGTGAAACACCGCCACAGTCCTTGTCAAGCTGAATTCCTTTTTTTTGGTGGGCGAGATGCTGGGGATCAAACCCCAAGCATGTTAGGCAAGCACTCCGTCACGGAGTCTTGAACTTTCTACCATTTAAAACAGATTTGGAACAAGTTTAAAATAGGTTCATGTTCTGCCTGTGTGTGTTTTGTTTTTTTTAAAAAGATATCTATATGGGCTGGGGTTGTGGCTCAGCAGTAGAGCGCTCACCTATCACGTGCAAGGCCCTGGGTTCGATCCTCAGCACCACATAAAAATAAGTAAAGGTATTGTTTAACTACAACCAAAATAAAATATTAAAAAAAAGTAAAATAAAATTAAGGTTAAAAAAAGATATCTATGTGCAGTACACTTTAATGAACATAAAAATTCATTCAACAATGCAAAATTTATCAGAATCAGGCTGGGATGATGTAGCTCAATGAGAAAGCATCTGCCTCGCATTTGCAAAGCCCTGGCCCAGTTCGACCCCCAGTTCCAAAAAAAAAGTAGCCCATCAGAATCCCAGCTGATTCTTGTAGAAACTGATAAGTTGATTCTAAAACTCACATGCAATTGCCTGGCTAAGAATAGCCAAGACAACTTTTTCAAGAAGAGAAAGTAGGACTTGCACTTCCCAATTTCAAAACTTCCTAGAAAACAATAGTAATAAAGACACCATTATACTGTCACCAGAAGAGACACAGATCAAAGGAACAAATTTTTGAGAGTCCAGAAACATGCCATGTGTCAGGGATTAATTAATTTTTGATAAGGATGCCAAGACTCTTCAGTGGGAAAGAAAAACCTTTTTAACAAATGCTGTAGGACAACTGGAGAGTTACAAGAAAAAGGATGAACCTGGACCCTCACCTCACACAAAAATTAACTCCAGGGATCAGATTGCTGAATGTAAGAGCTAAGACTATAAAACTCCCAGGAGAAAACACAGAGTAAACCCCCATGTTCTTGGATTAGACAATGGTTTCTTGGACATGACACTGAAAGTCTGAGGCACTGCGGGAAGCCACCCGTGAATTACCTGAGGGTCTTCTCTCAGTATGGCAGTCAGGGAGATTTTAGGTTTAACCTTGGGAATGATCCATGGCTCTCCAAAACAGTAGATTGCCCAAGGCAGGGACCTTTATCTCCACTCTACTAGGAAGGTCCTTCACAGAAGCTGTGGAGATGGGCGTAACCTGTTGGGAATGGACAGCCCACCTTCTACCTTTTTGTGAAGAACATGTTATGGAAAGCCTTTGGTGCTCCCTGATATATATAAAGCAAGCGCAGGCTCCATTTTGCCTTTTTAGTATAGAAGCTCGATGTGTATAATCGGCTAGCCCACCCTGCCTCCGCTTTATGAAAATATTTTCTGTGTCCTGCGGTTTCTAGGTCGTTCTGGTTTTCTTAGGTTTTGCTTTGTAGCCAGCCCATTCTACCAAGGGCTGCCCGTGTTGGGACAAAGGCAAGAAGCCAGAAAAGAAAAAAAAAAAAACAAAACTGAATCTCTTCAAAATTAAAAAATTTTTGTGCATCAAAAAAGCAACAACCAAAAAAAGACCCAACAGAATGGGAGCAAATATTTGGAAGTCATATATCTGATAAAGAATATATAAAAATTTCTTACAAATCAATAATAAAAAAATGGGCAAACCATATGAATAGATATTTCTCCAAGGAAGATGGAGAATTAAGTACATGAAAAGATGCCTAAAATTTTTCATCATTAGGAACATGCTAATGAAAACCACAACGACATACTACTTTATATCCAGTAGGATGGCTAGAATCTAAAAGGCAGATAATAACAAGTGCTGGCATAGAAGTGTGGAAACTGGAACCATCACATACTGGAAAAGAGTCCAGCAGTTCTTCAAACAACTAAAGGTAGAGTTACCACATGATCTAGCAATTCTACTCTTAGATATATACCTAAGAGAAATGAAAACTTATAAAAATATTCATTGCAGCATTATTCATTATAGACAAAAGACAGAAATAACTCAAATGTGCATCAATTGATGAATGGGCAAATACATATGGTAGAACTACATAATGGAATATTATTTGGTCATAAAAAGATGTGAGAACGTGGATGAACTTTGAAAACGCGCTAAGTGGAAGAAGCCAAACACAAAAGCCCACAAAAATGATTCCAACCATATAAAAGTCTAAACTAGGAAAATGTATGAAGACAGAAAGTAGATTAGTGATTGTTTATAGCAGTGAATGAAGAATATGAGAAAAGGTAGGTGATAGCTAAAGGATACAGTGTTTCATTCCAAGATCCAAGTGTTCTAAAATTGACTGTAGTGATGGTTGACCATATGTGTGAATACACTAAAGCCATTAAACTACACTTCAAATGAGTGAACTCTATGGTTTATATCATCTCAATAAAACTGTTTTAAAAATTGTGCTGATTGGCACATATCTGTAATAACAGCTACGTAAGAGGCTGGGGTCAGAAGATCCTGCAGACTGAGGCCAGCCTGGGTATCTTAAGCAAGACCCTGTCTCAAAATAAAAAAAGAGTGGGGGATGCAGCTTACTGGTAGAGTGCTTGCCTAGCATGTGCAAGGCCCTAGGTTCAATCCCCAGTGCCACAAGTACCAAACAAAAAAGTACAGAAGGGTATGAAGAGTTAAAGTCCCCCATCTTCCTGACACTTCTCTTGCCATGTTCTGAGAGGTTAAGAACACAGTTAAGTTTTTCAGGCCATCTACTTGAACAGTTTATATTCATGAACCACATGAACAGCTTATGTTCATGTAAATATGCTGATTACAGCTTTTACTAGATCTGGAATCATTTACTTACCTTGTTCTCATTAATAAGTGCATAATATTCTACTGTACCCATCCCTCATTGCTGTACAGTGTGCTCCCAATTTTGCTGTTAGAAAAAAGGCAAGGTGCATTTGTGCGTGCTTTGCCTTCCTGGGTAAGAATACCTGCTTAAAACATCTATTTATATGTAAGTATGTCCAAAGATTTCTTCTGAGCACAATTCTTAGCAAGTGAAAAATATTACATATCTTAGAACTCATGTTGGCTAAGTTAGAGAATGAAGTTCAAGAGCTTGTTGCAAATATCCAGCTTCATAAAAAGCAAGGACAGTTTGTTTATTCAATAGTGACTCACTCTTTTTCCCAGGCCTGGGCCCTCTGGAGCTTCTCTGTATCATTGTAGTAATTATTGACAGGGAAGGTAATCACGAGAGCAGTGGCATTATTGTAGTTTTGATCTAGAAAGGGAAAACGTGACATCAAAAAGCAGATTATGAGCATGTAGAAAATCAGATAAATACAAGGAGGAAATCACAACACAGTAGCTGATCTGATTTCTCACTGGAGACAAATGGAGTCTGTGCTCTAAGACCAAACAAGCAATGGTCTATGAGTATCTTGGTTAGTGAACAGGCTTCCCTGTCTGAAGGGGACAGTTATAATTCAGGGAGAATGATTTTTCCCCTCAAACTACACAGTACATATATGGTAAAAATTTCAAACAGAAGAGAAAGGTGTTGTGTGAGAACTTTCTCCCCTTCCTTTCTCCATTCCATTCTTTGCTTCTCTTTCCATGCTGTGGCCATTTGTGAATCTGTCCAGAAGCTGCACCATGCGCACACAAGCAAACCCATATGGATATTCTTCCCTTTTCCTTTTTACTTACACAAATGGTAACATACTGTTCTACACATTACAATTTAAAATTCTGTATCTTGGAGACCGCTCCATTTTAGTACATATAGAGCTTTTTAATCTTCTCCTGAAGCACGCTATTTGCCAGTATAATTCAACCAATTCCCAACTGATGGACATTCTTGCAATTTTTCTATTACAAAATTACTATAACTATTTATATATCCATAGATGTATAAATATATATATATAGTATATCTATATTTTTAGTATGTAAAGTACATATTCATAGGATCAAATATTACAGCATAATCCCTGAGTCAAAAACTATGTGCCAATATTGTGTCCAACTACAGCTAAAATATAAATATTTAAAAAAAAAAAGGGGTGGCTGGGGTTGTGGCTCAGTGGTAGAGTGCTCGCCTAGCACAAGCGAGGTCCTGGATTCAATCCCCAATATCCCATAAAAATAAATAAATAAAGATATTGTGTCCAACTACAACTAAAAAATAAATATTAAAAAAAAAACTATGTGACTTTCTATTTTTGATAAATTCTCACAAACTGCTGTCCAAAGAGGCTGTTATTTTTTTATACCTTTAACAAAACACTTACTGAGAACTAATTTGTGCCAGGCCTTACTTTAGGTCCTGTGGATATATATCAGGGAGTAAAAGAAAAATCCCATCTTCCTGGAATTGACTTTTGCGTAACCAATTTACATTTTCAGCAATAATAGTAGAGCTCCCATGTTTCACCAACACAAGGTTTTATCAACTCATTTAGGCCTTTGTCAATTTGTTAGGTAGAAAGACTGAAGTGAGACGCATTTTACCATCAGGAGGGAACAGGAACATTTCCTCCATATAATTAAATGCCATTTGTATTGCTGCTTCTGTTAACTTTCAACCACTTCTTTGTGGTTTCACAGTGCTAAGGAAAAGCTGTTACGAATGCTAATTCTTTGTTGTTGTTTTTCAGTTTCTTGCCAGTTTTTAACTGTATGTTTGTTCTCCACCCAAGCATTCAAAATTTTTTATGTAGTCAAATCCATCAGTCTTTCCTTTTGTGGCTTTCCAGTTTTCTTATTTCAAAATGTGTTTGTCATTTCAAAATTATTTAAAAAAATTCCTCCTGTAGGGGCTGGGGATATAGCTCAGGGGGTAGAGTGCTTGCTTGCCTACTGTGTGTGAGGTCTGGATTCAGTCCCCAGTACTAGGGGGAAAAATCCTCCCATATTCCTGTATGATCTTCCAGTTCTCCAACAGTTTTACTTTTCACATTTCGATCTTTGATCTATGTGGAGTTTATTTTGGTAGAAGGAATAAGGAAGAGGACAGTTTTAATTTTTTTCCCTTTGGCTAGCCAGCTGCTGATGTCATGCTTTCCCTACGATTAGAAATGGCATTTTATTATATGGGGCAGAGTCAATTTTAAACACAGATCACAAGTTCTCTCCTGCTTCTGAGCCAAGGGGAGAAAACCTAGCTGGCCTCTTCATCAGCTAGGGAAAAACCTGTTGAGCCTGCAGGGAGGCTTCAGATGCCAAAGATGTCGCGTGAATCACCACCCCATTTTATCTACCCCATCTGTCCTAGATGCCACAGAAACCAGCGAAGAATGTTCTTCCCACTATAAAGGTATCCAGATTGTCCTGGATGGTTTAGAAGGGGACAAAAAACACAACAACAACAACAAAAAAAACACCAACTTTGGATTTTTATTCCTTCCCCATTACGTGGGTTCTGAACCTGAGGTCATGGCCTCCTGAGACATTCTACTGGTAAGCTTCCAGGTCTGTGACCTCCTTGCAATTGACCAACAACACAACTACACTATTCTGGGAAAATGTCCTTAGCCTTTAACAGCTTCTCAAAGGCATGTGTGACCTAAAAGGTAAACATAATCCACTTCTTTTAAATCCAAAGTAAAACCCAAAGCCAAAGCCAAAGAAAATATTATATTTAAGATTCAACAGTCAGGGAATTAAGAAGGTTGCTCCATTTATGAAATCTTCCTAACCACCCTTAACTGCATGATGGAACCAGGATTACTAGGAGAAGCTCAGCTTCTCTTACTTACCATCGTAGCCTCCCAGCACAAGCCACGGGAACACGGGTCCACCGAATGTACCGAGGCAAGGATCATGCAGCAGACTTGTATCATTCAGAGAGGCAGGAGCCCTGCCCAGAGATCAGAAAACACCTCCCACTTAGAATAAGCCTCAAGACATCATGGACATTTAGACAGCAAACACTTACTGTGGCTGACTGTATTCTAGGTAGAAGGTGGGCCCTAAGGTTCCTGAGTTGGATGATACTGTCCGTCATGAGCCACTCAGAACTTGGATTCCCTGGACTAAAGGCAGAAGACCTGGCCCTGGTGTCTGGTGCTGTGTGGGTACAGAGGAGGGGGAAAATGACACGAGGAGAAAACTGCCACCAGAAGGAGACCTGTAGAGATGTGGTTCTAGACCACATTTCTAAGTATAAGGGCAATTCAGCAGCAAAGAGCTGCTCCATACACCCTGGGGGAGAGAACAGGTGTGTAAGAGGAGGCAAGAGCAAGAGGAAGGTGGTCAGGGCACAGTAAGTCCTGGCCTTGCATATGAGGTGCAGACAAAGGATGCTCCTAAGGGAGGGGGCAGGGCTGGAAAGGATGAACAATGGCAAAAATAAGGATCTGATCGATGCCAGGCTAAGTGGTTTAATTCTAACCCTGAAGGCACTGGGGAACAGTCAGAGATGTCTGGGGAAGGGATGTCATGAGCTGTTTTCCAAAAAAATCAGTGGCAAAGTGGAAGGAGGTCTGGGGAGTGGGAAAGAAACAGGAAGGTGGGAGGGCAGTCAGGAAGTTTGTGCAATGGCCCAGGCAAGAGAGCACGGGTAGATGGCTACTCTGTGTGAGGAGAATGAGCATTTCAAGGCAGTCAGCAGCCAGAACTCAGCTGGGCGCTCAGGGAGGTCTGCACAGAGGACCTGCTCTTCGGAGCTGCTGTGAGGTCCTTCATCCCACAGCCTGACTGTCACAGCAGGAAGGACCTGGAGAGGTTAAGATTCACCACAATCACATGAGGAAGGCAAGAGGAGGAAGTCAGGGATACAGCCTCATGTTGGCTTCACTGCTAGATGTCAATGCCATTCAAAGACACCAGGGAAAGAAGTCTAGCCCTGACTCTGGGAAGGCCAAGTCTGTTGTTCCTTTGGGATGTGCATGTGGAAAGGAGTGAAAACGAGAGACAGGCCGGAGTCATGAAAAAACCAAGCCACACAGCCTGTCATGGGAACTGTCCCAGAAGGGCTTCCATGCCTGTCTAAACCAGGCCCTTTGATAAAACCCAAGTCTCACACACCTCTCCCCCCAATTCTTTTGGCTTTATTTTGTAAAACAGAAAATAGTTTTTCCCTCTGAAATATAGAAAGCAATTACGTAATATCATATTTATTACCCACATACCCTCCTGGTTACCCACAGTCCCCTCGTACCGTCTGCCCTGTCTACAATGCTGTTTTGAGGCACACAGGCATACATTTATTTATTGTTTTATGAGTACAACTCATGTTTAAGAGGCAACGTCCTTGAAACAGAATGAACACTGACCAACAGCCTGAGCAGTCACATTTGAACAACAAAATTTAAGGTCACCAGAGTTCCTGACAACCAGAAACCAGAGTGCTCAGCTCTTGAGACACAGTGAGTTAAGCAATGCAATCAAAAGAGACATGGAGGTATTTTTCCTGTTCCTGTGGTGAACACAAAGCCACTGTGGTTGTTCACATCGCTGAACAATCGCCCTCAGGCCAGCTCTGGAGCATTCAGAGATGGAAGACTGAATAAGCCCAAAGCTCCCCTCAAAGATCACCTAAGCACAGCTTCCTTGGGCGACTAATCCCAATTATAAAGAATCCCTGCCCAGCCAGATGTAGGCCTCCCAAGGGAAGCAGCTTAAGGCCTTCTAATCTAAAACTGCATGTCAGTTCTCCCCAGCTCCTCAAAAGGAGGTGACATGCTTTAAACACAGCTAGGTACTAGGATATCAGGTTACACATGAAAAACAGGCACAAGCTCAATAAGATTCTACCTTCAAATCTTAGGGGAGTAGGTGTGGACATCAAACTGTTATTGACCCAGGCAAGAGTTAAAGATCGATCCTGGATTACACACCAAGGAAGCGCCCACTCTAGAGCCTTTGCCCATGCTGCTTATTCTGCTGTAAACACTTTTTCCTGTGATATCCACAGGCTGTCTTTTGTGCAAGTATCTTCTCTAAAACTCATTCTTTTTTTTGCTAAGCCTTATTTGTCTTTCCCAACACTAATCTTTTACTGACACGAGAGCATATATATCCAGTATGCCATACAATAGTGTTTCTGACAATGATGGACTACACATGATAGTGGGTTCCTCAAGATTATATTGCCTAGAGATGTCATAGCTGCCTTATTTTGTGTAAACATACTCCATGATATGTTCCCACAATAAAGAATTAACTATCAATGAATTTCTCAGAATGGGTCCTCATTGAGAAGAAACATATGACTGTATTTACTGATTGCCAGTTCCCATTCATTAAGATGTGAGCTTCGAGGGGTATGCATTGCTCTGTTGGTTCACTGATGGGTCTCTAGTACCATGAGTGGTGAAAGCAAAAACAAGTGCTCGAATATTGGCAGGATAAACAAATGGTTGGCTGCTGCCACTTACCGTGTGCAGTACAGAAAGTGCGTGTGATAATCAGCATACACAAAGAAGTCATCCCCTACTTGATGGTCCAGTGCAGAATGGCTGTTCTGGAAGTAATTTAACACACTCAAAATGGTGCAATTCTTGTTATAAGGTGAGAGAGGGGCCAAGCAGATGTCTTGAAGTGTCACAGTCTCGTTGTTATAATTTGCAGTAATACTTTCAAGGGCTGTTTGTAAGTCAAGAACCTGAAAGAAGATTTTAAAAATAAGCAAACCCAGAAAGATGTCAGATTTCTTCAAATCTTTAATAACTAGTATTGTGAGAGGTTAGAAGAAAAAGTCTTTGAGGAAAACACATCCTAAGACAGAGGAGGTTCAGGCACACTGCAGTAAAGTATCTGGTGAGGTAAGAGGTGTCCAGAGATGGGGAGGGGATATGTGATCAGATTGATTTCAATACAGCATCCACAACCATCTCTCCTCACCTGTCTCCAGCAGCCACTAACAAGCAGCCACAGTGTGATGCCTGGTCTTCCCAACACTCCCCCTTCCCTAAACACACCAAAACACATGCCTGGCTCTGTGCTACAATCATTTATGTATACGCCCATATTTTCCAATATAGACTATAGTCTCAGAAGTAAATGTCTGTGCTGTTCATCTTTTGCAACAAGCTAGGAAAATGGAACAGTCAGTCACTAGGTAGAGAAAGAAAAATTCCATTAAAATTTTTGGCACATTTCAATGCTTTTAAAAATCTCACACTTTATGTAGACAAGGACAATATTTAAAGGAAAATTTGGGTGACTGTAATGAATAATCATTTATTAAAGAAGTAGATGTCGTTTATTCACAGGTACAGATTTCCGTAGCAAATATGAAGGACAACAGGAAATTCTAAAGGCCTTTGTAAGAGAAACAGATGGATCTCTTCCCAAGTGTATCTTCCACTAACTATGGATGGCAGCTAACATTCAGATCACAATAATTTCATTCCTAGACCTTGGATTAGTAATGATCCAGCAGTTCCTGCTCCGGACCCCAGGACAGCATAAATAAATTCATTCCTTTGGGTCCTTTCATTTTACTCTAATACAAGGAAAAAAAAAAAAAATCCATGGATTCCCGAGGTAAATTCCTCATAAATATATTCTGCTTCAACAGAGAAATGCTACTTAGACCTTCCTCTGTTCATCTCAATTTCAAGAATAAGGCAGGACCTGCTGTTTGAAGTCAATCCAAAAGCAGGCAACAGTAAATTTTTTATTAAATTCAATGACTAGCACCACTATCTTGAAAAATAAGTGAAAACACCTTTACTTTAATGCTTAAAGATTTAAGAGATACCACAACAGTCAGCCCCAACTCCGTATTGGACAGAATTGGTCTACATGTAAAAGCCAGATGGACGGACATCTACTAATGGCAGAATACCTGGTGCAAAATCTCTTTGTCAAGTGGGGATCCAAAGGGCACGTCGGCTCCTGCGGGGTATGGCTGGTAAATGTGTTTGCTGGTATTGGGGGCCCGGATGATGAGCTGCTCTGTCCGGAAGAAAGGCCCAAAGTGTGTGTCAAAGTATTCTTTATCCTGGCGGGCCTGGCTGCTGGCAGATGACCAGAGGTCAACTGGATTGGTGGTGACCCGCACAAATGCCAGGCCTGAAGAACATGCGGCGATGAAGACCAGTGAGAAGAAAATGATGCAGCCAGGGTTTCGGACACAGTAAGATCCCCACTGGGTGAAGAAGCGCCTCAAACAGCCCTCGAAGGCGGCACCAAGCCGGTCGCAGCAGGACGCCTCCCCTGGAAGAGCAGGAGAGGAAAGGAGGGTGGAGGTTAAGAGCCAGGCCGTTCCTGAAAGTCGGAACAGGGACAGCATTAGCTACCACTGCACGTGCTGGGAGTCCAGCCCCCTGGGTGACACAACTGACACCCCAGGCCCTGTGCTCTCTGTCTGCTTGGGGAAGCTATTCTTTTTGGCTACCCACAATGGACACTGATGCACTCCTGGGTGGAAAGATGCTCACACGAGGGCTTCTGAAAAGCAAGTTTCTCTGACTGCTCTGCTGCTCCTGCCCTTGGCCTGCCACACAGGCACCTTTGTGGCTTTTACTCTGGTCCCTAAGCATTTCACTGCTGTCATTGATTACTTGGGTCTGATCTGCCACCCTGACATCAGAGCCACAGGCAAGGGACATGTCTGTGCTGACCATAGCTGTGTCCTTGGCACTTGTGCCCTGCCTCACCCATAATCGGCACGTCAATATTTGCTGAGGAAACAAGGGCTCTTTCAGGCCAACAAAATCCAAACCCTTTATTTTCTGTACAAATATGCCTACCTTTGTCACTGGCATTAACAGAAAAGGCTATATTGCTGTCAATGGGAGTGTATTCGGAGACAAAATAACGCTTTCTGAAAAATAAAAGCACATAAGCAGTATTAGTGGTCTTCATGATAAGATTGTTATTTGGATATCCCAAAATCCCACTAAAAGCTTACTCCCTCATCCTGACTTCTTCCTCCCTAATCCTAAGTTCCCTTGGGTCTCTATGCTTACCAGTTTCAGCAGAAAATTTAAGACTGTATTAAAAAAAAAATCCGAATTGTTAAAGGATAATTTCACTTTGCAACCCTCATTTTAGATCCTTTAAAAACACGCTATCCTGCCTAGGAGCAACGAGCACACCTGCTGCCCTGTCCTTGATTTCAAATACTATCCTGGGCCAGGGCAGGGAGAATAGCAGATGATCCCAAGGGTGGGAACATGTCAAAAGAACATAAGAGCCAACCAGAAGGCACCTCCCCATGCCCAACGTGGAAAAAATCTGAGCAGCAAAACAATGGAATTAGATAGAGTCCACAGAATAAGTAAAAGGTCCATAATGTAACTAAATGAATAATAAGTGAAGGAAGAAGTCCGATTAGTAGTTGTAGGGAGTGAGAGAAATCCACAATTGCCATCAGGCAAACACTGCAATAATCATGGTTGCAGACAGAACCCATGATTTAGTGGGCAGTAGGTGATGGTCTGAGGAGAAAGTATCAGTATAGTTTTGTTTTTGTTTTAGTTGTAGATGGACACAATACCTTTATTTTATTTATTTGTTTTTATGCGGTGGTGAAGATCAAACCCAGTGCCTCATGTGTGCTAGGCAAGTGCTCTACCACTGAGCTACACCCCCAGCCCATGCATAGTTTTAAAATATCTTTTCTCAAGAAAATTTCCAATTATAAAGGGAAAATAGTAACCCCAGTGAAGAAACCCAGGAGACATCATCTTAACCGTGAGATCAAGGTTAATATCCCTAGTAACAACATATCAACATCATGGACTCCTTGGCATGATGCCCTGAGAAAGACACATCACCACATCTGTGATGTGCTTGTCCAAAACACACAACCTCAATCTAATCACCACAAAACACTGGATGAAGGCAAGAGGCACAGGCTGCAAAATAAGAGGCAGGTACTCATCAAAAGTGTCAAGATCTTAAAAATGGAAAAAGACGGAGGAACCATCTGACGTAGATTGGAGGAGACTAATAAAACATAAAAAGTGAATGTGTTATGAGATTCTGAAACAGAAAATGGGCATGAGAGGAAAAACTGATGAAATCCGAGTAAAGTGTGTAGTTTAGCTAATAATACGGTATCAGTTACATGGTTTTGATCATTATACTGGGTTCTCTCAGTGGTAACATGAGGGTAAGCTGGGAAAAGGGTATATATAAATTCTGCTATTCCAGCAACTTTTTGGTAAGTCTAAAATGGTTTTAAAATTAAAATAAATAAAAATATACTGTTGTCAGGCGTGGTGGTACAATACCAGCAACTCAGGAGGCTGAGGAAGGAATATTGCAAGTTCAAGACCAACCTGGGCAACTTATTGAGACCCTGTTTCAACATAAAAAATAAAAAGGGCTGGGGGTGGCCATAATTCCAGTGACTTGGGAAGCTGAGGCAGGAGGATCATGAGTTCAAAACCAGCCTTAGCAATTTAATGAGGTCCTGAACAACTCAGATCCCCAGTTCCAAAGTGGGGGCAGGACTGGGTGTGTAGCTCAGTGGTAGATTCAATCCCAGTACCAAGAAAGGAAAAAAAAAAGCACTATACTAAATGCAGATGGCAGTGCATTCAATTAGATTTGGACCATTTGGCTCATTTGACTCTGACTTTCTTTCCTTTTTTAATTGTTTTTGGTTATAGATGGACACAATATCTTTGTTTTATTTATTTATTTTATGTGGTGCTGAGTATTAAACCCAGTGCCTCACACATGCGAGGCAATCACTCAACCATTGAGCTACAACCCCAGCCCATGACTCTGACTAGAATTTCTAAAGATGGGTTAATACATTGAGCTTTAACTCACACACTGTTCTGAATAAATCAATAAAACTAACTTCAAATGCTTAAATGTCTCAACGACACTTGACTATTTACTAGCTGCAGATCATAAGCAATCCATGGAGTGGCATTCACGCAGGTATTTGCTTCCTGTTCTAATAAACCTGCCATGTGAAAGCTACAAGTGCCACTTGAGTCATTTTCATCTTCTGGCCCTAGTTCTCTCTCTCTCTCTCTCTCTCTCTCTCTATCTCACACACATACACACACACACACACACACACACACACACACACACAGCTGCTTACCTGTAGCACCACAATGCAAAAAATGCTCCAAAAAACACAAACAAAAATGCCATGTAGGTGATCCACATGATGACATACATGGCATCCAAACCAAAGATCCTCCAGGGAATAGGAGGTGCTGGGGGCTGGGGCTTGGGGCCACAAACGATGGAGCAGTCCTGGCAGCTGCATGGCCCAGTGACCTCATCTACAGACTCATTACAGCCTTTGGTGGCATTGTTCATGGGCTCCATCCCCTGGACTGGAAGATCTATGGGAAGGAATTGTGTTGAGTGACAATCTCAATGAAAAAACATTAAAAATTGTGTACTGAACTATCTCGAAACCCAATAATAAGCATGCTGAAATACAGCATAACACAACTGGAAGAATAAGGACTGGAGGTTTTAATTTAATCTCCAATCCCTTTATGTTTTATTGCTTTGCCTTATAAAATTTGTTGCTTTGCCTTATAAAATTACAAGTGCTGACTTTCAGTCCTGTCTTACTCCCACTCTGAATAGCTAGACTAAGATTTCAGCAGAGCTCTGAAAAGTCTGTTGTGACACTCCTTAGCCTTTCTTAAACAAACAAAACCTCAGTTTATTCCCTCAAGTATACAGCGATCCCTACAGGCAATTCCTTTTCCGCTTCCATTCCTACTGGATAAATGCCCTAGTAACCTCTCTTACTCGAGAGAAACTCTAGGTATTAGTTACCGGAATTTATCCTCCTACTGCAGACTGATTCCTTGGCATTATAACATTATTATAAATATAGCAACTTTGGGAGTAGTCATCCCTACCTGAAAAAATGGGAGTGATGGTAAATGGCGCCTGTCCATTGTTCTTATCGAACATGTACTCGATCCAGTTGGTGGCATTGCAGGCATCAGCATCCCTCCCACAGAGGAGTCCCAGGGCTTTGTCATTACTTGAGGGGGCTTCCACATCCCGGCAGGCATTGTACATTGCTAGAAAAGGAATCCCAAGGGAAAAAGCGACATGACACTTGCTCTAGTCTCCAGATAAGAGCTTGCAAAAGGCCTCTGAAATGGGAACAAAGGACTCCAGGTGGATTGCAACCGTGTTAGCAAGCAGACTGGAATGTGGGATGACTGCACACTGTGGATGGGAGAGGTGACTTCCCTCTGAAATGGCTTATTCCAGCTTGACTCCAAGTAACTTAAAAAGTAAAAAACAGGAAAGGGAAAGGCTTATGGCATACCATGTAGTTCTTACAAAAGCTTTGGGAAGTCTCCTCTCCACTGTCCAGAGGAGTAGACTAAAGCTAAGAATCTTAGTACCTCTTCAGTCAGTGAAGCTGGTTCCAGAAAACCTGGAGCAGCCTCTTGCAGCAGGAGACTACACAGCTGAATCACGGAAATTACAGGGAAAACTGGCTTTAGGAATGAGGTCACACATGAATTAAACTAATACCATTCTGTTTTTTAGTTTTATTTTAGTACACAAAGATAACACAGTACCTAATATCAATGCTATCACACACAGGGAGGCAGGCGGAGTGTCCTGTACTGCTAATTTTCATTTCACCAGTCCCTGCTTGCTAGAATCTTCTTAGATCTTCTTCTCTGAACCTCCAAGGGGATCTCTACATATTCATTTGGTTTTATCCTCACTTATTTATTTATTTTTTAAATATTTAGTTGTCAATGGACCTTTACTTTATTTATTTCTATGTGGTGCTGAGAGTCGAACCTAGTGTCTCACACATGCTAGGCAAGCGCTGTAACACTGAGCCACAACTCCAGCCCCTTACCCTCACTTTTGAAAGAAAGGTTAGCTAGAGTGACAGCTGTCTTTTTCAAAACTGAATGTATCAGTCCTTTCTGGCCTCATATTATGGCTGGTGAGAAAATGTTCAATTATCATTCTTCTGAAGAGCTTTGTGTCTTTTCTCTATTTGCTTTTAACATCTCTGTCTTTGAAATGCATTCATTTTTCTAGGTCATACTTAAGGTATGGGTTTTCTTTTGCTTTAAAAACAAATTTTTTAAATTATTTTAATTTTTTTTTTTAATGTGTGCTAAGGCTCAATCCCAGTGCCTCACACATAGTAGGCAAGTGCTCTGCCACTGAGCTACAGCCCCAGCCCTTAAAAAAAACTTCTGAGATATCATTCACAAACCATACCACACACCCACTAAAAATATTCAGTTTAATGAATTTTAGCATATTCATCAATATATGCAACCACCACTACATCCAGTTGTGGAACATTTTCAACTCCTCAAAAAAGAAATCCTGTACCCTTTAACCAAGATTGCTATTTCCTCACATTCCAAACCCTAAGCAATCACTAAACGTGTCTATAGATTTGCCTATTTTAGACATTTCATATTAACAAAATTTATAATGCTTAGTGTTTTCTGATGAGCTTCTTTTACTTAGCTTTCCCCCCACCTGGGAATTAAACCCACGGACACTAAATCACTGAGTCACTTTTTATTTTGAGGCAGGATCTTGCTAAGTTGTTGAGGCTAGCTTTGAACTTGTGATCTTCCTGCTTTAGCCTACTGAGCACTCCATTCTTTTTTTTTAATGGCCAAATAATATTCAATCACATGGAGGTACCATATTTTGTTGACATCTTTTGGCTACTATGAGTAATGTTGCTACAGACATTGGTAAGTTTTTGCGTGGACACGTTTCATTTTTCTTGGAGGGACTGCTGGGTCATATGGTAACTATATTTGTTTCAAGAACTGCCAGACTGTTTTCCAAAGCAGCTATACCACTTTATATTCCCACGTACGAATGAAGTTCTGATTTCACCACATCCATGCCAATACCTGGTATCTGATTTTTTGACATTAGCCATCTTGGTGAGGGTGCAGTTTTGATTTGTATTTCCATGAATATAATGTTGAACACATTTTCATGTGTTTATTAACTATTTGCATATCTTCCTTGGCTGTTTATTTACTATTAGGTTATAACAGATTTGTATATATTCTAGATATAAGTCCCTTAAAAATGCATGATTTGCAAATATTTTCTTCATGGTATCCTTTGAAGCACAAACATTTCTTTTTTTTTATTTTAATGAGGTGTAATTTATCTATTTCTTCTTTTGTTGCCCATACTTTTAATATTATATCTAAGACTTCACTGCCAAATCCATGGTCATAAAGACTTACCCCTATTTTTTCTCCTAAGAGTTCTGTAGTTTTAGCTCTTACATTTAAGTCTTTGATTCATTTTCAATTATTTTTTTTTAATTTAATGAGGTAAGGGTCCAATTTCATTTTTTTTTTTTTCTTTTTTTGCATGTGGATACTGT
>NW_025999990.1:40888371-40890215 GCF_001458135.2 Marmota marmota marmota | reverse complement strand
TTTTTTTTTTTTTTTTTTTTTTTTTTTTTTTTTTTTTTTTGCATGTGGATACTGTTAATCCACACCATTTCTGAAGAGGATTTCCCCCCAGTGATGGTCTTAGCACCTCTGTCAAAGAACAGTGATCATAGATATACAGCTTATCTTCAATTATATTCATTGGTCCACATGTCTGTTTTTATTAAAGGACCATATCACCTTGATTTCCAATGCTTAGCAGTTAAGTTTGAAATTGGGAAGTGAGTCCTTGTATTTTGTTTTTTTTTTTTTCAGGATTCTTTTAGCTCTTCTAGGTCTGCTGGAATTCCAAGTTGATTTTAGAATTACCCTGTCAATTCCTACCAATGAAGTCAGTTGGGATTCTCCTGGGAATTGAGTTGAATTTGGGGACCAATTGGGGAAAATCTGTCATTTTAACAATATTTTTGATCCACGAACATGTGATATTGTTCTAGTTATTTAGATCCTCCTTAATTTATTTGTATAAAGTGTTATAGTTTAAGTTTTGTACTTTTGGTTAAATTTATCCCAATTTTCTCATGCTACTATAAATGAAATTGTTTTCTTAATTTCATTTTCTGATTTCATATTGGGTTTCTTTTTAGTTTATCCTGCTTAAGGATTTTATTTACCTAAGACTGAGGACTTATTACTCATTCATTCTGGAAAATCTTTAGCCATTATCCCTCTGTTTATGTCTCCCCAACTCTCCCCCTCCCCCCCAGTTCTTATCCTACATGTCATGTCTTTAATGATGTCCAGATCTTTATATCTGTATGATGTTTTCTGGATAATTCTCTCATATCTTCTAGCGATTTTAGGGTTTTATTAGATATTTAGAGCCTAGAGAAGCATATGGAGAATAACACAATTCTTATTTACTCACCACCCATCTTACAATACTTGTGTTGGCGTTTCAAAAACAATGCACCAAAATAAAACAAAAATAATGTACCACATTGTGGAGGTGGCTCACTGGTAGAGCCACTAGCATGTGTGAGGCCCTAGGTTAACTTTCCAACACTGTCACAGAACAAAAACAAATGAAAAACACCATAGATTTTATTGAAACCCACTGATTACTGCTTCTCACCAGCATCTCCTCTTCCCTAAGATGATCCCAAATCTGAATTTGATGCATATTCCTATGCACGTCTGTGTACCTATGAGATACTGTATCTATATAGTACTTCTGTTTTAAAGTCGTATAAACATACTACACATACTCTATAGCCTTTTAGTTATCGTGTTTAAGTCGCGCATGTAACAAATATGATTCTAATCCATACTTTTTTAGTTTTAAGTTTTCTATGACCATGACTATATTCAATGTATTTATCCATTCTCTATTATCGAGCATATAGTGTCTCCATTTAAAAAAAAGAATTATATCATCTGCAAATAGTGATAATTTAAGTTCTTCTTTTCCTACTTTTATGCCTTTAATTTCTTTCGTCTGTCTAATTGCTCTGGCCAGCGTTTCGAGAACTATGTTGAACAGAAGTGGTGAAAGAGGGCATCCCTGCCTTGTTCCAGATTTTAGAGGGAATACCTTCAATTTTTCTCCATTCAGAATGATGCTAGCCTGAGGCTTAGCATAGATTGCTTTTACAATATTGAGGTATGTTCCTGTTAAATTATCACTATTTGCAGATGATATGATTCTATACCTAGCAGACCCAAAAGGCTCTACAAAGAAACTATTAGAGCTAATAAATGAATTCAGCAAAGTGGCAGGATATAAAATCAACACGCATAAATCAAAGGCATTCCTGTATATCAGCGACAAATCCTCTGAAATGGAAATGAGGACAACCACTCCATTCACAATATCTTCAAAAAAA
>NW_025999990.1:40865381-40887585 GCF_001458135.2 Marmota marmota marmota | reverse complement strand
AAAAAAAAAAAAAAGAACTATGTAATGTTTTGAACAACCAACAATAAAAAAAAAAAATTAAAAAAAAATAAAAAAATAAAAAAAAGAATTAATAGAGTTCATATTTTAGAGCAGTTTTGGGGTGAGAGTAAAATTAAGTGGAAATTTCAAAATTTCCACATATTTTATCCCCACATGTTATTATTATTAATAACCTCCTTCATTATCAACATTCTGACTTAGAGTAGTATATTATTTATTTATTTTGACAAATGATGAACCTCTATATTGATACATTATTATCATCCAAACCTTATAGTTTACAATGGGTTCACTCTTGGTGTACATTCTGTGGGATATGACAAATGTATAATGACATGTATCCAGCATTATAGTATCACACATAATTTCACTTCTTCAATATCCTCTGTAGTCTGTGTACTCATTCCTCACTGCTAACCACTAGCAATGAATGATTTTTTACTGTCTTCAAAGTTTTGCCTTTTCATAACGCCAGAGTTGGAATCATATGCTATGTTGCTTTTTAGATTAGATTTTTTCACTTAGTAATATGATTTAAAGGTTCTTCTACGTCTTTTCATTTCTATTTAGTGCTGAATATCATTCCACATCTGAATGGATCAGTTTATACACTTATTCACCTACTGAAGAACAGCCTAGTTGCTTTTTTCAAGTTTTGGCAATTATGAATATGTGGTCCATATATCTGTGTGCAGGGTTTTTCACATAGATGTGTTTTCAACTCATCTGGTTAAACACCAAGGAGGACGATAGCTGGCTCATATGACAGGTATAGGTTAGTTTTATAAGAGACTGCCAAGGTGTCTTCCAAAGAGGATGTACCATTTTGAATTCCCACCAACAATGAATTAAAGTTCCTGTTGCTCCCCATCTCATTCATCAGCATTTAGTGGCATTAGTGTTCTGGATTTTGGCTACTACAGTACATGTTTAGTGGTATCTCACTGTTGTTTCAATTTGCAATTCCCTAATGACATAGGATGTTCAGCATTTTTTCATATACTTTTTACCATCTATAATTTTTCTTGGATGAGTTATCTGTTTGGGTTTTTGCCCATTTTTCAATCAACTTCTTTGTTTCCTCATTGTTGAGTTTTAAGAGTTTTCTGTATACTCTAATAGCTCTTAATCAAATATGCCTCTTGCAAATATTTGTTCCCAGTCTGTGATTTGTCTTCTTCTCATTCTCTGGATGTCTCCAATTTTCATGATCAATAATGCTATAGTGGATGTTCATAACTATATGGGCCTTCCTGTTCATATGTATTAAGAATTTCTGTTAGGTGGGCCTCTGTAAGTGGAATTTCTGCAGTATGGGTGTGCTTATCCATCTTCAACTTCACTAGGTAATGCAAAATTGTTTTCAAACATTTGCACCAGCTTTTGGTTATGAGAGGTGCAATTTATTAACACTTCTATAGCTCCACATCATTATCATTAAATTTTTAATTTGTGACAATCTAATAATGTATGAATGGTGTTTCACTATTTTAATCGGCATCTCATGGATAGATCCAGACATGAATTATTTATATTCATAAACATTCTCATTTTGATTTCTGCCTTTTCTCTGTGTGGAAATCTTTCTTTACCTTAAAGTCATGAAGATATTCTATATTTGCTTCTAAAACTTTCCAAGGCTACGATTTTTAATTTATACAGTAGATTTTTTTAGTATATGCCAAAAATGAGACAAATATAATCAGTTTTATCACCTCATTTATCAACAAGACCCCATTTCCCTCAATGATTTGCAATGATGCACCTGTTATATATAAATTTTCCATGTATTCATGTTTTTATTTCTATACAGAATGATATCTCTTCACTCAGGCTGCCTTTATGTCACATCTTTTGGAAGTCTGATTCCTAGTTACCATACTTTTTTGTGTTTTTTTTTTTTTAAAATAGAATCTTTTTTTCTATTAAATTTGTTCTTTTATTTTTAATTGGTCATTATGATAACTTTTTATATTTGTGACAATCTGATAAAGTATGAATGGTGGTTCACTATTTTAATTGGCATTTCCTGGATTGATCCAGACATGATCATTATTCTAAGTTACTCTTACAGTCAATAACTTTGCTGATTAATTCTATTATTTTTTAGACTGTTCTTACTTTTTGTTTACCTATGTCTAATTTGCTATTTACTGTTAATCCATTCCAATGATCACTTCTCCCTCATTAGATCCACTTGATTCTATTTCTAATTTGTTCATTCCTTTTCTGCTGTTACTTATTCTTCTTAGAATTCTTTCATTTTCAACCAACAGAGGGTCTCTTTGGATTGTTCTATGATCTCTAGCAGCTGGGGGGCCATTTCTATTTGCAACACTGTTTACTTTCCCTTGTGCCTCAGAGTCAAAACTTCTTTTCCTCATCAACTACTTCTATCCATCTATTTCCTCCTAAGTCTTGCAGTAATTCATGATATTAAACATTTCACATCTGCTAGAATCAACATTCTAATGCTTATTAAAATGTACACAAATTTGCATATTCTAAAATTTTCCATACAGGAGCTTAAGGCTAGGGAAGGGGTTAAAGCCAATGCTTTAAAGAGGTGGTTTTGTTGGTTGTAGCCCAAGTCCTAGGATACAAACAAGAAATGACTCTCATTTCAAGGCCAATGGAACTGGAAATTGTGATCAATGTTTAGTAGTATCTATGTCTTTTCATTTTTATTTAGTGCTGAATATCATTCCACATCTGAATAGATCCACACAGTTGACAGAATAACAAACAGAACAGCTTGATGCTCTGCCCTCATGCTAGCTAAAAGGGGAATAATTAATTTTACTTACCATTGGCAAAACTCTGTCCGACATAGTATTGTAATTCTTTGACATTCGTTTTTGTCTGGTTTGTAATAGGATCAACATAGTCTTCAGTTTCTGTAACATTCAGAAACTGACTCTGACGAGGGCTACATGTCAGCTCACAAAACAGGTTCATTAGGTTATAAAAACAGGATGGGCATCTAGAGAAAAAATAAATTATATTTTGCATGATCTCACAGATAGGGCCAGGAAAAATATAATTTAAAAATAATAAGGAATTTTTAAAATTTACTGCAAAGGGACAAATGAACATATTAAAACCAAAAATTCTTCACTTAAAACCTCATGTTAAAATAAGTAATTTTTAAAACTATCCCCTCCCAAACTGCTGTAATTGCTATATTTACTTTGCTCAAATATAATTTCAAAAAGAGAAAGACGCTTTTTTGAATTCTGTGCTTTTGTAATTTAGAGACATCTTTCTTTGTCCTAGAGCTGTGACAATTCTGATTAAGAACAAAAGGAAAAAAATGAGTTTTCACATTAGAATTTTCACCCTATAACTTACTGAAAGGCTTTCTTCCAAGCCTTGGGTAATCCCAGGCCTTCCCAAAACACAGCAGGATCCGCTCGTGACTTGTGAAAACAAAAGGGACAGCCATGGTGTTCTCTGGCTGCATACATTACAGAAGCACAAGGGACAGCTGACTGATGCCCTTCAGGTTCAAAGCTTAAGCCCCTAAAGCTGACTTGTTATGTGGCACAAGGGCTCTCTCCCTTTGGTGCATTCTCACAACACAACTGAGATTATTTTCTAGACTGATCCAGGGCTAGTGATCACACATGACACAGAATGAGGAAGGTGTAACTTACCCAGCCTTCAAAAGCTTCTGCTCCAGTGAAGCAGATAGGCACACAGATTCTTTTTCAGGAAACCTTTGCTTTCCAAAACCAGAAACTTTAATCACACTACCCTGATAAGAATCACTACTGGGGTGTACAGTTTTCTACAAATCTCTTGCCCTGTTATTTCATTTGATCATGAATTTCAACAGCTGCATAAGATTCCATATGTCAGGTTATTTCTCTTATTTGTTGTTATTAACAAAGCTTTGGTACCTCTGGAGAAAATCTTAGCTATCTGTTGATGTTCATGAATGGGTGCTAAATAAATGTTTTGACTGAATGACGAAGGGTCCAATCTAGCTCCATCAATGTCCAGCAGCCTTCCGTAAGATATAGTGGCCCAAACAGATTCCCAGCTTTTGATATTGTATTATACGATGTCCTGGGAGAACAACTGAATGATGGTTTTCCATTCTGTACTGTAACTTCTGATAAGAAGCAGGGTTCCATGGTGCAAGCTGGCTTATGCCCTGCCACTTGCAGTGATAACTGCAGAGAGCATTTCCCCCTCTATATTTGCTCCCCATCCATCTATCTCAGTGTGCTAAGGTCTGAAAAACTGACAAAGATAACACAATCTTGCTTGTTCTTCTGCCCATCTGAAAATTGCTAGATAGGCCTATAGAGAAGAACACCTATTATGTAATCCTTTTTCACTGGCCTGGGTCATGAAGAACAGATGGAACAGAAAACGAACTTTGACAAAACTGGCCAACTATGCCAGAACAAACTGAACAGAGACCCAAGGCCAGCCTAGTGAGGACCTGCAGCATATCATTCCACCACAGAAAAAAGGCAAAATGATATGCAAAGCACGGGAGGTGAGGAGAGGGAAATGATTATAAGACTGCATAGATGAGGGACCTGAGCAGGACTACCGGGAACCTCTCTTTTCCAGGGTGCACAGAAACTCGAATCTGAAAGAACTAGCCTACTATGCAGAGCCAGGGCATCTCAGAGGAAACCAAGTCACAACTGTGGATGTAACTGGGAAGAGAACCAAGTCTATCATGATTATTACTTTCTCTATTTCTTAGAAGTCATCAAAACAGAACATAGCAAAACTCTGACTTTACAAGCAGACCATAACATTACTGGTTAACAAGTAGCTAAAACCCCCTGGCTCTGTTTGCCTGGTGGTCAACCTACCTGGACAGAAACTGCAGAGGCAGCTGCAGGTTGTCTTTCAGAGTCCGAAGCTGCTGAACATCACAACAGAGACTGACATTGTCGAAGAAGAATCCAGGACAGAGTTCCTTTCAGAAGACAGAATACAGATAGGAGAATAGCAGTTAGGGTAAGGATGCCATTCCTCTAGAGAGAAAACAGCTCTGCTCACGTAAACCTTTTCAGTGCCTGAGGATAAGGCAAGCATTTGCGAAATTCTTGCAGAATTCTCTTGAAAGGCCATCAAATATACTATTCATAAACTAGGGACTCACAGATAGAGGCAGTAGAGACATTTCTAATTTAGTTTTTATTTGCAAGCTCTCTCTCCCCCGCGACAGTCATTTTACCTCTTCCTACCTTTTTTTATTTAAGTTCAACCAGAGTGCTATTTATGATTTCCATTAGTCACTCCAGGGAAAGTCAAAACTTTTACTAATTCTGATGAAAGGAATAAGTAAGCAGAGATCTCCTACCATGTCAATTTGACTTTTTATTACGTAAGACTCTAAAATCAGTCTTTCCACCCCGACTTTCCAATACCCTTGTGCATGCAGGATGGTAAAAATGATAACAAAGCAGAACCTGGCGACAGCCAAAATTCACATGCTCAGGGGAATACAGAGAAATCACTAAGATACACAGGGAAAGAGGAAGTCAGAGCTTCTTAGTGGCAGTCTGTTCAAGTCCTGGGATCTAGGAACCAAAAAGTCAAGTTCTAATATATTTTGCAGAAGTTTCAAAGAGTAACATTTGAGGACTAAGGTCAGTCTCTAAATAGTAACCTGCTATTGGGAAACTATGAGAGGTAGAGAGTCGGTGCCTGAAAAATTAAACCTCTGTAGTTAGCTTATCTTCTCTACACTGTGCATTACAGGTTAGAATCTGGGATAAGATTTAGGCCTATTAATTTCACCTCTACCCACACTGTGCCGCAAGGTTTAATTACAGAGGATCTTGTGATCAGCACTTTGTATGGCTAACAAGGAACTTACCTGCACTAAGTCATACCCATCTTTTGGCAGTGGTTTTGGTGGCCCAGAATATCTGCAATTGTATCTCTTATCTCCAGATGCAATTCCACACTCTCCATACCAAACACAGGACTGTAAAAACACCTATAGAAATTAACACAAGACTAGGTGTAACTGAGGTCTAATGCAAAACATATTTCAACAATAAAAAGTGCTCATTCAAACACTATTACAGAACCTTTCGATGCTACCTGCAAAAGGAAGTGACAGCAAGGGGCACTTATTAAACATTTTGAGAAATAGTAATAGAGATAGACCAAATGGGGGGCTGAGGTTGTAGATCAGTGGCAGAGCGCTCGCTTGCCTAGCATGTGCAAGGCACTGGGTTCGATCCTTAGCACCATACACAAATAAAGGCATTCTGTCCATTTACAACTACAAAAAAATAAAAAATAAATAGACCAAATGCCTCAAATAGATTTGTCAAGTCAATAAAGTAGGTCATGGAAATTATTTATATGATTTCAACTTTCTGCTTATTTAAGAGAAGTTATAGTTCTCTATAAAAATCACTAAGAATCACAGGATAAGTTAGCACCTGGGACCACATCTGCACAAGGAACTACTAAGAATGAAGGATATTTCCCACATATATTTAGGTTAATTAATAAGTACTCCATAAATAATCTGAAGAACAAAACCATAAACATCAATGAGCAAGAGGAGGAGCAAGAATGAAAAATTATATCCTTCAGATTTAAGTAGAAAGCAAGGAATGCACCTGCTAACTCCAAGGAAAATCACCTAAGCACTCTTAAAAAAAAATTTTTTTTAAATCTCTTGCAAAAAGATTTCTCAAGAGTCACTCATATTCCCCATGTGAGAGTCACAAGGCTGTCAGAAAATTCATAAGTGGGGAGGGTTTAGAATGAATCAGCACCCTGTTCCAAGGACACTGCCCAAAGCAACCTGACTCTTGGTATTATAATGAACTCAGACAGTCACAGAGGGCCCAGCGAGCCAGAGCCACTGGCTTGTAACTGTCTGTCCCTTAGTAAAAAATGAGAGACCAAGAAGCAAAACTACAGTCCCGAAAATGCCTGGGAGAAAGTCATTTAAAAAGATCTCAATAGAAGCAACAGCACCAGTTCCCTCCAGTGACAGCGGCACATGACCTACCCACATGCAACAAGCTAAGTGAGTCTGCTGGTCCCCAGTGTCAAGACAGAATCCCAGAACAGTCCCTGAAACATCAGAGGGGAAAAAAGAAAACCAAAAACAAAAAAACAAACAAGCAGGAGGTAGGGGTGTGCATGTTTGGGGGAATCCAAGGAGTCAATATAATTGAGTTGTCCACTCAATTTAACCTTCAGATATTCTAAAATAAAAATTACCACTTACCACTTATCCCTCTGCTTGACTCATTAAAAGTCATATGTTGGGCCACAGGGACGGAAATTATACAAATGAGGAAGTGGTGAGCCTTCAACGAAGCTCCTGTACCAATCCTTTGTCAAGAAGTTGCATAATTCCACAGACATTTTTATATAAAAGTTCCCCAATTGTTATCCTCAAAAACCTAGAGAATCTAAAGAAAGTGTTGCAATTCTAGGTTTCCAATAAAAGATCACTGCCTATCTAACCAAAGCTTGAAAAAGCGAAAGCTGATGACAGAGATGGAATGAACTGTTGATAATTACATACAATTTAAATACAAGGGATCCCTCCCAAGACCTCAGGGAATTCTCAACTGAGTGGCTGGCCAAACAGGTCTCAGGTCAGGGCCATTCAACTGGTCAACCACAGGAGCAGAAGTGACAGGGTTAAAAGGAAAATTCCTTAGACCAATTGAATCTAGGAGAGTTTATTTGGGCAGAGGACAAAACAAAACCAATTCAACACATCTTGGCAGCTCCCAGAACAGGAGCAGGTTCTGGGAACACCAACAAACAATGTGATCAGACACATTTATGGAAAAACCCAAGTGAAACAATCTGCTACTGCTTTACCAACGAGTCAAATGGTTACTGCTTAATTAGTTAACTGGTTTGAGGACCGCCTATAACCAACCAGAACTGCAATTAAACTCTAGATTGCTTTGGTTTACTGGGCCTAGTACAGGTGCCCAGTCCAAATCTATGACCTCCCACAAATTTTAGTAAAAAACAGGAACTTAGTCAACAAATCCAGTCCCAGCATGGCAAACAGAATGGGTGTCTGGAGCCTAAGTTTCCCTTCCTCAGCACTTAGTGCTACAAAGGCAAATCAAGATGACCCAATGCTGTTTAGCTTCCTTTTTACCAAGATCATCTTTTATGTCATTTATTTTGAAGCAAAGTGCTGTTTTTACCCATCTGGTGGAAGAGGGAAGGGGAAGGCATGGAGTGATCGGGAGGCATGCAATCAGCAGCTCTAGGTTCTGATCCAAAGAACTAATGATCTGGTCAATAAACTTCATGCCACATGGGACCTCATCTGGGGCAGATTACTTAAAACCACACTGAATAGAAATTCCCCTACCTGTGAAATGAAGTTCATTATCTCTAATTATCTCAGAGGTTTAGCATGTCGATGAGAGATCATACATGTGTATATAACAAGTACTTAGTAAACTACAAGGCAAGTTACAATTAAATGTAAAGACATAATGTCTTCCAACTGTCTGGAACCTCTTTACTAACGTTCCAAAGATCTGAACAGAATAAAATATCTGAGGTATTTTTGGGTCCAGGAAATTTGGGCTTGAATAAATTCTTCGGTTTACTTCTCACAAAGCCATTCTGCCTATAGCAAGCCCTAAGTCAGTGGACCCCAAAGTACTGACAAGGTGCTCACTATGTTCTGGACACTGTTTTATATCAGCCCTATGAATCCTAACAATTGTTTGATGTGGGAGATGCTATAATGGATGGAGCACTGAAACACTAAGAACTTCTCTAATATCACACAGGTAGTGGCCAAATCAGGTTTCAAACAAGAGCATTCTGGCTCCAGAAACAGACTCTCCATGGTGGATCTGGGCAGACAGGGCTGGGACATGCTCATCTCAGTGACCCATGAAGATTCTAGTTGGCATCCAAGCAATTGGTCTTTCAGTCTTGAAATCACCAGTGTGGCGGGAAGTTTGGATTTTATTGACAAACAGTGTGGATATACCTTAAGATCCCTTAGGACTCTCATAGCAGCACATGCTAACACTAAGATTAAGGTATACTGGGCAAACAAGGCTTGTACAGTGCACATACTTCCTTTTTAAATGAAGCATCTAATTTCCAAACTTAAAGCTGGATTCACTATGATACAAGAACCCTGATTTTACATCCAATAATATTCTCATGGGGAAGGAAGTATCATGTCTAACATTGAAATAAAATCCACCAACATTTGAGTACCATAGCCAAAATGTGCATTTACTTAACATTTGAACTGACTTCCGGAGATGGATGGTAGTGATAGCTACACATAACGTGATATACTCTGCATCACTGAACAGGGTTAAAAATGGAAATTTTATATTATGTGTATTTTACAGAACACACATCAAAAGAACCATGTGCTCAGATGTCCTTCACCATTTAAAGGAAAGCCCAAGGCTGGGGTTGTGGCTTAGTGGTAGAGCGCTTGCCTAGCATATGTGAGGCATTAGGTTCCATCCTCAGCACCACATAAAAATGGATAAATAAAATAAAGGTATTAAAAAAATAAAGGAAAGCCCAGTGGCAAGAACTGCAGTACCCACATTCTCAATTACCATTCTGAGGTTAAAAGAGAAAAAGCTGTCAGATTAAATAAGATGAAGAACTATGGGCTTGAGTGTCATAGCACATACCCAGTCTTGTTAGAGCTTGGTTTATGTACCAGGAGGGTCTTTCTTTTTCCTTTTTTTATTTATATATGACAGCAGAGTGCATTACAATTCTTATTACACATATTTCTTAGTCTGTTTTCTGTTATTGTAAGAGAATATTTGAAACTAGGTAACTTTAAAGAAACAAATTTATTTGGCTCATAGTTTTGAAGGCTTGGAAGTTCAAGATCCAGGGGCTGCATTTGATGACGACCTTCCTGCTGCATCATTCCACACGGTGGAAAGCAAAGGGCAACAGAGGGCACTCAAGAGGGAAGGAAGCGGAACCCCTCAATTTGTTTGGAATCCTCTCATGATAACCCATGCCTGCAATAATGGCATTAATGTACTCAAGAGGCAGAACCCTCGTGACCTAATTCTTTTAAAGGCCCAGAGCCTCAACAGTGCTGCACTGGGGATTGTTTCCAACACATTTTGGGGAACACATTCAAACCATAGTCAGGTTTCAGTCCAAAGAATAATTATTCTTCCCAGTTCATCTTGTGGTCATGTAATCTTAAAGGGCTCTTTATAGCCATTAGAATTACCTTACTTAAGCATTTAAAAATTTTTGCCAAGTCCTAAAATATTTTTAAAAGTAGCAGACTTTATTTACAAATAAATATACATTCATCATAAATATCCACACATCACAGGTGTATATAGAATAACACTGAAAATCCTCTGTCCCCTCACCCTACTCCTCAGATTTAACTAGTGCTAATTTATTAGAGTTAGGTCTTCCTAGTAGAAGACCTAATTTAATTTCTCCCTACAGGTAAACATAAATAAATATACACATTAAAACATATACAAGTGTGGGGACATACAAAAAAATAATAATAAACAAATAAATCTCTACTACCTCCCAGATTGGCTTTTGCTCTATCTGAACTGTACTTATCCAGATGCGGAAGGCCAAACTCCAGTCCTTATCCCCAACCCCAGAAAAACAAGCCTACCCATTGTTTCCTCCACAGGTTTCATTCTTACCCATGCTGGAACGCCCTCCCTAATTATGCCTTCTTAGGAGCCTCTCCCAAGGCTCATTTCCTCCACTCTGACTCCTTGCACCTGGTCCTAATCTGGTGTTCCCGAAGTAAAGCAAAGCTGTCCTTGAACAGAAGCAGCACTGGGCTGAGAGCCTGGAGCAGAGAGCATCTGCCCTCATCTTCCTGTCGGGGGAACACAGATGTTCTCTGCCAGAGTTCTGGTGTGCCCATTTCTGCCGATAAACATTACTTTAGAGAGCCAAACAATAAGAAGCTGAGGCCCGGGAGCCTTAAGGTCTCTGTGGCAAATACTCAACCCTTGGAGTTCAAAGCTCAAATGCAACTACAGACAAGAGGTAAATGAGTGGGTGTGGGTGCGTCCCAATAAAACTTTACTCACAAAAACAGGCTCAATCTAGGCCAGTTTTCTGGCTCCTGTGCTAGGATCAAGCAGAATTTATATTTGTGAGAATCACAACAGTATTTTCTTGTTTTTGTCTTAGCTTCCCTGTGAGGCCACAAAATCATAAAGGGCAAATCTCAGGTGTAATATTCCTTTGAAATTTCCTGTAATGTTGTAGCTGATGTTCATGGATTCAGAAACCACCAAACTTGCAGTGAGTTGAGGGAATTCAACTGGCTTATATAAGAAGTTCAGAAGTTAGAACTGCTGGTCATTTTGGTGTCGACTCAGAATCTGGGCATTACAAGGCTAGAGAGTCTCTACTTTTAAAGGTTAGCTCATGTGGACATTTCACAACATGCTCCAGGGTTTAATTACTAGGTATATGACTGGACAGGAAAGCCTCTTTAACAGTCAGAAGGACAGTTCAGGAAAGGTTAAAAAAATAAAAAGCCTCTTCTGCCATTTGTCAGCAACTAAAGCCATTGTTAAACCCAATTCTAATAGGTGCTCCATGAGCATGCATTATCACATGAAAAAGCTCTGAACACTAGTAGAGACGCTAATATTCCAGGCTGCCTTTAGTAAAATTTTACTGCAGCCTTACTCACATCCAAACAATGAGTGAAACCCAACTGCAAGCCAGGCACAGAGTTAAGTGATTTCCTACTTATTGTCTCATTTCTTTCTTTCTTTCTTTTTTTTTTTTTTAGTTGTAGTTGGACACAATACCTTTGTTTTATTTATTTTTATGTAGTGCTGAGGATCGAACCCAGGGCCCTGCACACATTAGGCAAGCACTCTACCACTGAGCCACAACCCCAGCCCCTTGTCTCATTTATTTCTCAACAACAGAGTAGGAGTATTTTATAGGCAAGAAAACTAAGGCTCAGAGAGGATACTCTGAGGTCATATGGCTCATATGATGATGAGACATGATTTTCAAAGCTCAGTTAAGTGTTCTCCACCCATCTCCCTCATCCTCCCCCACTCCCCTTGCTCATTTCACTGTTCAGACTCCAACCTAGGTTGGGCTCTGATGTAGCCTTAGAATTTGAAAATGGACCAGAGACAGGCTGTCCAATCTACCATGATCCTACACAGGTGTTCGTTCTTCATGAACTTGTTCACTTGCAGAAATGATGACTATAATTCATGTCTCATTAAGTACCTGTCAAGTAGTGACTCACTTCCTCAGTACCATTGGCATCCCTCTGCCCCAGGTCAGCATCCAACCATTCCACCACAATTAAAAGGGCGGGGCTGGGTCCCTCCTGCTACTACTGCTGCTCTCCTGGATAGGTAAAGCCAATGGCAGAACCTGGGGACACACCCAGCTCAAGCTCCTGGAAGGGAAGGAAGGAAGGTTAACTAGTTAACTCCACTGCCCACTGCCTCTCTAGGGAGCAGGGACACAGACCTGGCCAGTCAGGACAAGGCAGGATGACGGGTGGAAGGAGTGGAATGGAGAATTCTGCCCAGAGATTACACTGGCTGCTATTTTCTTTGGAGTCAGGAAAGCAGACCAAACAAATAGGCAGAACCTTTGAGGTGGAGGCCAGGCTGGTTTGACTTCTATTGATGGAAGTCTCTGATAACTGTTTAATGGCCAATCTGGCATGAACATATCCATATAACAAAGGTTAATCTGTCTGCACCAGACTTGCCTGTCTATAGACGTTTCAGTCACGTTTCTAGAGTTAGGTTCAGCTTGTCCAAGTCTTCCTTTTACATATAATCCCTTTAGTTTGGTATTTAAGTAATTTATCCAATGTCATACTACTAATTGCTATTAGACACTTCTGAGCTCTAGCAACCCCAAATTCGAAAAATAACCCAAAAGCCATAGTACCAAAACAAAAAGTGGGTGTCAGTATATGGTCTGTGCAGATTTTTATGGAATGTTCACACAATGTGGCAACAGGGCCATGGGTCAGACCAGCAGGCTAATTCCATCTCTAGTTTATTACCAATTACTGGAAGAAGCCAAACTGGAGATGGGCATAGGTCTTGAATGAGATGCTTTATTGGCCAAATGAAACAATGCTGAATAGCCATTCAATTTAGCTTGTTAAACATAAGTAATCAGGTAGCAATATTCTGAATTTGAATAAATCAGAGAACAGAAGTCAGAAGACAATAGGTCAGGCTCTTAGTCTGCCATTTACGAGCCATGTAACCTTGGCACAGATTTGAGCTTTAATGTCCACTGTATCTACAAAACAAGAAAAACAGCCATAATATCTTAAAGGAGTTGTGTGAGACAAAGTAAGAACAGATATGTGACAGCAATGGAGCACTATGCAAAAATTAGGTAGCTATTTTTTGTCTTCAATTTTCTGTAATCTAGAATAGACTCCCTGCCAATTTTTAACAGGTTTATGAAGATGATTAAGATACCATAAAATTCACCCTTTTCAAGTGTTCGATGATTTTTAATGAGCAATGAAGTAACTTCCCCTCATTTTCTTTAAAAATTTTTTTTAAGTTTAGGGTTTTTTTTCCCATAATATTGGTACATATTTATGGAACACGGTAATACTTTGATAACATATAATGATCAAATCAGGGTAATCAGCATTTCCTCAAACATGAATCATTTCTAGGTACTGCTTCCCCCATTTTCCTCTGTTTCCTCTTGTCCGCCTGGTATATGTCAATTTACTCTTCAAAACAGAACTTAAAAATGAACTCCTTTGGGCCTCATCCTTATTTCAGGACTTCCCTTTATATTATAATTTTTTTTTATCCCTGCTTTTCCCCTCATTAACTATGAACAAGAAAGGGACAACAAATAACATTAAAACACAGCATCTTAAAGTATATGGACTACTTTCCAAATGGGTAATTCTTTCATTTTTTTTTTCATCCTATATTGTACCCAGAGCCCCTAAAGGAAATCAGAGTTCCTCAAAGGAAGAGACAGTAACAAGATGAAGAATAAAATTTTAAAGCATCTCTCAAATCCTCTCAACAATACAAGTGCATCAGAGAGTTTTTTACTTCTTCTTCTGATTCTTTTTTTTTTTTTTTAATTGCCAAAGCAAATGTTCCAAGGAAGCTCAAGGCAAAGGAAAAGCTGCCTATCCAGTTGATCACTTCGATCACCGGAAACCAATTGCAAATTCAATTCTGATGGCCAAGAACTTTAGAGAGAAGGTATCCTAGCTGCAGAACAGGATGCAAACATCGTGGATCATGTAGCACACTGACTGGGGCAGAATTCTGATAGCTAACAGTTTAATCTTATTGGAGAACTGATGCCCTTCACAGAGCTGTGGGTGACAAGTGGAAAGGAGCACCTGAGATCTGAGATCAGATTAGAGATGGCCTAATCCAGGCTTCCCAGTAAGTAATATGCTGTGCGTAAAACACTGCATCCCTTTCAGAAGGGAAGGCTGAGGAAGGGTTACCCAGGAGAGAGAGATCATACTGTCTTCATGATCAGAGGGATTCTTTGTTCTGAGTCATAGAACAAACATGGAGAAATACAAAGACCCATTCAGCAAATCCTTTTCTCTCTACCCACTTGCTAAAATTTCTTTAAAAAAAAAAAAAATTTCTTTTTTCCCCTTGATGACTTAGGCTAATAAGACTTCTAATCACCCCAATAGTCAAGGACTGGGGGAGACTGCGCAAGATGACCCACATTCACTTCAATTTCAAATGGTTGTTCCATCCCACTCCAGGTCTAAAGAGGAACCCATTCCATCTCTCTTCAGGAAAGGTCACTTCAATGCTTAATTTCTCTCAGCCGTCACTTGAGTTTAAAGACCCTCAAGAAAAAGCTTATTAAAAATTACACTCAGGGGCTGAGGTTGTGGCTCAGTGGCAGAGCGCTTGCCTCGCATAGGTGAGGCACTGGGTTCGATCCTCAGCACCACATAAAAATAAATAAACGAAATAAAGATATCGTGTCCATCTATAACTAAAAAAATTTTTTTTTAAATTACACTCAGGAGAGATACATACTATTTCTCAAAAGTGCTTGCATTATTTGGGTAACCACAATGTTTTAAAATCATTTGGTCTAGTAATGTTATTTCATCATTTATAAATAGTAAAAATTAAGAAAAGCAAAAATCGCCTCGAAATGTATTTCAAACCTTACAAAGAATAATTAGTGTAATTCCAAGAGAAGCTGATTAGTGCTCTGATGGAAACCTGATGAGTGGTTATCATTGGTATGATTTCTAAAAGCAGATACCCTCTCCCCCAATCTGTCTAGCTTCCAGGCTTTCCCCCATCTGTCAGGTGCAGTGAAAATTTCTAGACTGGAGGGAGTTAAATTTAAAAATAGCAATAGGAGTGTTTTTTTGTTAAGATCTACAGACCTTGAAAAGGCTTCCAGGAATTTTGCAAGAGATTCACAATCTTTGATCTATTCCAATTGCCCTAGAGTGGAGGCACCCATCAAGGCTATTAGCCTTGAGGTAAAAGGACTGCAGACCTGGGTGTATGCCTGTAATCCCAGTGGCTCTGGAGGCTGAAGCAGGAGGATCCCAAGTTTGAAGCCAATTTAGTCAGGCCCTAAGCAATTTAGTGAGACCCTGTTTCAAAATAAAAAATAAAAAAATTTGGGGATGTGGCTCAGTGGTGAAGCACCCCTGGGCTCAATCCCTAGTACCAAGATAACCAAAACCCACCAACCAACCAACCAAACAAACAAACAAATAAAAACCAAACCCAGAAAATAAACAAACAAAAGGATGTAGAGATAAATTAAAGCTACTTAATAATGTGAAACATGCTGATTAGGTTCTGATCTATGGAAACTGAGTAGCTGTATTTTCTCTAGGGCTATTGAGAAATTGCTGTTTCCCGAGCTTTTACAGGGTTTAGGCATAGTGATGAGATCTCTCCAAATATTTTGGCATTTAATAATTCCAATAACTCTATAAGGTATTATTTATCTTTAGAAGATTTTAGGGCCTGAGAGTAAAATGCCTAAAGCCACAGAGCTGGTGACTGATCTAACTCCTGAACCTCAACCCTATCCCAAACTGTTCCTCTGAAATCTGTTTTCATATGCTTTTCTCCCCAACCAGCCATCTTTGGATTCATCCTGATACCCTGATATTAGATGTGGGCTCTTCCACAAGCCCACAGAGCTGGGGATTGCACACTTACACACATACACACTTCTGGAGGAAGAGGCTCCTTTCCAGGCTCTTGGGCCCTTACTGATCAGCATCACCTATCCCCTTCTGAGCACTACACAGAAGTTTAAAGAATAGATTTTTCACAGAACCCCTTAATCTGCTCTCCCCACAGATTCACCACTCCATTAGCTAATGACCCACCTATTTGAGGAGAGTTAGTGGGCACAGAATTCCCAGAGGGCCACTCTTTCATCCTGATCTGATTTCATTAACACCCACATCCTTAGGTATTTCCCCCATTCCCCATGGTTTTAAAAGAGAAAACTGTAGACACACAAACAGCAGGGAGGGGCCAATGCCCAAGGCTACTAAACCAAGTAGAAGTCGACCCAGGGAGTCAGGACACAGTTCCAGGACCACTCTGTCACTAGCTAATTATGACAAGGGGAAATTCAACTACCCACTTCTGGGCCTCAATTTCCTGAAATGTTAAAGAGGAGGTGATAAGTAGCAAGCTGCATCCCTTAGAAGATCAAGCTGACTATATTATATAAAGTACTCAAGTTTGTTTTCAATTTGGTGCTTCATGAATTTCCATTCTTCACCTCCCCTTACACTTCCATTCTCAGGAGAGAAAAGGAAATAAAGTGGCTGGATCTTCTAAACAAATTTACACAGAGTTCATGTGTATATAGAATTAGAAAAAAAGATTAAGTCCCGATCCCTCTTCACCCACCGTTCCCGTCCCCCCTTCCCTCTGATCCCATATCTTAAATGGAGAAACTAGAAGACCACAGTTGGAATGAGCTCTAAATAGGTCAAGCAAGCAAGCCCCCAGCTGCCACCCTCCTCCAGATCACAGGGAAGAGTGTGGCTGGAGCCAGGAGACGTGGGGGAGCCTCCGGGGACTGCACCCACAGACCAAGTTCCCTAGGCCCAGACGGTCCGCGCCCCCTAGTCTCCCACGTCCTGGGTCTCCCGCCTCGGGGGAGCGTCCGCCAAACCCGCTGCTCTGCCTGGGGACTCGCGGCCCGGCCACGTCCCCTACAGTGCGCCGGAGTCGCCGACCACCGCTCACCTGCACAGGACAGAGCAGCAGCAGGAAGAAGCACAGGGCTGGACCGCGCGCGCTCATGCTGCGGCCACGCGGGGCTGCGCACGTCTGCTAGGATCGCTCCGCAGAGCGCCGGGCTGCTTCTTCACTTCCCGGGGTTGTTTCAGGACCGGCGCCTGACAAGGGAGGGAGCAGGCGCGGGCGGCTGCAGGCAGCGCGCGCAGGTCAGGAAGGAAAGAGGCGTCGTCGGCTCTTCCCTTACTGGGAGGTGCTGCTACCGCCCCCAGCGCTCTCAGGGGCGGGGCCTAGAGGGGCGTGGCTTGGGGGTCCGGGGCGGGGTCGGGCTCTGACCGTGCCACGACAGCCGGAGACCTCTCCTAGGTCCGGTACAGTCTTTCTCATCCTGCGGCCTCTGAATGCGCAACGTTGGGTTGAGGACTCCCGGACCTGGGCAACTGAGCTTTTGGAATCCAGTCTGGGAGGATATTTCTAGAATCGTGTCAACAGTATCTGGCTTTGATGCTTTGTTTCCTTTCCGTCACCCTTATTTTCCTCCTGAATTGGAGAGGGTGGCGAGGTTTTAGCAAAAGCGAATACCTGGAGACAGTTTTCCCAATGAAGACCCCATTCCTCAGTGCAGTATATGTTTATCTCGGCCCCCAAAACTGAGCAGTTCTTCTCCCAACCCAGTTACCCAAAAGGAATTCGTGCCTGGGAACCATCTAGCAAAGCTCGGGCGGTGACGCGGTGGCCTGATGGTGTTGTGATCCTAGAGCGCAGGGGGCGGAGCGCGGTGCAGGGTGGTGCGCCTCAGCCAATGTATTTGTTTACTGTGCTTGCAGACCACGTTTGGGAAAGTGCTGGAACCGCACCACCTGCTGGCGGAACCTCGCCTCGCAGTAAACCAATAGGAGAGAAAATGCAGAGAATGATTCTGAGGGGAAGACCAGAGTGTATTCTAAGTTCTAGGTGAAGTCAAGCAACACATACACAAAAAAGGAAGCTTTGTTTTTGAGCCATGCCCTCATTATATATTTTTTGTTCAGCACTTATTTTTATTGCATGAGTTTCTCTGTTACCATTTTCTCTCAAACTTCAATTATTTAGACCACTAAAATGCATCAATCATTACTATTTTGAAGTTAAAATGGAAGTAAGGATCTCTTTCCCAATAGTGGAAGTCCATTTACAGTGAAAAAATTATCATGTGTAGCAATGACCAAACTCTATGTAGGTAGCATGATAAAGGTGACCTTCCCATCCTTACCCTTCAAAGCACTATTTCAATTACCATCTCTCCAGTTGAGATGTCCAACTGGCTGGCCTGGCAGTGAAACTGTAGAGATTTCCTCTGGACCTTTAGCCCTAGATCTTCCATGAGGACCTCCTGGCTCTCATCCAGCTCATTGCTCTCCCAATCCCCAGATACTGGCTTCTGGTGGGTGGTTCTACTGATGATAAAATGTAAGTATGCTATAAAATATATAAATACTTATGAAATATAAGTATGATGATAAATATGCTTTCATGCAAGGAGTCTCAAAGGGTGGTCACAAGACCACCACAGCTGCATTACCTGAAAACTTGGTAGAAATGCAAATTCTCAAGTTTTTTGGGGGGGGAGCCATTCATGTTTTAGCAAACTCTCCTTGTGTTTCCATTGTACAATAGGTTCACAACTTCCTGCTAACTGTATTCTCTAGATTCTGGTGGGTTAATTACCCTTCCACTTTTAGTAAACTACTCATGAAAACAAAAGAAAACCGCCTTTACTAAATAATTGACTTAGGTAAAGGCAATTTCAAGTTCCAGAAAACACATTTCTAGACTGGGTAGGAACTTTGATACTCCACAAATTATGTCCACCATTCACTAAAACAGTAACAAAAACATCTGAGAGACACCCCCTCGCCTCCCCCGGGCCTCAATCTATTATACATCTTCAAACAATGTTCAAAAGCCCAGGAAATATTTTAAAATAAAATATCATATATCTAGGAAAAACAGGTGTGTGGTATTTTTTGTTTGGTTGATAATATAATCTACACTCATGGTGGAAAATGAAAAATACACAATTTGAGACAACAAAAAAATCACTTATAATTCCTTTGATGGATAATTCATGTTATTGTGGTGTACTTTTCACCTTTTATGAAAAATTTTTTGACATGGTTGAGATCCTAAAAGAAATTTGTTTGCTTAACCCATTTTGACTCATCATTCCAAATATGCAACATCTATAAAAACTTAAATTGAGCAACAAATATACTGGTAACTGAAATAGTATTTGAATATTTATTATGTTTGCAGAGTTGAAAACTTGTGACTTAATAGGTTAAAGAATATTCAGTATCACTACCTTTATAAGTACCATTAAATGTTGATCTCAGAATAAAGGACAAAACAAGAAGGAAAATATAATTGTTAGACATATGCATTTTTATAAATGTGAAAAAACATCCTTTAGAATAATTCTATGTAGTTAAAAATCTATATGTGAATATAATAAACAGACTTTTAAAATAATGGGTACATATTGCACACGGTTTTCATCTTGCATTTTAGCAATATACTTTTTTTAACATGTATTTTTAGTTGTTGATGGACCTTTATTTTATTTATTTATTTACATGTGGTGCTGAGAATCGAACCCAGTACCTCACACACATGCTAAGCAAGTGCTCTACCACTGAGCTACAATCCCAACCCATCAATATACTTTTGTAACTCACTACTTTTAATAGCTGTATAGGATTTTATTACATGTGTACGGAACATCTGAAGTTAAACTTTTATGGGCCAGTTGCAGAATAACATTGAAGTCAATAAAATTCAGATCGCCAACTAACAAGTGTTTCAAAACAACTTATTTTCTGTACTTGGATTTCTGGCACATGTGAAGGTTTGTGTGGTTCTAGTAATAACCCATAAATTTACCTTTTCTTTTTCTACACTTTCTCACATTCCTGAGCTTCTCTGGATTCCACAGAGCCTTGCATCTGTCTGTGCCTTCCACTTTTCTCATGATACTCCATCACAAAAATCTAAAAGCTGTTGAACATTTATTTTCCTTTCAGGGAGAGAGGGAAAAGTTGACCCAAGACAAAATTATGTTTAACAGGCAGATGGAAGAGGAAGGTTGAAATATTCATTTTGATCCATTATACAATTCACTTAATAAATCTCCTATTAGACATAGAGTTTGATACTTGCTGTAAGAAACAATGATGCAATGAACAGCTTTGTACCTAAGTATTTGCAATAATCTGCAAAAATAGTGTTGGGAGTTTTTTTATATTGTATCAAAGGAAATGTAAATTTAAATTTTGATTACTATCAAATTGCTTCCAAAGAGACTGAAGTTTATACATTTGCCAACAACATATGCAAGTGCCTGATTCCCTACCCACTTCACAACACTTTGCTATTCAAATAGGTGAAACATAAAATCTGTTACTTGTAAATCTGTGACTTGTTCTCTTTTTTTTTTTTTTTTTTGTAATGAGTGTTGAACCCAGGGCCTTGTGCATGCTAGGCAAGCCTCTATCACTAAGCAATACCCCAGCCCAATTTTATTTTTTATTTTAAAAAATGTTAGAATGCCTTTGTTTGTATTTAATTGTAAATGAGAATAAGACTCTTTTTTAAACTTGTTGATGGACCTTTATTTTAATCATTTATTTATATGTGGTGCTGAGAATGAAACCCAGTGCCTCACACATGCCAGGCAAGCGCTCTACCACTGAGCCATAGCCCCAGCTCAAGACTATTTTCTTATGTATTGTGATTTTCTTTCTTTTTCTGTGCCTTTTATTTTGTATTAGATTATTTTCTTTTTAAAATATTTTAAAATATTTGTATTAAGAATTAGCCTGTTGATCTATCATGTGTGTTCTAGATACCCTTACTATTTTATTAGTTTTCAGGGTTATAAAAATTATTTCATGTTTTCCTGCAAACTTTTAATCATTTTATGCAAATAATGATCTACCTGGAGTTATTTACTATAAGGAATCACATAAAGATACAACTTTAGGCTGGGAGTGTAGCTCAGTCGTTGTGTTTAGCATGCTCAAGGCCCTGGGCTTGATCCCTAACATAGCCATAAATAAATAAATAAATACATACATACATACATACATACATACATACATACATACGATTAGCTTCCTTCCTTCCCCTAAGTCTAGACAATGGATATGGATACCTGCTTTTCTTTTCCTTTTCCTTCTCCTTCTTCTTCTTCTGTGCTAGGAATCAACCCCAGGGCCTGTACATGCTAGACAAGTGATTTACCACCAAGCTATACTTCCACCCCATACTTGTTTTTTTAAGGTCATCATTGGTTTTTTTTGGATTTGGGTTACCAAATCCAATAAAAATTATTTTGTTCTCATCTCACTTAACTAGTAGCATTCCACATGGTTGATCACACTTTCCTCTGTAAAACATATTCTTCCTTAAGTCTTACTTTCTTGGGTCGCCTCATTGGCTAAGTATTGAAAATATCTTATCTTCTAGACAAGATATGATTTGAGAAATATAGTCACGTTAATAGAGTTTTATTACAACAAAGCAAATTTGATTTTTTTTTCTAAAATAAAGCCTTTCTAAAATCTGGAACAAGACAGGGATGCCCTCTATCACCACTTCTATTCAATTTAGTTCTTGAAATACTAGCCAGAGCAATTAGACAGACAAAAGAAATTAAAGGCATAAAAATAGGAAAAGAAGAACTTAAATTATCACTGTTTGCGGATGACATGATAATATATTTAACAGACCCAAAAGGGTCTACAAACAAACTGCTAGAGTTAATAAATGAATTCAGCAAAGTGGCAGGATATAAAATCAACACGCATAAATCAAAGGCATTCCTGTATATCAGCAACAAAACTTCTGAAATGGAAATGAGGAAAACCACTCCATTCACAATATCCTCAAAGAAAATAAGA
>NW_025999990.1:40843446-40860940 GCF_001458135.2 Marmota marmota marmota | reverse complement strand
TGTAAAATAGGATGCATCTACGTATTTTAGCACACCTACATTTAACACAAAAGCAAAAGTGCATCAATTCATTGAAAGGTCAATCTTTCGGTTTTTAAAAGGAACAAAACTTTGTGTCTCTTTGCATACTATTGAAAACCCTGTCCAACTTTGAGTTTAACTCTGAGACACAAGTTAGCCTAGCAGCAAATGAATTTCTGTGGAATCCATGAATATGCTAGGTCCCTGGGAACTGAGTTTCAGGGCAGTGTAAGAAACTCACTGTAAGTGAGGGGACAGGGACCTTGAGCTCTTCTGTTCTTGACTCAGCTCTTTGTTAGGGTCCCACAGGATGGGCATTCTAAGCATGTTCTTTTTTAAAAGAATTTTCAACACTGAAAAGTGTGTGTGTGGGTGTGTGTGTGTGTGTATGTGTGTGTGTGTGTGTGTGTGAGAGAGAGAGAGAGAGAGAGAGAGAGAGAGAGAGAGAGACTGGGGATTTGACCCAGGGGAGCTCTACTTCTGAGCTACATCCCCAGCCCTGGTTTTTATTTTTATTTTGAGACAGGATCTCACAAAGTTGCTTAAGCTGGCCTTGAACTTGTGATCTTCCTGCTTCAGCGTCCAGAGTAGCTGGGATTACAGGTATGTACCACCACACCTGGCAAAAAGCACTTTCTTTTTGGACAATGTGGTTTAGGTTTCTACCTTTCTGTCAAACATGAGACTAACTTAGCTTTTCCTGTGTCCTTCTTTACTTCGGAGGAGACGCAATATACGTTCATTTTTGGTGAGTTCTGCTGGAAGTTCATTGGCCTGAAAACAAGATGAGATGGTCATTAGTGATTTCCCATAGCTGGTGTGATTTCAGGGACTCCAAAGAGGGCACCTGACCCACAACTTTCTCCTTCACTAATGAAAAATCCCCATTGGACACTCTTTTGTATTAAGGCAATAAAAATCTCCTTTAAGCATATAAATGTTACCTGTTACTCAGTGTTATTTTTCTTTCCATCCAGGGCCTTAAGAATCTCCTGGAGTTTTTTGGTAGGACTTACGTTGTAAAAATCATTATGTACTCATTTCCAACACAAGGTGTAGTGCATCTTATTTCTGCTCACAAACACTAGTCAAGTTAAAGTTGATACCTTATTCTTAATTATTTATTATGTGAGGTGGTCTGTCCAATAGGGACTCAGGACACAGGGCAAGTATCTTTTCTTTCTTCTGCATTCCAATTTATTTATTCATTTATTATTTTTAAAATTGTACACATTTATGGGCTACAATGTGATAATTTGAATATACAAATAAAGGGTATTGATCAAATCAGGGTGATTAGCATTTCCCGCTCCTTAGACAGTTATCATTTCTTTGTGTTGGGAAGCTTCAAACACCTCTCTTCTGTTTCTCTAACAAATGTATAATAAATTGTTGTAAGCTATGCCATCCGGTGCTGTAGCACACTAGAATTTATTCTTAACCAACTGTATTTTGGCACCTGTTATCTGATTCCATCTATTATCCCTTCCCCACCCTTTCTAGTCTCTAGTGACCACTCTTCTACTTTTTGCTGCTATGAAATCAACTTTTCAGCTTGCACCTGTAAGTGACAACTTGCAGTGTTAGGACACGTATCTGTGGATGAGAAGGCAGAGTTAGGAAACACACAGAGCAGAACAAAACCCAAGAAAGAAGAGCTTCGTGGCTACGACCTTCACCTGACCCAGTAACTCAACACAGGTATCCCCCATCATCTAAAGTCTTTTCTTTTCTCATTGCTATGGAGACAGTCTCCAAACACTCAGGAATCCAGTTCCTCCCACAGGTAATAGGTGTTATAGGACAATGGTTTTCAAGCTTTTGTGGTCTCAGGACCCTTGCCTATGCTTAAAAAGTATTGAGCACTCTAACAAGATTTTGGTTTTGACTTATTAGAAATTAAAACAGAAAAAAATTTAAATATACTTCGTAATGTATTGAAAATAATAAAGCCATTACAGATTAGCATATATAACATATTTATGGAGAAATAACTACATTTTCAAAACAGAAAAAAATGAGTGAGAAGAGTAGCATTGTTTAATAGTTTTGCATAGGTCTTTAATGTGTAGCTTAATAAAAGACAGTTGGAGTCTCATATTTTCTTCTGCATCAGTGTTTGGTGATATGTTGTTTTCGTTGAAGCACAGGAAGAAAATTCAGCTTCATACAGATACAGAATTGGAAAAGGGAGGATATTTTAACAGGTTGGTGGATCTCTGAACTATTCTTCTTGGATGCTACACCAAACTTCAACAAGAGGTAGTTTCTTAAAGTTTAACTGCAATGTGAGACCTGACACCACATCAATGAACTTTTAATTCTCTGCTACATTAAAATCCACAAACCTGGTAGTGTACACCTGTATCCCAGTGGCTTGGGAGGCTGAGGCAGGAGGATCACAAGTCCAAAGCCAGCCTCAGCGACTTAGCGAGGCCCTAAGCAACTCAGCAAAATTCTGTTTTTTTTTTAATATTTATTTTTTAATTGTAGCTGGACACAATACATTTATTTTATTTATTTATTTTATGTGGTGCTGAGGATCAAACCTAGGGCTACTCTAGAGCACTCTACCACTGAGCCACAACCCCAGCCCAAGATTCTGTTTTAAAATAAAATATAAAAAGGGTTGGGGATGTGGCTCAGTAGTTGAGTGCCCCAGGTTCAATCCCTGGTATTAAAAAAAAAAAATCCACAGGTCCATTTATTGATAGGTGAATCTTTTACCCATGCATTATTTGTGACATCATGCATTGCTCATTTGGAAAACAGTTTACAGAGTTATGTAGATCTTCCGAATCTTGACACATTTTGTTGTGCAATAGCAACATACATTAATATTACGACTGATTTTTCAGAAAAGCCTTTTTGGACTGTCAGCCTTGAACTTGTGGTGGTGCATAGAAGTTGTTCTTTCAGGTATAAATGGCGTTCTATGAAAAAAAGTGGCTGGTTCACTCTGCGATACAAACAACTGCAGAGGACTTTCTTTCAAAACAATCATTGTACTCCAGTGGGCCCCAAAAATGCATTATCCATTTTATCACACAGAATATTAAAAGATGTTCAGCAAAAGTTAAGGTTTAATACAATTAACATTTTTTCACTGCTTCATCAAAGACATTTTAAAGATCAATATTTTTGAAAAGTAATTGACAAAATTTGTAAAATAACTTACAAAGGATTGCAAACTGTTTTGCCAGTATCATTTAGTGCTCCTGCTTTGAAGTGTACCACGTCGCCAATGTGCTTGCCCCCTCTTGCTTTTGCACCATTGGAACAAATGTCCGTATGGTGAAAAAGGCAGTTCATCTTTGTATTATCAAGAATACTGTGCTGACTCTTTAGATCCCCTGAAAAGGTTTTGAAGACCTTCCTGTGTCCACAGACCACATTTTGAAAACAGTTGTTATAAAGGAATCAAAAACATGTTTTGGGGCCAGATCATAAAAGAGTAAAAAGGTACACAGAATGGTGGGAGGGAGGGCTTGCATATAGACGTTACCTGCTTCATGTATTTTTTCTCATGGACCATCTACTGCTTTTTGGAACTTGATCCTAGGTGAAGCGCCTGCTGTCCTCGTCATCTAGGCTGGATCTTGTTCCCTGACCCCTGCTTCCCTACCTGCTGGCTGGGACCTCACTGGTGGGGAAGTATGACTTTGCCACAGCGGTCTGCTGTGTGGCATGTTCTATAGCTGCGCTCGTGCCCACCACATGGGACCTTTGATGTTGCCCCTGGACTGAATCAGAAAGGAAACTGCTATGCTATGCCAGAGGCCCTTTCATGAGGTCAAAGTCTACTATGTGCTTAGTTCCTGCAAGAGCAGACATTGCACAAGCTTAACACCTGGGCCTGCACGGAAATGCTCCTGGTAAACAGACCTAGCTTCACTCAGTCTCCAGAGTAAACACTCAGGAATAACTGAACTGATTATATCAGTTATTGATGAGCGGTGAGCACGCCAGAGGTGGCCAGATGAGCCACTACAATCAGGAGGAAGAAGGAGCTATGGAGCTGTATGTCTATAAGTTTGCTCACTTCTCAGTGCCTTGTGTGATCATCTGCCTGCATGTTCACATCCTTTTCCATGAAAAATGAGCTTTATTATTAAATTCTGCTTGAAGAATGTGTCTCAGCAGCAATATGAAAATAAAGGACTTAGGGTGATATGGTTTTATGTGTCATTTAGGTAGTTCTAAAAACCTGGTTGTCCATCCTCCTCTCTTCTGGTTGGTCCCCACTTAATTCCCAGGTTGCCAAGGTTGTATGGATTTTCATGATGGCTGGTACCCAGGTTAGCCCTTCATGCCCATCTTATTCATTATGGAGCAGGAACCTGAGGCCCATATTCATATTCGACACTATCGCATCAAACTGCTCTACTTTCCCATTGTTTCTGGAAGAAAATGTGTTCTCAGTGCTCATTTAGGGATATTGGAAACATAAGACCCCTGTACCTAGGGCGGGCGTGGCTATAGTGCAAGGAGTGGCTATTAGGGCCACTGGTTAGTCCTCTCTCTGGGCATCTGGGCCTTGAAGCCCCAGAACAGAAGTCGTAGGACCCCTGGAACAAAAGAGTGCTTCCATACAGTTCAGAAGTTACTTCAACTTGGAAGCCTTTGATAGCATTCTCTACTTCCCTGCTTATAGCTCGTATCATTTATAATGCAATTGCTTGTTTAGTTGTTTTAATTCTCCACTAAACTCTGCACTCCATGAAAGCAGAGATGATGTGAATCTTATTCATCACTGTATCCTCAGCACAAGCACTAACAGTGCATGATATCTACTAGGTGTTCTATAAGTATTTGTTGAATGAATGAATGAAAGCCAAGAATACTACCTCAAGAGTCCTAAGAGGCTCACCCTTGCTTCTGGAGCTGCCATTAAAGACGATGGCTTCTCTAGGGTAGTTGGTAGACAGGTGAGGGCTTCCCAGAACTCTAAAGGCTTCAGTAGTATGAGGCTCCAACATGAGCACTAATACATACACTGAAGCAGTTTTAGGATAGGTCAAAGTTCAGCACTTTTCCCACTGGACATTACCCCAAACCACTATGATTGAAGATTATTGCATTATGCTGGGAGGAATTGCATGTTTCAAGTCCTATATTAAGGGCTAGGGATTGAATATGTCCCCCTTGCTTAATTCAGTCCTGGATAGTTCACCAACAAAGACTGACCTCTTCTGAAAGTCCATGCATAAGATCTAAAGGTAAGATCTAAAAGAAAGGCAACTGTGATCTCAACTGGCCACCAGGCCGGCTGGAGAACAGACCTGAGTATCCCAGGAAGAAACGCTATCATCAAGCAATTCAAGGTTGAGAATAGGAAAAGAAAAATACTTCTATAATCTAAGTAAAACGAAAAAAAAATGACCCTTGACTTTGGCATTTTTTTTTCTTTTAAAGAGAGAGAGAGAGAGAGAGTTTTTAATATTTATTTTTTAGTTATCAGTGGACACAACATCTTTATTTATTTTTTATTTTTTTTATGTGGTGCTGAGGATCGAACCCAGCGCCCCGCGCATGCCAGGCGAGCGTACTACCGCTTGAGCCACATCCCTAGCCCCTGGCATATTGTTTAATAGGCACTTCTTAATGGCTTCTTTTCAAAATGTCATGATATTATACACACACACACACACACACACACACATACACACACACTTTTTTGCAATCCTGAAGATCAAACCCCAGGGTTTCATACATGCCAGGCAAGTGCTCTACCATTGAACTACACCCCAACCCCATGTTTTGTTTTTATTATTAAAATAATTTTAAACAGTAATAGATATTTATAAAATTCAAAGAGTGTGTAAGTATGGAGTAAAGTAAAAGTTTCTTTTCATACCTTTCCTTATTGATTAGTGCATCCTCTTTCAAAAATAGTAGAATAAAACAGACATTATTATTACTGTGTGTATATACGTGACTGCATGACCAGTGTGATTCTGCAACCTGTATACTCAGAGAAATTATATCTCATCTGATTCAAATGTATGATATGTCGAGATCACTGTACTGTCATGTGAAACTAAGTAAAACAAATTAAAAAAAAGATCTTTAAAAAAAATGGGTAGTTTAGATCTTTGCTAGGTTAGTCTCCTCACCCTGAATCTGTGCATGTGACAGCTGAGGCAGATGCTGAATAGGAGGAAGTACAATGACATTCCTGCCGTTGTTATTGTATACTCTCCAACTTCCAACTTTGGCCTAATGGTAACTATTTTTGTTGTTGTTGTTTGTTTTCATTTGTAGTGCTAGGGATTGAATTTAGGGCCTTGTGCATATTAGGTAAGTGCTCTACCACTGAACTACATCTCTGGCCCTGGCCTAACTGTAAAAAGGATTTAGGACTATAAAAAATATGAGTTTTGTAACAGTGACATGGGCTGCCTTTAACAATATAAAGGCAACATTTCCCCCACATAGTCACCGAACAGTGCAAACAATTCTTAAGACATGGACATCCAACTTATGGGAATGGTGGTTAGCTACCAGAACTCTGGCATTTTTAGGGCACATCTCTGATGACAGAACAATAATACTTTCTGTGTGTAATGGTGCACATCTGTAATCCCAGCTGCTCAAGAGGCTGAGGCAGGAGGATCATGAGTTCAAAGCCAGCCTCAGTAACTTAGAGAGGAACTAAGTAACACAGTGAGATCCTGTCTCTAAATAAAATACAAAAAAGGGCTGGGGATGTGGCTCAGTGGTTAAGTGCCCCTGAGTTCAATCCCCAGTACCAACAAAACACTCAAAACAACAACAACAACAAAAACAATAATACTTCCTCACCATAATAACTGCTTGGCCTGCCTTTCTCATCCCTGCTGGAAGCCTGCACCACTGTTAACAGAAAAACCATTGATGACACAGGATTTTTAGTACAATTCCTTGGGTCCAAATTACTGTTCAGGAATAAACTATTTATAGCAACCTTGCATACACTACCCGTGCATAACAATGAAAATAGGATTGAAGCCAGAAAAATGCTTATTCTGGCTTGGGAGGATGTAGTCTTATCTCTTTGCACAAGGACCAAATGGGGTTAAAAGAAATAGGTACCTTGTTTCTCAGGGCTGGGTCGGCCCCTGCTTCCAGGAGAAGGGCAACTGTTTTAATGTTCCCACTGAGCACGGCCGCATGGAGTGCTGACGTCCCATTCTAGAAGAAAAAGACAGTGTGTGTCAGGAAGGAGCTCATATCAGCGCTTAGCTTGGCTTTCATCCTAAATTACCTCAGTGATGAGACTGTAATGTCAGAACCTTACTTGTCCTTACCTTCCCCTTGTACTTTTCAAAGTCATATCAGAACCTGCTATAGTGTTCTCGGATACACAGCTTATGATAAGTATAAATATTGCCAATGTTTTTTTTTTTTTTTGCAAATGAAACAAGGAATCTGACCCACGGTATAGATAACTTCAGGCAGTTTTATATACTTTAGGAATTGCTGCAAAAATACCCAGCAATGTTGTGCCAAACTTTTTTTTTTCTTTTTGAATAACACAGATAGTCTTTGTACATTTGGTGAGCCACTTCCAGCAGGGCCGGAGGAACAGCTGGCTGGCCAGTGGGACCACCTGTCAGCCCAGCTAATCACTATGTCTGCCCACTCTGGTGGGCAGGGGTGGGCGTGCAGTCACTGCATTTAGCAAGAAGAATATATGGGCTGAGGCATCCTCCCCCACGACTCTGGAGCTAGAATATTTATTTCTAAGCACAGAATGGCCCTACTGGATGAGTTACTAACATTATATGAAATTTGGTGAAAATGTTCATTGAAATAAGGAAGCAGCTAAATGTAGCATGTAGCTGGACGTGGGAGGGGAAGGGAAGAGAATATAACCACTTACATAAGAATCATGGGCAACCACAGGATATTGGTTCCAGAGGGTACAGATGTATATAAACAGTACCCAAGTTCAAACTTAGTTTTGTAATTAATGACTAATAAAAATTATGCTGAGCTTGGTATGGTGGTGCATGCCTATAATCCCCAGCGGCTCAGGAGGCTGAGGCAGGAGGATCACGAATTCAAAGCCAGCCTCAGTAACTTAGCAAGACCCTAAGCAACTTAGTGAGACCCTATAAAAAGGAGCTAAGGATGTGGATCAGTAGTTTAGCGCCTCTGGGTTCAATCCCTGATACCAAAATAAATAAATTTTTAAAAATTATGCTGGTTTTGTGGAAGAGGGGGAAAAAAATCTAGCAAAAATAGCATTTTTCTATGGTTGCTTTCAAAAGTGTTGTAATTTACTAATTTAGTAATATTTCTCAAATCTATATCTTAACCAGCCTATCAATGTTACCTATGAGCAACACAGATATGAATTAAAAAAAATTTTTTTAAAAGAGCTGTTTGAAAAAGACTGGATAATGTTTCTAAAGCTCCATCCCTTTTCTTCATAAAGTTCACTTTCAAAGATGATTTATTCCTACATTACAAATGATTTTAACAAGTGCAGTTTTCTGTCTTCCAAGTTCATGTAAGATCAGAAGTAGCTCAGTGTTGGAAGGACCCATACACTGACAGCAGCAGTTCTGTGTTAGCTGACGGCAAGAATGGAGTCGAAAACTCTAAAGGACAGGCAGGAAGTGTCCCAAAGCCTTCAAGGGCAAGTAGACTTTATGCACATTGACAGACTCTGAGGGCACAGTTCCCAAACTGCTAAGCCACTGTGCCAAGATGTGGTATCCTCTATTTGAGAAGACAGGAGAGGCATACATGTGGCCTTCTGTCTGCCAGTCAAGTCTATCCCACTGCCTGTTTTTGTATCCCTGCAAGCTAAGAACTGGTTTTGCACTTTTAAATGATTAAATAAAGATTAAAAGAAGAATATCTTGTAATGTGAAAATACAAAATTCCATAAATATGGTGTCCATAAGTACATGAAGTTTTATGGGAAGTCAGCCCCATTTGTTGTTATTGTTCCTGGCTGAGTTCTCACCACCACAACAGTGTAGAGCAGTTATGACAGAAAACCTAAAATATTTACTATCTGATCCCTTATAGAAAAAAGTTTGTTGACCCTTGGCATCCACTATAGTTTATAAATATTTTAATCTGAAAGTATTAAAACTTACCGAAGAGGATTGGGCCCTGTTTTGTGGAAGACCCAGAAGGACATTTTTCTGAGGCTTTCAGATCTTTGAAGCAAATTTTATTTCATTTAAGGTAACCAAGCCCAGGGATTCTTTGCTTAGGATAATGAAGAGAAGAGCATTCTTCTCTGATTTCACAAATCTTCCAAATGATATCAATATGGTTTACTTTCCCATTTAGCAACTTCATTACAATTATCTTTTTTTTCCTAGAATACTAGAGACTCAGTTTATTCCTCTTACCACCTTCTCATTTTTACTAGTACCCTTGGAACTCCAGCACCGTGAAGTTGGAGGTGTGTCTTCTTAAGAATGCCCTCCCCAGGCTGATTACACCCAAGTTCTACTGCAGTCCCCAATAAGAACTTATTTTCTAACCTGTTACCTTTCTAGATTGTATCATTTCTCTTAGGTCTTACCTTCAAAATACCAAGAGTGGGAGAGAATTTAAGCAACTCCTCGATTACATCATTATACCCTTTGTTGGCTGCTTTCAACAATGCTGTGGTACCATCCTGAATAGAAACAGGAAAATAAAAGTTGATTATTAACATATGTCTGGGTTGGCTGAGAACTAAATGTCAGTTGAGAACTGCAAGTATAAGTGTGTTTGCCAGAAATAGGCAAAGTGTGTAAATGAAGCACAGATCAGCAATGTCTCAATCTCGGAGCAGTCTGGGGCATATTAAGCAGTTAATTCTGCGTGAAGAATATTAGACACAATATGTGATCGTTATATTAACTTAGAAGTCTGCATTTGGGAATTCATAATTCCCCAGTCCCTTGGAACATGGAGTCAGAGACAAGGGGGAATTTCAAGAGCATATTTTTAGGGTATTAATGGATTCAATACTGCTGCTGGTGACTTAGCAGAAATCATCTAACTGTTTTTAACCATTTAGATTATTGTTGTACTGTATGTACTGTTTTAAAAATTTATACAACTTTGCCCTAGTCTCCTCTGTGTACCCATTTGCCTGTGTTTGATGGCAGGGGGCCAGGTGGGTAGGTTGAAATCTGCTTAAAAAAAAAGAATTAAAGGACAAAGTCAAGAATTAATATTCAGCTTCTGTCACTGCTTTTGGTACAAGAAGAGGTTTTTTTTTTTCAAAGCTTCCTGCTTTGATTTATCACTTGCTGTCATTTGTAGGATTAGTTCTGGAACTTTCCTCTAGTCACCATTAGGGTTTATCTGGCATCAGGAAGAAGGAAGGTGGGCTTAACAGATTTTTGTTTTCTGGCTTCAGTGATGGTGGGAAGAAGAGAGAGTGGGAGAAAGGACATGTGAGCAGTCGGAAATGTATCTTAGGATTTTCCTTTTCTGGGCTTAGACTTGGAGAGGGGAAGGTGGGTCAGTCACATAGGCAAAGGTGATAGAAAGGTAAAGAGGTCAGGCACAGTGAGACAAAAAGCAAACAGCCTGGTGTGGGTAGAATCTCCCCAAGCTGCCTTTTAGTTCCCCTGGGGCAAAGGGCTTGTTCCAGGCACACCCAAGTGGATTAGGTGACACCTTGGGAAGCTAATGTGGACAGCAGGAGCATGGGAATGTGGTGCAGCAGTCTGCAGCTGCGGAGACCAGGGGTGAGATGCAGCCAGCCAGGGGTATCGCTTGCTTGCACACCATGCATGACCTTGCACACCATGCATGACCTTCCATGACCCACAGGCCGGAGGCCCAGCAAGATTCTGTGGCTCCCCACTCCGCCCAGAATTCATGGCACCATCGAAGTTTCCACCGACGTGGACTTTCACTTCGACTTTGTTTTCTTGCTAAAGAGCAGGTGGAGATTGGGAGGAAGCCCAGGTGAGTTGCAGACAAAGAAACACCCGACTTTCTGTGTACATCCAAGCCTGGTTGTGTGGAGTCTGTTGGGTGGCTCCGATTGGTGGCTGCAGGGATCCCTCGGATACTCACATTGCGCGTGGCATCGCGGTCTGCACCCCGCAGCAGCATCACCCGCACCACCTCGCTGTGGCCCATCTGGGACGCGATCCACAGGGGCGCTGTCCCATCCTGTGGGAAGAGGAGGCCGCCAGTGTGACTTCGGTGCTTGACCCCAAGTTTCCGAAACCAAAAACCCTGGGAAAGAACTTGATAAAGGCAGATTGACCCTCCGACTGATTGATATGCTCCCAAGAAGTCTCCAGTGAAGAAGAGAGTGTTCTTAACCCATTGACATACACTGGCGTTTGGCAGTGCCTGGACTGCTTACCTGACTGCCAATATCCAATTTTGGGCTGATAAAAACTGTCATTTAGGGTTAGACATTTAACCCCAGAGTGTGGTACAGATTTTGAGGAAGGCCGTGTGGGAACTTTGCTGGGATCTTACTGGGAATGTGCAGGGGACAGCAGAGAGCACCAGGCAGAACAAGATTGCATACATCCAGAAAGAAGCCAGGCTGTCTTTCCCTTCCTCGGCCTCCAGACCACTAATTTCTTTTCTGGTGCTCAGTCATGTGCACACAATGCATCCTGCCTAGTGAAAGTCCTTTGTAACCACAGGAAACTGAGAATTGTCCTTTAAGGTAGAGTCAGAGAACTCAAGACATTTCTTTTTTATTTTCTATACTCATGTCCCCCACAGCCACATCATGTTTTAAGGGAGCTTATGTTCATTTTATGTGAAGGTAATGTTGTGTTTTCTAGCAGGTGACACACCCTGGCGAGTTAAGCAGGGCAATATTTTTGGTAATATTTTTTTTTATTATTCCCCAACTTCTTTGGGAACAAGAAGCCCCGAGGCTGAAATAATGACTCCAGAGAGGACAAGGTGAAATACCCAAAGGATGGAGGATTTGACAGTAGGGTGGGTCCTGCCAGGGATACAGAAAATGGAAAAACCCACTCGTGTAGGAAGGAGAAGCAAGAGAGGTGGAGTGTCCACACTTTCCTCCCCTTCCGGGTTGAGTCTGGTTGTGTGGAGACCGGAAGGTAAGTAATTTAAGGGTGGAAACACCCAGATAAATTATGGGGAATTCCAGATGGGGAAGGATTGTCTCCTTTTCTTGGGATGGAGCCCAAGAAAATCATAAGTGATTTACAGAAGCTCTGTTCTTGGCTAGTGCCTGAGAGATAGAAAAGAAATGGTGATGAGACTTGTCACCATTGACCGTGGACCTGAAACATCCCACAACCCCTATGACCCGCATCTACCAGGCCTCCGGGTACCCAGGACTTCCTGTCTGCCTGTGGACTAGAAGTGCTCAGGCAACAGTGGCCTGGAATAAGCCTGGGTTTGGGAAGACAAGGCCACAGAGAGGCACAAATTCATGAGCAGAGACCATGGCAGGGTCAACATTATGTGAAACCAGCTGCTTTTGGGGGGGGCACCAGTTCAGGATGTATGGAGACAAGAGAGGCCAGCACAAAGTTCAGGCATGAGTCTCTCCTGATGCCAGGGTAGAAGCATGGCCTTTGAGATCTTAGGTCACTTTGGAGAGAAGGACAGGAGGAGGGAGCAGGATCCAGAATTGGCTAAATTTAACCTCAGAGGTCTTTACAGTAATAGAGCACCAAGAGTCTGCTTCAGCCAGAGAACACTGGCTTACCCATCAGTGGGAATGGGAACTGAAAGGACAACCTGATGCTGTTACAGAATCTAAAGTTACATTTTCTGCTGTAGAGTGCAATTTCAGTCCAAGCCTATTAGCGAAAGGAGGCACAGGATGACTGTCCATTGCTGTCCTGGCAAAAAGACAGAAGGCCAAGACAATTGAGTGGGTGGTGCAAAATGTCAAACTGAAAACCCAGGAGAAACTGGGGTTGCCGAGAGGAGGTCAGAGGATGTGGGCGCTGCTGTCCTGGGAGAGGTGGGGAAAGAGGTCCTGAAACTAAGGCTGCAGGAAGGCTGAAGACATTTTCGCCTGCTTCACACTCCTTCATACTTTCCCTGGGGTCTCTTAGAAATATTCTTGAATCTGAGTATTGTTTGTCATTAGCAAATTATCACTTTTATTGAAAGTACAGATTTTAAGTACAAATTAAGGTATGATTTATTGTTTCCAAAGCTAAAACATTTCTACATTCTTTAGTTCGATTCTCCCAGATTCCGGATTTAATCAATTACTCATTTATCCAACCAACTGACAATTGTTAAACATCTCCTCTGGGTTCCAGAGACCTAGAATGTTTTTAAAGGAACCTAGTCTAGAGGAGAAGAAACCTGGAAATTTCTGTATGACTGCAGTGTTGCATTAAAGTATGGATAAAAAGGCACATGATGACCCAGGAGAGGGTCTTTTTTACTGAAGAAAGTTCATTCCAGAGAGAAGGAGGATCACATACCGTCACAGGGTCTTGGACAGACATGGGTTGGCAGGCAGGTGGGCAATCTAGAGGCTGTGGCACAGGGGTATAGGTGGGGTCCTGGGAGGCAGGACAGGGCATCTGGGTTCCAGAGACCTAAAATGTGGGTTTTCTGGTACTCAGCAACTGATGAGTTGTTTGTCTGCTCTGGGTCCATTCTGTTCTCTCCACCAGAGGGCAGACAGGGACATGAGCTGGGCTGCCAGATGGGTATGCTTCCCAAGGGGTTGTTTGTTCTAGTAAAACTGAATTTGGAAGAGTGCTGAGAGGTACTGTCTGGGATCAGCTTTTACTATTATCAGTTTATCACAGTCATACTCAGATCTATTCCTTTTTTTTTTTTTGGTGCCAGGGATTGAACTCAGGGACACTTGATTACTGAGCCACATCCCCAGCCCTATTTTGTATTTTATTTAGAGACAGGGTTTCACTGAGTTGCTTAGCTCCTCGCTTTTGCTGAGGCCGGCTTTGAACTCTCAATCCTCCTGTCTCAGCTTCCTAAGCTGCTGGGATGACAGGTGTGTGCCACTGAGCCTGGCTTCAGATCTATTCTTAATCGGTATAGTCATATTGGGGAAAGCAGTCACCACTTTCTGCCTGTAAGATCTTAGGCAAATCCCTCTCAGTCTTCATGTCCTCATCTGTAAGAATATTAGCCCCACAGCAATACTGCCGAAGGAGGAAATCTATATAAAAGTGGTGGGCACGAGAACAGGCTGAAAGATGCTTAGGAAAGTTAACTGAATCTGAGTATTATTCATCATAAGCAACTTAATTTCTATTTTTGTTCACCCAAGTACTTCCACCTGCTTTATTTAATTGATTCTCCCCAGTGTCTGTGAGTAAATTGTGAGCAGGAAGGAATAACTGGTAAAAGCAGATGTGGGGGTCACCTATATATTTCATGATGGGTAATTGCTTCTCCTAATTTGTTTTTTGAACCCAGAGGGTTGTGTGCGAGTTAGAACATTACAGTCAAATCTAATTATCAGGTGATTATCTAGCTGTGAATGGGAGAGGTTTTCCTCTCTGTTCAGCTCCATTTCTTTTTTCTTATTCTTCCTTCTTTACAATGCTCTTAGCTTCCATTTTAATAATGAAAATGATGGAAAACAAATCAATTTAGCTTTTTTTTGTAGGGTTTTGGAAAGAATCAGAATGGGAAAAACATTTTAAACTATTTAAATCAGTTTTTGAATTTTTCTGGACAACACAGTTTCAGAATATATGAAATTGAATAAATCACTGTGAAGTGGAAGTTATATTCTCTATTGCACTTAAAAAAGAAAATAGAGCATTTAGATTTGTTTATTGATTTATATGGAGACTCCTTAGAAAACTTGGAATGTAACTACCACTTGACCCAGCTATCCCAGTCCTTAGTCAATACCCAAGGACTTAAAATCAGCATACCATAGTAATGAAACCACATCAATGTTTATAGCAGCTCAATTCACAACAGCTAAACTGTAGAAGCAACCTAGATGCCCTTCATTAGACAAATTGATAAAGAAACTGTGGCATACATACGCAATGGAATATTACTCAACAGTAAAAGAGAATAAGATTATGGCATTTGTAGGTAAATGGATGAGGTTGGAGAATATTATGCTAAGTGAAGTTAGCCAATCCCCAAAAGACTAAGTCCAAACTTTCTCTCTGATAAGTGGATGCTGATCCATAATAGGAGGGCATGGAAATAATGGAGGAATTTTGATGGGGCAAAGGGGAGGGAGGGTTGGGGAGGGGGCATGGGGGCAGGAATGATGGTGGAATGAGATGGACATCATTATCCTAGGTACATGTATGACTGCACAATGTGCAACGCTACATTGTGTACAACCGGAGAAATGAAAAGTTCTGCTATAATTGTGTACCATGAATCAAAATGCATTCTGCTGTCATATATACCCAATTAAGATAAATAAATTATTTAAAAAAGATAAGAAAAAAGAGCATTTAGATTTATTTATTTGGTACTGGGGATTGAACCCAGAGGTGCTTAATCACTGAGCCACATCACCAGTCTTTTTTATGCTTTATGTTGGGACAGGGTTTCACTAGGTTGCTTAGGGCCTTGCTAAGTTGCAGAGGCTGGCCTTGAACTTGTGATCCTCCTGACTTTGCCTCCTGAGTCCCTGAGATTACAGGTGTGTGCCATTTATTTTTAGAAAGGTAAAGCTATGATAGCTATTATTTACTATCTGTGTGCATACCAAGTGGAAAAGGATTTAGACTGACTTTGCAGACCAAGTAATAAAAAGAAGACTAATGGATAAAAGCCACATGGAAACTTGGGATCACTGTAAAAAAGAAAGTATAATGAGGGCTGGCTAAAGACTAACTAAGCTGATGAGTTCCCCAGGCCTGCAGGTGTTCAACAGCAGCTTACTAGTGTGGGAAGGACTCAGGCACTAGATGGACAATTCAATAGGGTGACTTTTGCAGTTTCTTCCAACAGTGTTGTTCTAGTCATGTATCCTCTAAGATATTTTATAGATAGATCACAGCACGAGATGGAACCTAGCCCCATCAAAGTTCCTCCATTGTTTCCATGCCTTCCCATTATGGATCAGCATCCACTTATCAGAGGGAACATTCAGCCTTTGTTTTGTGGGGATAGATCACAGCATGAGATGGAGCATATGACTTGACCTGGATTAGAAACTAATCTTATATGATCTTATTTAGGCTTTCGAAGATTTAGAAAAAAGAACTAAAACCCATAGGAAGCAGTCTATGAAGAGACACTAATTCCCTGTTTCTGCTGCCTTTCAGACCTTGTATATGGCTACTTCTACTTGCAGACTCAGGCCAGACAGTCTTGGGAATCAATTCTATTCTAAGCTGGGGTCCAAGAGATGCAAGGAAGCATCACCAGTAGCAGATGAGATTCAAATATCAAGACAGTGTTGTTACCAGTCCTACCCTGATCTAGAGCTGCTGCATTAAGAATTTTGCAGAAATTATTTTATTTAATTTTCTCACGGCAAACCTATGGCAAACAAACAAACAAACAAACAACGAGGTTCAGGGAAAGCAAACAACTTGCTCAAGGTCATGTAGTTAATAAATGAAACCAGAGCTTCATTTCCTTAATATATTCATGTCCCCATAACTACCACACTTCTCCCCACACAGAGCCCTGAATCTGGTTCCCTAGCTGCTCTTTTCTGTCTTCTTGGGACTGGTACATTGCCCCTTGAGCCCTACTTTAGAGTCTTCTAGTTCCCAGTCATAGATCATTCTGTGCTGCAGGCTTCCAGATCCCTTTGATCCTCTGCCCAAGCTCCAGAATATCTTCTGGCAGTCAACACACCTCTTCTGAGTCTCACCATATGCAGATGGACTAACTCTGTCACTGCACTCCACAAGCAGCAGGGCCTTGTCTGTCTGCTCCTATCTGCATAGCCCCAGGTACTGTGCCAGTCTGTCTGCTCTTCTTTCCCCTATACACCTCTGTATTTGCCCCACTAATCCTGTAACCCAGGAAAACATGTATTTTCTAGGTCCCAGCAACTCTGTGTGCAAATCCAATATAACGCCTCTATTAGAGAAGTCAATTTATTAGATGGCTTTTCTGTTGGATTTCAGAGAAAAGCAGAGTAGCATAACAAGAGGACCAGGAAGAGAAAGTGATGAGAGGCCAAATCTCAGCTCTGGGTAAACCAAATCAGGCCTTTGCCATTCTAGAAAATATTGGTTTTTTTTTTTATTTTTTAATTTTTTATTGTGGGTGTTCAAAACATTACAAATTTCTTGACATATCATATTCGACACTTTGATTCAAGTGGGTTATGAACTCCCACCTTCACCCCATACACAGATTGCAGAATCACATCAGTTACACATCCATTGATTTACAAATTGCCATACTAGTGTCTGTTGTGCTCCGCTGCCTTTCCCATCCTCCCCCCTCCCCCCGCGCCTGCAAGGTAGACGGAACTGTGACCACCATCAGAACAGGCCAGACCTGCAACCGACAGACAGAACAGGCCTAGTGGCCTGAGGAAGGGTAGAGCAGCCCCTCCCCCCCGCGCCTGCAAGGTAGT
>NW_025999990.1:40815898-40838685 GCF_001458135.2 Marmota marmota marmota | reverse complement strand
AATGAAAACATAGACACAACATATCGGAATCTATGGGACACATTGAAAGCAGTTCTAAGAGGAAAATTCATTGCTTGGAGTTCATTCCTTAAAAAAAGAAAAATAGACTATAGGCACCTTGGCTACTGATTCAAATGTTTGACTCATGTCAACTCTACTTGGAAAGGACACATGGAAAGAAACAAAAATGAGATTTTAGAGTGATTGTGGAGTTCAACGATGTCTTGACCTCTTTATGTGGATGGTGTGGAAGGAAAGTCTTCAAGTTTCAAATTAAAAGCTTAGTCATTCCCACACCTGACTGGGGCTTGCTTGTGTTTATGCTTCCTCAGCACCAAGTATGAAAAAGGTCTCCATTTTGTTCTCAGTGGTAGAGTTACAAAGAAAAGTCATTCTTAGTACAGTTCAGATTCCCTGCAGCTCTGATCAAATGTCAGCTGAGCAATTTCAAAGCAACTTTATTAACATCCTGTAGTCATAAACCGGTAAGTAGGGGGACTCCATATAATGGCAGCACAAAGATTATAACTCAGATTTATCTAAGAATAGTAAGAAATGAAACTAGGAAAATATCTTTGTCCTTATTTTGTAAATCTGAGAACTTTTTGATAACGACACAATATGTCAGCTGAGATTTCAGAGTAAAGGTTGGTTTCCAGATGCTCTCCCTATAACATACTACCAGGTGCAGGTCATCTTAATGGAAATTTTGAAATTACAATTTCTTTTATTTTTTTTGAAAGCTTCTTATAACTTGTAAGAAAGTCAGCCAGGAGTCGTATAACTTTTGTCACTTTTATGACATTATTTGTTTTTTTAAAAAACAGAATGAAATCAGCAGAGTTATAATTTCAAAGAAGGCAGAACTTGGGCTAGTCTGACCTGGATAGATAAGAGCCTTTCATTATATACTCACAGCAAGTAGTAAAACTGATTACGATTTAAGAACACAATGGGGTCAGCGTACTCTATAAAAAGGGAAAATTCCATTGCTTTTTTCTCTCAAAGCAATTCTTATTTTATAAAACACCCCTTTCCTGAATAATGGTGCTTTCAGAGCTGGGCTCTGAACAATTCAAAATGAGCCCATGAGGCGCAATCTTTGGAAGGATGTGTCTTAACTCAAGGGTGGGTCTTCAGAGGCCAGGTCAATCCCTTTGACCAGGTTATCCTCACTCCCTAGGAATGAAAACAACCACATGTTGTGGTTACTGCTGCAGTGTTGGTTTATTCTTTAACTTTTGGTTTCAGGGTCATTGCATGACTCAATTTAGGTTCAAGTGGATACAACATTTGAAACATCATCTATCAACCTTGTTGTTATTGTTGTTTGTTTACATACAGAATCTTTGGCATATGAAATATAAAATATATTTTACAAATAGATTTGTCAAAGTGCCATAAATTATTTGGGGAGGAAGTACTAGACGCTTGATAATCTTGACAATATCTCATGCCTAAGTTCACAGTGGCACCTTGGATAATCATCTCCAAATCAAATTTCTACAGTCTAAAAACAATGAATTTCTTTAATTAATTTTGGTATAATGAAATCTCTGATTCAGAATCAGTCAACAACTTCAAAATAAGAAGGATAGTCAAGAAAATAACAAAGTCCATCCCAAATATCAGCTTTGGTAGGTCTTAGGATTCAACTTTTTCTGAATAGCGTTCTTATCACCATTTAAAGCTAAGATCTTTAAAATTCTAAAAATACAACTTTACATTCATAGCAGTGCCTGGCACATGATATGTGCTAGGAAACACAGATTGAATGTTGAATAAAACAACTATCAAAACTTGACAAACTCGAAGTGTTGTTAGGTTCATCGTGCCCAGCTTCCTAATTTTCAGATGAAGGCTGGAGAGGTTGATTTGTTGTTCAAAACCACACAACTTGTTACTGAATACAGAACTCTGTAATCCAGACCTTATATCCCAAAGCGCTTTCTTTCCTCAGTTTTTAATGAGCTTCTGAAGATCCACAAAGCTTATGGCCAAGACCTCAGACCAACCCGAAGGTTTTGTAGAGAGGCATTCTGTAAATATCTAGGTATTCCCTTATCAGGTCAATTTCAATGGAAACCTGCCTGGGGGTCATTACTGGTAAGACATCAGCTTGGCTTTACCCTAAGTACTACCTTTATAGTCATGTCTCACATTTACAGATGTGCGTCATGCTGCAAACCAGTTATCATGGCACACATCTGTAAATTCAGCACTTGGGAGGCTGAGGTGGGGGGATTGTGAGTTCAAAACCAGCCTCAGCAAAAAAACGAGGCAATAAGCAACTCAGTGAGACCCTGTCTCTGAATAAAATACAAAATAGGGCTGGGGATGTGGCTCAGTGGTCGAGTGCCCCTGAATTAAATCCCTGGTACCACCCTTCCCCTCGAAAATTAATTGGGGCAGAGAAAGAGCAACATATTATGCTTCCTTACTTTTGGAGGGCTCTTGACTGCTCATCAAGTGCTGCCATTGTTAGCTTGCATTTCTGTTCCTTTAAGTATCTGTGGATGGACTAGCCAGATGTTAACAGGCTGTTGGTAAGTGAAATCTCAAAAGTGATATGATTTTGAGAGATGAAGGTGCAGAATCTGCCCAAGATTCCAACAGCCTGGGCTCCTCTATGTGTGGTGGAGGAAAGTGGGGGTAGGCATAGGAGATAAGGCAGAGTATCAGCAGAGGGGCCGGGCAGGACTTGCCTCTATTTACCTATGTTCCGGGCTAGCCAACACTCATTATTTCAGTGCAGTCATACTTTATTTGAACAGGAGGTGGCAGAATGCATACTTGACCTCAGACTAAACACTCAAGTTTTAAAAGCACAGGATGGTGATGTCAACTTGATTCCATAGGCTTTCTGGTTAGTCCAAAGCATAGTCCAGGAGAAACCTTAATCAAAGATTAAGTTTTCATCACAGAGGCAAAAGGGTTCAAAGAATGCCTAGAGCTGACTGGGTATCTTAGGTATGTCCTGCTGGAGGACATCTAACAGCCTCATGCACTTGAGCAAACTTCATCAATGGACATTACCTGCCTCGGCTGGTTGACTTTTGCTCCTGAAGACAGCAATAATCGAATAACATCTAAGTAACCACCTTGGGCCGCTAGGAAGAGGGCAGTGGCTCCATCCTGAAAGAAGGCAAATTGAAAGTATTCAAAAATTATGTCTTACGTTTATTTTTAAATAAATCAAAGTGAAAAATACATTTAATATAATTTTCCATTTTCATCTCCTTTTAGATTTTTATCCTTTTTTAAAGAAAGAGTGAGAGAGACAGAGAGAGAGAAAGAGAGAGAATTTTTTAATATTTATTTTTTAGTTTTCAGCGGACACAACATCTTTGTGTGTATGTGGTGCTGAGGATTGAACCCGGGCCACACGCATGCCAGGCGAGCGCGATACCACTTGAGCCACATCCCCAGCCCCTCCTTTTTTTTTTTTTTTTTTTTTTTTTAATGATGAGCTTAGTGTTAGATAACAACAAAAATACCTCAAACCTATTTTGTGTGTTTTTATGAATAGGGTGTAAAAATGTCCTTTCAATTTGATCTTTTCTACACCTTTGTCTTTCTTGGTCCCTTATCCATGTCTCCTTAACATACAGTTTCCCTGAGTATTAAAAGGCACAATAGGCTGGGGATATAATTCAGTGGTAGAGCACTTGCCTAGCACGTGCAAGGCCTTCAGTTTTATTCCCAGTACCACTATCACCATCACCACAAGAATAACAACAAAAATTAAAAGGTATGATGTTTTCAGATAAACTGCCCTTTGAAAGAATCTCCACAAAGATGCTCCCAATCCAGGAGACATCAACAAATGTAAAAGGTGAGGCATAAAAGCCCAAAACTCGAGCTCCCATTTTCTTGAGTTTTCTTTTTAACTGGGTGCCTCTGTCTTCTGGGCATTTCTTTTTTTCACGGACACAGGTCACCAGGTAATTGCAGTAAATGTATGATTGACTGAGAGCACACATCTCCCAAATGCTCACTTCACCCAGAGGGCATGCACAGAGTAGGGTTAGTCTCATTGTTTCTAGATTGCAGTGGAAAACTCAGAGCACACCTTAGTGGAAAACACCCACCCAGCCCAGCTAATTATCACACCTCCAGTTGGGAATGCTAACAAACAGCTAAAACACAAAACACCTTTCCCTGCAAGTTCAACTAGGCGCCTCATGTGCAGGGTACTGGATTTCCAGTGGGTGTCAGCTGAGCTGCCAGACTGCCCTCAAGGCAATAATAATTAAAAAAAAAATTAGTCTGTACAGATTTTTAAGCAGATACAGGGATAGAAATCCCAGCTGCTCCCTAATGCCTCAGTAAGTCTACCATGCCCTTAGCGGCTGCTCTCAGGAATTTTCTGAACTGCACCATCTATGCATCCCTGGGGCAGTGATGCATTTTTCGCTGGCATTGCAAGTTTCAGTTCCTAGAAGGGATCCCTAACCCCTGCTCCCCATCCCCGTATGTGGTATATTCGGGTGAGAGTAAAGGGAAGTTGTGATGCACAATTTTTTTAAAAATTGTGTTTAAAAAAAACTTTTTATTTATTTTAGAGCTGACTGGGTAGCTTAGCTATACATGATAGTAGAATGTATTCTGACATATTATACATACCTGGAGTATAACTTCCCATTATTGTGGTTGCACATGATGTGGAGTTACACTACTCATGTATTCATGTATGAGCATAGGAAATTATGTCCTATTCATCCTGTCCTTCCTATTCCCATCTCTCCTTCCTTCCCTTCATTCCCCTTTATCGATGCATAAAATTTTTGATTCGGCTTACAATAGAAAGGAATTTGGCATCGGAGGTTCCCCCCCAAAACTCTGTATTTCTGCGGTATGTGTCCTCCAAGAGTCTTCTGGAAGAATATTTTTTAATGAGTACAAATTCTCTACCCATAGTCAATTTGGATGGCTATGAAAATCACAATGAATTTCCCTTTTCAAAGACTTTGTCTCTTCTTATCAATCTACACATATATGCACTAGTAAACACACTCAGGCACACCTTACCTATATAAAGCCAAAGAAATAGCTAAAGCTTTAGGCCTGTGTTTCTTAGATTTGGCCACATGTCAGAACCACCTGTTGCTCAAGTTGTGCCCTCACTCTTTTTGGATGGCTTGGGAATTGAAATATTTTTTTTTAACGCTCCCCAGGTGCTTCTAATGGGCAGCCAGAGTTGAGAATCACTCCTTTAGATCATTATCAAGTAACTCATTCATTCTACTCTTAATGCTGCAGGCTCAAAGAGTGTCACAGATTTTGAAGTGCAGAGGGGTAAGGCTAGTTGCCATGGACTTCAGAGGCCTGTGATTTATCAGAGCTAACTAGGTAAACTTGGAAAGGGTACTCCAATGGAAACGATCGCACCTCCACAGCTCATTATCCAGCTATGAAAGCAGAGTGCCCTAGGCAAAAGGGCTAAAAACCTAGTTTGGGGATAATCTAGAATATGGTTCCTAGATTGTTGGAGGTAGGAATTCTTTCCCTCCTCTCCACGAGATTCTGTCAAGTCACTTCATCTCCCCATATTTCATTTTTTTCCCCTACAAAACCGGGAAAACATTTTCCATGAAGCCTATGGAATGACAGTCACAATTAAAAGAGCCCCAAGGTAATGTGATAATTGCCAGTTAGCTACAAATAGACCCACACTAGCAATGGGTGCCTTTCAAGGGTCTATGGTGCACCCTCCCACCCACCTGCTTCTCTCCTCCTTGTGTCCTTCCTCACAAATGACTATACAATAGGACAGTATATTTTGGTTATTGGCAAGTCCACATGCTGGGCTATGTGGTCATCATGATATGAGTGATTATGTATCTTATGATTTTGAAGACCTTAATGTGCATAGGTATCTGAAATATTTCAGACATACAACATTTAAGACTGAGGACAAAAAAAATGATGGGTAAATATTATATGGTTTCTATATAGAAAAAGCTCATGTGGTCAACTATATCTTTTCCTTTTGATGTCTCAGATGAAAGTCCCAATTTAAAATGTTTTTGAAGTTGGTGTTTCCAACATCTGGATTTAGACTGCAATGCTGTGTGTGATGAAGGAAGGAGCAAGTGTCCGCTTGAAAACACACTCACATAAAGTTGGTCATGGATGTTGGCTCCGTGCTTCAGCAAGGTCTCCACCACCTGCATGTGCCCATACTGACTGGCAGCCAGCAGGGCGGTGCCCCCATCCTGTGGACATGAAAAGTATAAATGCCTTTAGAGAAGTATAGGCCCGTATTTACCAAGGAGCTCCTCACTTAGATAGAACTTTGGAAGAGAATCTGCCCATAGATAGTAACAAACTCTCTTTCTTTCACCCTTTTACCTTTGCTTTATAATCATGATCAGGTTCATCTTAAGGACATGTCTATGTTGTACACTTGGATGATTTGCTAGAGATCTATTACAGTTATTTCACCAAGTTATTATGATAAGGAATTTCCCATGCTGAATGCAGAACCATCTATTTGCTTCTCAATATGAGAAAAACAGAGCACAACATCTGTGCCAAGTCTTGTCAGTTCTATCCTGGAATAGCCAGAAGAGCCTCCCATGGCTTCTGGCCAGAGACCTCCCTCCCTAACAAACACTGGCTTCTCCCTGTGGTGCCACCCAGTTAAAATCCATTGAGTATAAGATGCTTTTTTGGGTGACCCTCTGGAACCACTGCTTTCTTGGGGCAAGATTTGCCTCCATTAAAAGAGCAGAGGACGACAGCATGTCCCACGTGTCTCTCACTGTCATACCTAGTGTTTTCCTCTGAACATCTGCCAATTTCCCAGGTCTCTTCCAAAGTAAGGGCCCCCAAACAAAGTAGAACACTATAAAGTTGGTGTGCTCTGATGTGGAGATTCCTTTCTTCCATCTACTCTACTTTTATTTCTGTGGCTCAAATTAGAATTAGCTTTGATGCCAACCACATCACACTACTGACTCATTGAGTTTGTGGTCAATGAAAACCATTAATGGTTTTTCTCAGGCACTACAGGTAAGACATTATCTTTTCCCTTCTAGAATGGTTGAGTTGTTTGTTTGGCTCTGTGAATTGTTAGGTGGACATTTAAATAATTCAAGAACATGTAATCTGACTAAAAAATATGAATCACAAATACGATACTGTGGTTTCTAAAGTTAGGAATAGGGTTTTTGTTCGAAAGGAGTTCCACCTTCAGAGGGTCAGATTTAGTAAGTTTGTGGTGAGGATGTTTGGCTGTGTGGTGGGGATGGGTGCTGAGCTGGGCCCTGAGGGGTGGGGAAGGGAGAGGAGCGGGACTGAAGGCTGCAGCTCATTGGGGAGGTTTGAGGGGGGATCAAGAAATTGCTTAATAGCATCACTTAGTTCCACTGTTTTCAGGTTTTGTCCTGCCAATTTTCTCAGCTATTTGACTAATGAGGTAACAGAAGAGTAAAATACAATGATTATGATAGAACTGAGCCCTGATTTTTAAGGACACAGTTTTAGATTATAACTTTTTAAATTTAATACAAAGAGAATAACTGTTGAAACATAGTCAGTTTTGAAGACAGGAGCATATTGAAACTCACAGCCTCTTCTTCCCTTGAAAGAAAAAAAGCTCTTGGACACCTGCAGTTGACTTAATGGAAACCTGTGGAATTGCTCCTCTTGGGCCCCCATGTGCTGTGGATTTCTGGGACAGGACAAATTGGCTCAGGTGTAAAGGCTTTAAGCCAGTATTAACTTGTTAACCAAGAAGACTGAAGTAGTCACATGGTCACACATGATCATTCTGACTTTGTTAAAGAATGGAGATTTAAGTTCGTAGACCTTTCTATTTTTAGTTGCATTTCTCATTCTAAAATATGAGGTGGGGGGGCTGGGGTTGTGGCTCAGTGGTAGAGCACTCTCCTCATACGTGCAAGACCCTGGGTTCGATCCACAGCACCACATAAGAATAAATAAGTAAAATAAAGGTATTGTTTCCAACTACAACTAAAAAATAAATATTTTTTTAAATGAAGTGATAATTAATATAAAATATACATAAATATTTTGTATTTCTGTATATTATACTCAGTATGTTTGGAGACGTGAGCACAGTGAAATAGCAGGTTTCAGAAAAGGCGGAAATCCTATATGAGATGTGGATTTACTTAATATTTAGCAATTTACCAGGAAAAAAGATCTACCAGAAATTCCTTTTACATCTAAATGTTACATACAGTTGGTTAAGAAAACCTAAGTTTCCAACTTGGAAATTTTTTTCAGGACTTTTGCTTTTATTATGATTAGGCCAGAAATGAGCTGACGACTACAACAATCTGTTCATACTCTCCTACTACAGAACATTACCAAGTAAATCTAGGTTGTGAACACAAAATTGGTCTTTTTGCAAGGCTTGATTTTTTTTAAGAGTCTTTTTAAAAATATTTTTTTAATTATAGGTGGACACGATATCTTTTTATGTATTTATTTTTATGTGGTGCTGAGGATCGAACCCAGTGCCTCATGCATGCTAGGCAAGTGCTCCACCTCTGAGCCACAACTCCAGCCCCTTGATTTTCTTATCTGCATAAAATCAATAACTTCTTTAAAGGAGGGACCACAACGACTTGCCCAACTACATAAACTATAAATGCCTTATCTATTTCAGTGATAAATGAAAAGCACTGCTGCCTTTAGAAATTTCTTAGATTTACTAGGATCAGATTAACACTTCCACTGATTCTTATTATAGTATTGAGGTTAATCTTGAAACAGAACAAAGTTACGTGGAAACAGAGAAAGTTAGAGAGCTACCTGGTGCTGTACTCTTCCTGATTATAAGATTTAGTGTCCCAGACACTGGTTGTCTTGCACCAACCAGTGCAAGAAAGAGTTCAAATAATTCCTCAGGAAATTCTCCCATTTTGAGCTCAGAGCAAAATCATAATTGTTTGGAATGAATTCCAAGAACTATCCTTGAACCATTATAAGTAACATGGTGAGGTCCATATCTGTAGGCTTGAGAATCTTGTAGAAAGCGGAGCACAAATTTGTATAATATTGCAGAAAGAAATTATAAAAATTGGTGGTTTCTTTAATACCCAAGACTTCTGAAAATTTTCAATAGGGTATGAAATCAAGAAGGTTCTCTTACTTTGGTCCTACATTCCGTAGATGCTCCAAATCCAAAGAGAAATCTCACGACATCATTATGACCTTGTTGGGCAGCAAAGAAAAGGGCAGTTGTACCTGACTGGGAGAGAGACAGGCTGGCTTTGAAAGACATTTAGTTAAATTACAGATTTATACATTTACAAAGAATACAAAACATTATCCCTGCATGCAGACTTTCTAGCTTAGGAAGGGGCTGCATTTAAACTCATTTATTTCATGGTCAGGGATGTGACAAGGTGAAAGAGAGCTTTATTCCTGATATAGTAGGGTGAATGGTGTTTCCCTGTAAGATGAGGTCCAAATTCCTAAAACTCACGAATATCACCTTATGTGGCAAAAGATGTTAAGGATTTTCAGGGGATGGACCCAACCTGGGTTATCTGTATTGGCCCTAAATTTAGTGATAAGTGTCCTAATAAGTGTGAAGCAGAAGCCTCATTTACAACAGTTAAAATGTGGAAGTAACTGAAGTGTCCATTGATGGATGTACAAGCAAAACATGGTATATCCATACAATGAAATATCATTTAGCTTTATAAAGGGAGGAAATTCGGACACATCCTACAATATGGATGAAACCTGAAGACGTACTAAGTGAGAAAGCCCTGTCACAACAGGACAAATACAGTTGGATTCTACTGTGGTGTCCAAAGAAGTCAACTTCATAGAACCAGAAAGCAGGTTGATGGTTGCTAGGGGTGAAGAGGAGGGAGGAATGGGGAGTTACTGTTTAATGGGTTCAGACTTTCAGGTTTTACAAGTTGAAAAAAGTCAGAGATGGAAATAGATTGTTTTTCAATATGTTTTTGACACATTAATAAAAAGCCATAATGACAGCAGTTTGAGCCAATTTTGTAACTTACATACTATCAACCATTACGCATGAGAATGGAGCACTTCATAGATAACAGAATCTAGATTTCAGTCTGGAATGTGAATAAAGATCTTAAATGTATGTACTTTACTAACTGAAACCCAGGGTCTCATACTAACGGCATTTGTAGTTCCTGTGTGTGCCAGTTATAATCAGCCATGACTTCCGGTTCTCTACAGTGATGGTCTTTCAGGACAATTTAGCTTCCAGTTTGCCACCCTAGAAAACTCTGGGTATCTACAGAGCCAAGCTAAGGAAATAATGACAGGTATTTTTTTCAGAAAACAAATATTTTGATTTTAAAATGGATTAATAATGGACCAAGGTATAAATCCACCCTAAGAGTAATTTCCAAAGCACCGCAAGGCTCTCTCATCCAGCTTCCAAATCAGGTGGGTGAGGTTGGGTCTCCCTTTGGTTAGCAGTTCTATTGCCCCAGATTGGCATGGTTTCAGGATATTCAAGGGACTTCTAGAAACTTAAAGAGTATCATCATTTGAGCCATATGGTTTACCTCCGAACTGAGTGTGCTTTGGTAAATCCTCATCTCTAAGACTAGTTGACTAGTTGAACCATTGGAACCAAACAGATTAGTATAAAACCATCAAAACTATCCGTGTAGAAATCAAATGCTTCTCTCTCCTTACTTTTCTCAGTTGTTCTAAACAGGCTTTCGCGCATATTGGACCTGCACTTTGGGATGCGGTTTTTGAGCAAGCAGATCTGGATCACGTTGTTTTCTTTAGAGAAAATGTCTTTGCTTTAAAGTTATAATAAACAAGGACCATAAAACAGAAAGGAAGAATACAAATGATGATGGTAATTTTAAACTATAATTCTAAATGGATCTAAAGAGTTTCATCCCAGAGGGAAACAAAGTGCTGATGTGAAAAATGACCTAAAACAATGATCTATTGTTATGGAAATTGTTCAAAAGAACCTGGTTGTGGGAAGATTAATTGAACTTGCTGTGGTCTCTTTACACTGCCCCTCTTAATAGGCCAGCCTTGCGGAACAAGGGCTATGGGGAACTAGATTCCAGGAACTGTCAGTCACACATTGTTCTTTCATGATCTACAGCCAAGGCCTCCAATACCCAGAGAATGACAGGAAGGACTACTGGATGTACTTTGGAACTCTTGACATAGCCCATAGACCTGCCTGATTGTGTCCTAACTTGCTCCACTTAGGGGTGGTGGTCCAGACTGGAAAGATGGGTTACATTAGCTTTGCGAGGCTTTGGTTGATGAGTTGTCTTTCTGAAACAACTGCAAGGCAGAACTTGGGATAAGCCCCGATCAAGGAAAACCAAGTGCTCAGTCTGGTTTGGAGCTTGCCCAGGATGCCCACCTCAGGTCTGAGTCAGTGTGAACTGAGGGGTCAGATTCACTCAGATCTCCAGAGCACATGTCTCTATAAAGGTTGTTTTACCAGGTCTTAGGTCAGCTTAGAAATATATGGAGGCTCTTAGGACTGGAATCCCAAAGTATGTTAAAATATCTCAGCCTTCCTACTCATTTCTAGATTAGACCAAAAATGGATCCTCTGGCAAAACCAAACTCCGAAGCTTACCCTGAAGAAAGTGTGGGCACAGGCTCACATTTTAGTTCAACATTCACCCACATGGCTTTTTTTGGGAAAGCTTATTTAATACATGGCCAGACAGAAAAGTCCTTTGAAGAGATGGTTTGGTGAGGATGATTGAGAGCAAGCAAGTTTCATTATGAATAGATTGGTGACTAAAAACACAATGACCTCTAGGAAAATCCTATAAATGCTATAGCATCTATGCCAAGGGAAGAAGGAAGAACTGATTTATGCATGAGACAAAATGTGTTAATGTTTAAGAAATGTGGTAGGAGATTTGGTTACTGCTTGCTATGCATTTGATGTGGTTTCAGCGTGTCCTCCAATGTTTCATGCACTGGAAGCTTGTGCTCTAGAGTGGCAGTGTCGAGGCAGTGGGATCTGAAAGAGGTAGAGCCTAATGGAAAGCAATTAAGTCATTGGTGGGTAGAATCTGGAAACGATTAATGTTGGTCTCAAAGAGTGAGTGAGTCTTGTGGAGTGTTATAAAGCAAGGCCACCCCATGTGCTTTGTTTCTTCTGCATGCAGCTATTTCTATTTCCCATCTTCTTCCCCCCCCATGTTGTAATGCTGCCATGACCAAAGGCTAAACCAATGGGGCCACCCAATGTTGGACTTTCAACCTACAAAACAGCAAGCTAAATAAACCTCTTTTCTTTATAAAGTACTCAGCTTCAGGTATTATTAGAGCAACACAAAATGGATTTTTAAAATTACCTCAGACATGTCCAGTGACAGTCCATTCCTCAACCTTATTTAAGGCACAACAAATTCTACAATGGACTTTAACATAGTAGAAAAGCAATAAAGACTCTTGTCCTCTTACCAATTCATTATTAGAATTACTTCAGATCTCTTGGCTTGGTCATTTTTATTCAAATGCATAACCTGACCTACCTCTCTCTGGAGGTTGATATCTGCTCCTTGCAGAACCAGTTCCCTTACGCAGTCAATGTGGCCTGCATAGGAGGCCACCATGAGGAGGGTGGTGCCATGCTGGATGAAGGAGAGACAGATGAACAGTTAGGCCCTCGTTATGTCAGAGAGAGGGATCCTGGAGAAGAGACCACAGAGATATCAGCTCTACCCAGAACAAATCCAAGTGCAAAATTTCCTGCAGTGATCAAAATGCCTCATGAATAACACAGTCTAGATGGGAAAAAGCAAAGCGACAAATGCTGAGGTTTATGAATTCACTTACTTCTATTAATTTCAGAAACAGAGTCCAAGTGAACCATGGTCATTGTATTTTAAGGCATCAGTGATACAATTGCTCTCAACTTATGATTTACATTAAATTATTCCTGAGCCAAATGCAAAAACCGGTTAAACAGTACCAGTTGATTTTCTGAACTTAGAATTCTTCTTAAATTTTTTTAAAATAATATTTATTTTAATTAGAAAATTTAAACTTGTATTTAGCAATCTTTAACTTCATAATGATTCAGATAAAGATGAATGCGTTGAGACTTCAGAATTGAAAATCAGGGGTTGAGGGGACCAAGTCTGCCTGTGTCATCAAACAATAGCACAACCTGGGACAAGTTGCTTACACCACTGGGACTCATTTCTTGCATCTTAAATTGAGGGGTTGAAGAGGGTGGTCATCAAGGTCTCTTGATTCAAGGGCTTGGGGGGCTGTGAGATAGTTTAGCAGAAAAGCATGTACTTAAGAAAAAAAGAGAAAAAAAGATTTAAGGATTTGAGGTATGATATGTACCTGTCTGGTTGAAGTGGAGTTTTATAGTTTAATTTGCAATTGTTTTCAAGGGCTTGAAATTGTAATATTAACCACCACCTTCTCATATTTAGCAACCTGCCTCCCAGGAATGGATGACAAGAAGGACAGTCTGCACAGGAAAGCTTACTAGGTATGCTTAGTGATTAAGTGAATTTTAGTCTTTGTGCTATTTCCATGCGTGGGAACCAATATGGTTGACTGGTCACTGACAGTATGAACTTGGACACATTATTAAACCTTTACAACTATCATTCTGTTTGTCAGTAAAAAGGGGGAATAAAAAGGTATCTAATTAAATTAGTAAAGAAGATTATTTAGTCAACCAGTTTAGTACTATTAGATTATTAGTTAAGAAAGTATTAGATATTAAAAGATATTATGATAAAAGTTCAGTAAATCTGAGGTCATCGCCTAGCTTTTGTTGACATCTATCAATGGCCATGTTAGTTTTGGGAAAGTCTTGTTTGCTTCACATGGAAAGTACATAGAGTCAAGAAAAGCTAATGGCTTCATGGTAGTGCTCAATGATACTTCTATCCCACGTGACCATACCTGGAATTTGGGTATGAGGCTGCATAAAGGCTGTATCATCCATATTCATTTGAGCTCCTTCCTTTATATTCTCCAGATCATTAGTGGCAAGCTTGGTATTACCAACTTCCCCCTTTTTAAAAATAATGTCATTGTATTTTTATTTATTTATTTATTTATTTTTATGTGGTGCTGAGGATAGAACCCAGTGCTTCACACATGTAGGCAAGCACCCTATTACTGAGCTACAACTCCAGCCTCCAACATCCTCTTGAATGTGAAGAAATTTTTAATTTAGACAGCAGATAGGAGAACCCTTCATACTATAGTCTGAAATGTGTGGTTCCAAAATTCATGTTGGAGTGCCCATTGTGGTGGTATTAAGAGGTAGGGCTTTGGAGGAAGTGATTAAGTCAAGAGAATTTTATCTTCATGAGTACCCTGAAGTTGAAACCAGGCGAGGTGGCACACGCCTGTAATCCCAGCAGCTCAGGAGGCTGAGGCAGGAGGATCACGAGTTCAAAGCCAGCCTCAGCAAAAGCAAGGTGTTAAGCTACTCAGTGAGACCCTGGCTTTAAATAAAGTACAAAATAGGATTGGGGATATGGCTCAGTGGCAGAGTTCCCCTGAGTTCAATCCCCAGTCCCCTGGCCCCCGCTCCCTAAATAAGAAGTTGAAGGGACATCTTTCCCCTTTCCGCTGGTGAGGAAGAGCAATAAGTCACCATCCATGAACAGAGGGTTAGTTTTCAGCTGACACCAAATCTTCCAGTGCCTTGACCTTGGATTTCCCAGCATCCAGAACTGTGAGTAATAACTTTCTGTTGTTTAAAAACTACCCAGTCTTAAGTATTTTGTTATAACAGTCCAAATGGACTAAGACACTTAGTTTAAAGCCAACTTGACTAGAGCTATGAACTGGGGATGTAGCTCAATGGTAGAGTGCTTGCCTATCATGCATGAGGCTCTGGGTTCCATTCCCAGTACCATCTGCAAAAAAAAAAAAAAAAAAGTCTTGCACTAGACAAGCTATAAATATATTGAATATATACTTTTATGTGAGAGGAGAGACATTTTTAAAAAAATCATGGGTCACACTGGTCTCAGAATAAAAATTAACTGTGATCTAAAGGAAGTACAAAAGCACTTAATTTTGTTATTTGAAAAAGAATAAAAAATGTTAGGTTCATATGTTTTTTTTTTAAAAAAAAGAGGATTCAAACAAATAGCAATAATACTTCTTTGTAGATTGTATTTCAATTCTATATCATGGTCAACTGAGAAAAAGTCAGAATGGAGCAATGGAGAAAGAGAATAAAGAGGTGTTATGATAAATTGCACAAAAATATTTTACATATTTAACATCCAATGGCTTGACTGATTTTAATTTTCTAAAGATGAAGATTGCTTCATGTCATTGACTCATGTTAAAATGCATTTTTAAAAAACCTAATTGGTTCTGAAAGAGCAAACAAATATAATTGTATATAAATATAGTGACGTCCAAAATCAAAAGACAATGAAACACATACATTTATACATCTAAAAAGGCTAAAAGAAAACATTAATCTAGGAATCAAAGGTGAATCAGTGTTAGCAAACCAAAGTTTCTGGTGTATAGTAGGTGGCTCAGAGAGAAAAATATTTGTTTTTTACCATGCTGTTTGTTAGAAAAAAATCTGAACATTGTCACACTTCAGATTAAGGACAATGAAGAAAGTCCTGTGGGCCTCTCCTTGCTTTCTTTCCTTTTCTATTAAAAAAAAATTTTTTTTAATTGTTGATGGACCTTTATTTTATTTATTTATTTTTATGTGGTGCTGAGAATCAAACCCAGTGCCTCACACATGCTAGACAAGTGCTCTACCACTGAGCCACAACGCCAGCCCCATTCTCCTTGCTTTCTAATGGCTCTCACAGGCCTCCTGGGTAATCCTGGGGCTGGCCCCATAAGCCAGTAAAGTACTAGCCTAGATATCTCATCGGAAGAGATCATCCTGGAACCTGGAATCCGTGCTCAGATGGCCTTTGAAGGAAGCAGAAGCCCAGCCAGTGACATTCCAAGAGAAACAAAAGCCTGTACTATTTCCACATATCTCCTGGCTCTCAGTCACCACCAACCTGAGAGGCCCTTTCAAAATAACACTATGTCTGAAATGACCACCATTTAGCATGCTCCTTGGGTTAAGGAATCATCTCTCTGGAAATCTGATTAAATGGCTTTTTTTTTTTTGGTGCGGGGGAGTTCCAGGGATTGAACTCAGGGGCACTCAACCACTGAGCCACCTCCCAGCCCTATTTTGAATTTTATTTAGAGACAGAGTCTCACTGAGTTGCTTGGCCCCTTGCTTTTGCTGAGGCTGGCTTTGAACTCGCAATCCTCCCTTCTCAGCCTCCCGAGCTGCTGGGATTATAGGTGTGTGCCACCGCGTCCAGCCTGATGGAATGGCCTTTTACTTTTTTTCCCCCAATGGCTTTTTAATTTAGACAAGAAGAGACCATCTACAAACCTATTAATATCTATCCATGGAAGCAAACTTTGTGGCCAAAATAGCTGGTGGTCACCCAATAGACAGACAGGGACAAAGCATGAGCTCTGTTGGAAGGAAGGTGACAGGACAGATGACTTAAGAGTGCCTGCAAGGGGGAGAGTGTGGGGTGCAGCAGGCTGGCCTTGAGAAGCCAAAAGTCAGGAGGAAGTCATAGGGGCATCTGAATAGGAATAATTTGAAGAAAAACAGAGAAAGTGGTCATCAAAGTGGTTAGTGGTTGAGGCCACAATAACTGGCCTATCCCATTGTGTTGGACAGTCTCGGGTAGGACCTAGACCTGTGAGATCCAAGTAAGAACAGGACGGTCAGTTCACAGATGCCCAGAACCCTGTGTCAGCCTGGGTTCTGGCAAGGAACAGATGGTACATTCAAATTAGGATAATTGGAAAGAAATTTAATAAAGAGACTATTTATAAAGCTGTGGTATATATGTGTAATAAGAATTGTAATGCAAAAAAAAAACCCAAAAAACAAAAAACAAAGTACATGTATAAAGGCATGAATTGGCGTGAACATACTTTATATACAAAGGTATATATAAAAAATTGTGCTCTATATGTGTAATAAGAATTGTAATACATTCTGCTGTCATGTGTATTTAAAAAAATAAAATCAATTAAGAAAAAAAGAAAAAAACCATATACATGAGAAAGAGAGAGAGAGAGAGAGAGAGAGAGAGCGAGCACTGTGGCCTGGGTGTTAGAGGCTATAAAGAACAGTGTAGTTCTGGAAGCTAGTAACAGTGGGGTTCCATGACCAGCTAGGCCAGAGGTGCAAGGGGAAGAGCCCGGCTCCCAGGATGCACACAGTGAGAACATCACTGCCAGACAGAACAGGGAGGGCCCTGGGCTCCCCAGCCCTCTCTCTTCCCAGCCCGTCTCTTGCTGGTGCTTCCATTGGCCAAACCCAACCAGAGGCCAGAGAGAAGGAGGGCAGTATGGTTCAGACTCTGGAACACGGAACCAGGTAGAAAAGGGTACGGAGTGGATATGATGGTGCGCACTCTCCTGCCCTGATCCCCAGTGGGCCAACTAGAGCAAACACTTGGGCTGGTGGTAGACTTCATTTACCAAATTTGTGCAATAAATTTGTGTAATGGCACCCCTTGTTTGCAGAAAAACAATAAGGTTCCTTTGAAAGCATTTTGATTAAAGTTCTAAAATCATCTTCTCATCTGAGATGCTTTTTGTCCCCAGAGATGTAGAGAGGTCCTGCTGAGCACAGGAGAAATCATGGCCTCTAGTGGAGGAGGGAAAGGGCTCTCTAGATGGGACCTGCCAGTAGGAATAGTATCTATTTTTATTTCCCCTTCTTACTTGACAGTTAATGTCTTTTTGTTTATGAATGGTGAAGAAGGGATAGGAGGCTGGGTGGAGGCTTCAATGTCTTAGTTTTCTCAGTTTTGTAGAAAATCAACTCCCACATCCACAACAACCCATGTGTGCTCTAAATTATCTCACTTTTTTTTTTTTAAAGTAAATTCTTTTACTCAACAGTCTTTTTTTCTTGGAACCTGCCAATTCTGCTTCCTGTGCCTTTTCAACCTTCTGGTGGCTGTCTTCCACTGTGTGCATGCAACTGTTTCCTTTCTGACTTTACCTGTGTGTTTTTAAGATCACCACTATACACAGCACTTTTTGAAAGGGATAAAGCAAGCAAACACATAAGCAAGTAAGTCAACATTGTAAAGGGAACTGTATTGGTGAGATGCTGTCGTGCCTGCAGGGTGGAAAAGGGTGCTCTGGGCATGCAGATACCGTGTCCCTCCGTACACTGTCTCTGCAGTCCACATCCACTCGACCACTGTTCAACAGCAGCTTCAGCAGGGCCAGGTTTCCTCTCCTTGCTGCCCAGAATGCAGCGTTAGCAAGTGGAGTTTCCTTCTGCAAGAGCAAAACCAACCAGAATCTTAAAATCAACATTAGTGAACATGACTACTTCTATGCATCTAGATAATACCATTCAAAAGGGAGAATCTCCAGTTCTGTTATATCATTTGAAAGATGCTCCCTGGGCAAAAAAAAAAAAAAAAAATTGTAAAATACTTGGTTGTGGGATGTATGTTTTTGGTGTCAGACACATGAGTCACAAAGTTGTCTTCAGGGCACTGTTGTTGATAATACAGCACTATTAATACCCCGGTTCCCACCAATGTCCTCACTTTCCTGCCTCTGTTGTGTCTTTGTTTACACAATTTCCTCTTCACTTGAAATGAACTTTCCCCATCCTTCAGGGTCAAGGCTCTGTTCAAATGCCATTTCCTCTCTGTAACACTGCAAGTCTCTTCACTGCTCTGCAGAGCACAATTTCTCCCCATTCTGACATCTTTCGGGAGTTTATTGGTACTTTTTCTATGTTCTCAATGTTTTCTGACTCCAGTTATTTGAATAAACCCCTCACTTTCCTCTGTCTAATTTTCTGTGCTGCAGCTGGAACATGCCAGAAGTTTCAGATGAGAACAAGGAAGCTTGGGGAAAAAAAAGATTTCTCCTATCAATGGTGCTTGTGTCCAGTTGCCCTTATTTTACTTAATAATGGCCTCAAAGGGCAAGAATCAAGATTCTGGCAATTTTATTACAGTATATTGTTATAACTGTCCTATTTTATCCTTAGTTTTATTGTTACTCTTTTGCTGTGCCAAATTGATAAATTAAACTTCCAGAGGCATGTGTGTTTAGAAAAACAGAATATTGATAGTGTTGGGGATATTTGTGGTTTCAGGCATCTACTAGGGGTCTTGAGAAGCATTCCCTGTGGATAAAGAGGGACTACTGTAATATATAAAATAAAATAATTCATAATGTTAAAAAGAAAACGCCCATAATTTCAGCTATCAAGGAAGCTATCTAAAATGAAGGGACAGGGACAGCAGAGTGATGACAACATTTGTTGGTGTGAGGATTTCATTTCAGAAGTCCTTCAGCACCTGCCCAATGGCTGCTCTTGTGCATATCTGGATGAGAAGGGCAAGCTGGGGAGTGATAACCAGATCACAAACATATTTTGAATAGTTTCCTCCTGGCTCATTTAGGAGGGGGAAAAAAAAAAACACTTCAAATTCCAGGCTAACAATCTACCTTTCTGGGTAGGTATTTTTGCTGTACTAGATGGAGTTTTCAGGCCAAATTGCAACTGTGGCCTTGACCCTCAGAGCTGGCTGCCTTTGCACCAGGCTGAGTCTAACCTGGGATAGTTGTTAGTAACAAGGTGAAGCAGTGGCAAGGCAGGGCTGAACTGTATAATAAATAATGAAATATAATACAAGGCCCAAATGAAATCTGGGAGGGTGAATTAGAAAGAGAATTTAATATACACCATGGAACAGCTCTACTGACTTTTCCTAAAATATAAAAACACGAAAGAGATAAATGGAAATTCATTTTCAGTGGCTGTGGTTCTATTCTAGCCTCAAATATGTCTTTGATAGACCATCTCTGAACAGCCAATGTCTTCTGTCATGGGAAGCTCTCCAGCCAGGACTTTCTACTCTCTAGGATAGACTTGGGGATTCCATTCCTGCTGGACTGGGTATCTGGTTTCCCATAAAAGTCTAGAAACTGAGTTTTGTAAAAAAGCTGCAACTAGTTTGCTCTTCCTCAAGGGCTTGAATTATTGAGGTGGAGGGATGGCAGTGGAGTTGATTTGGGGAAAGAAGGAGATGTGTTCAAGTCCAGACTGCTTCTTAGGTCTGTGACCTTGGGCAAGTTACTTAACTTCTAGAGGCCCCAGTAAAACGCAGATAATAATAATATAGTACCTCTGTCATGTATTGTTCGGGAAATTAAATGGGAAAAAACATATAAACCCACTTAGTGTCCACTCAAGAAATGGTAGTTATAAAGGCACAGTCGTCTCAGCTCTTTACAATCCTGGTCGAGGTGATGTGTTGACTTGGTCACTAGTGTGTGGACTGGCCAGGGGCTAGGGCTAGAGGTATATATCAACTTTGATCTCTGTCCACAAGGGCTTTATGGTATAACAGAAAAATAAGTCATGTCGGCGGGCATGGTAAGTTATTGTAGGCACCAAAGGTGAAAAACAGTGGCTTGTGATAACAGCACAAACCAGAGATGGTCAATTCTGAGAGGGTGCCAGGGATGGTTCCTAGTGAAATGAAACCTTGTGATGAGTTTTGAAAAGATAGGGCCCTGGGTGCACAAAGGGTATGGAGCATCCCGGGCACAGGGGGTAGGGAGGCACAGACACTGAGTCTTGCCCCAGCTTCCTGGGGACTGCCACATACTCAGCAGGGATGGAGTGAAGGATGTGAGGGAGAGAGGGCACAACTGGATAGCAGGATCGGAGCAGGGCAGATTTGGGAGGTTCTGTGGTACCATACCACTGAAGTTGGACTTTATCCTGGTGGGCCTTGGGGAGTCAAGGAAACATCTGTGAGAGATACCATCAGTCTTGTGTTTCAGAAATGTCTCCCTGACTCAGGGACGAGGACTGAGGTTTGGAGCCAGACTGATATTGGTGTCTGCAGAGTTAGAGACAACTGCATAGATGTGTCAAACAATATAAGGCCCAAACAGGGCAATGACAATGGGAATGGGAGGGCAAGGCAGACTGGGGACATTTTAAAGAGCTCAGTGGAATGGTCTTGGTCTGTGATGGTGTGTGCATGAAAGGAGGGATGAACTGGTTTCTGGTTTCAGTACCAGGCTGATTATGGTGCCACGAGGATCAGAAATGCCATCGGAGGGATTTCGAAAAAGGTGATGGGCTCAGCTTTGAATGTGCTGACTTCCAGGTTCCTTTGGGGTAATGTCTAACAAAGAAATGGGCATGTGGTCCCATGGCACTGTGGCCACACATTTACTAGGGTCAAGAATCTTGGGCTGATGCTTATGAAGTGCTTATTCGGTACCGCGTGGTACATCTTTTGCAGAGACTACCTCATTAATTAATCCTCACCATAGCTCAGGGAAGTTGGTACTATTACTATCCCATTCTACAGGTGAGGTAGGTGAGAAATAGTGAGTCAGGCCTCAGTGCCAGGCAGTCTGCTGCTTGAGGCTGCCTTGGTAATCATCACCCTATGCTGCCTTCAGAGAATTCTTCTGTAGAAAGCAAATGACCTCTGATGACCTCCTTTCTGTCCTCCATTCCAAGATCCTTTCCTGCCAAGATGGAAAGTCCCTCAACTTTCCTTCTCTTTGGGGTCTACACAAATCATATTCCCTGGATAACCTCCTGGTCTTCTCTGGATATAATATGCACACAATTATAAATGGTGTAAAGAGGGACAGGGGCAAGTCCTTTACCCCTTAAAAGAGAAGATGCGTCCTCCCCAGTGTCCCCACTCTGCCCGTCAATCTTGGACTTGCCAACTTCCACAAATCTCTTTTCTTTTTCTAGAGATTTGACTGTTCTTGATATAGGTGATTTTAACCCGACTTTATACTTGGTCTTGAGTTCTGAGTTTGGAGATGCTAGACTTATATGGGCCTACCTCTAAGGCAGAATGTCCAGGGCAGAGCACTTACTTTTTCTCTTCAGTTTCCTATTGTTCAAGTATAATAATACTTGCAACCCTGGGTTTAGGCTTAATGTTTATTAAGCATTTAAAAAATTTCAAATACTTATCACAGAGTGGGACAATGGATTAGACTAGCCAATGACATCTCAAAAAATATCCTGCACCGGGCTTGCATCCATTGTTAGTCTTATTTTATATAACCTCTAACATCTCAGAAATCCATTTATTTAATAAAGCTGATATTCTCTTGATTAAATTAATGAGTGTGTAATTTAAACCCACATAACTCTAAACCCTTTTTAAAACAAATAGCTTAATCTCTACCCTCACTTAGCTTTTAAACAGAATTCCAGTTCTGCTTTATTTTCTTAGCAGTGCCTTCCATACAAGTAACATTTCCCCATAATTTCCAATAAATTTCTATAAAAAATAAATTAAAAAATAAAAAGTCGACGCAGGTGAAAATGTTTAGCACTTTTCAAAGCATTTTGATTCTTTTGATTTTTACAATAAGGCCAGTGGGCCTTCCTCAGGTTTGCTGGTTGAAAATTATGAGTAATGGCCACATCAACAAAGGCTGAGGTCCTGCTCTAGGTCAGGCAGTGTGCTAAGCTTTTTAACTGCTTTCACTCACTTATTTCCCCAAATGGCTCCATGAGGCTGGTAGTATAAATAATTCCCATTTCATGATGAGAAATCATTTATTATTCAGGGCCACACAGTGAGGAAGTAACACAGCCAGGATTTGAACCCAAGTCTGTTTGGGTGCAGAGTTTGAAAGCTTGCCTCATCTATCCCGAGGATTTGAGTATAAAGCTCTGGATCTGTCAAATGTTCTTCTTTCTCTGCACACCTCCCCCCCCCCCCCCCCCC
>NW_025999990.1:40788491-40815290 GCF_001458135.2 Marmota marmota marmota | reverse complement strand
CCCCCCCCCCCCCCATCCCCCAATCTTCACTGCCAGGATTTTGGCTAACGTGTTGCTCATGACATATTACCAGAAGTTAAGTAAGGGAAGGAAGGGAGGCAGAAACACAGAAGGAAGACTGATTTATACAGAACTGCAACTCCAATGGAAAGCCAAGTGGGGGGTACACATTTTCAAAGTATTGTTTTAAAAAACGGGTTAGAATAATGTGGGCTTCAACTGCACACTCAGTGATTTAATCAAGAGATTATCAGCTATATTAAATAAATGGATTTCTGGGATATTAGAGGTTCTATAAAATAAGCATATAACAATAGATTGAGAAGCTGTGTGTAGAAGGATGTTTTTGAGATGTCACTGGCTAAGAATATCCATTGTCCCACTCTGGGCTAAGTATTTGAAATTTTTTTTTAATGCTTAATAAGCATTAAGCCTAAACCCAGAGTTGTCAGTACTATTCAGTTCCCTATTGTTCAAGTATAATAATATTATTATATACACAAATATAATCATATTACAAATATAATAATATTATTATACTTGAACAATAGGGAACTGAAGAGAAAAAGTAACTGTTCTGCCCTGGGCATTCTGCCTTAGAGGTAGGCCCATGTAAGTCGAGCATCTCCAGACTTAGAACCCAAGACCAAGTATAAAGTCTGGTAAAACAATTTAAAAAATTAAAAAAAGATCATATATATCCAGTATAGACAAATCTCTAGAGAAAGAAAGGAGATTAGCTGTTGTCTAAAGCTAGGAGGTTTGGAGTAATGGTGATGGCTAATGGGCATGAGTTTTCCCTTGGGTGTGATTAAAATGTTCTAAAATTGATTGTGCTGACGGTTGCACAACTCTGAATTTACTACAAATCACTGAAATGAATACTTTAAATGGATAAATTAGTATGTGATTTATCAAAGCTGTTAAAAAAAGAATATGCTTTTGTTGGGGATGCGGCTCAATGGTGGAGAGGTTGCCTAGCATTCTGGAGGTCCTGGGTTCAATCCCCTGTAACCACCCCCCAAAAAAGAGGTATGTATACACACACACAGACACACACACACAGACACACACACACATACACACACACAAAAGAATATGGTTTTTAAAATTTATTTTCCTATGGTTTATCTAAATGATTTAAACTGATTGATGAAGTGGAGTTGATTATAATTTACACACTCTCAGGTCAGGGATGAAGGATACAGGTTTGTATACTTCCAGCTCAGGCATGACACCTGGCAGCGAGATGTTTTACTTTCTTGACTAAGAGAAGCTCAAGAAAGACCTAGATTTTTTTTTTTTTAATTTGGCAATGGACCTCGCCTCTTATGGTAACCCCCTTCTTCCCCAACTGTGTTAGGCTTTTGGCACCTTCAGCCCTGAAGAACAACTTCAGTCTGAGCAGTTAAAATACTTGTTATAAAGTCGAGAGTCAATACACTGAAATCCATGAACTTTATTACACAAAAAGGCTCAGACTTGCACTCTTGAGTTTGTGTTTGGTTAAAAAAAAATAAATTGGAACACACAGGTACCTATTTCCTCAACTGGAATAAATCAGGAGTTGCTGACTGTGAAAGGAAGATTACTGGAGGAAAACTGATACCAGGGAGAAGAGACTGCTAAAGACCAGGGATGAAGCTCAGTTAAAGCACTGGCCTACAACCAAAGAAAAGGTGACTGCTCACAGGTGCAGTGGTGCATGCCTGCAATCCAAGCGGCTTTGGAAGCTGAGGAAGGAGGATTGCAAGTTCACAGCCAGCCTTAGCAACTTAGCAAGGCCCTAAGCAACTTAGTGACACCCTGTTTCTAAATAAAAAATAAAAAAGACTGGGGATGTGGCCCAGTGGTAAAATGCCCCTGAGTTCAATCCCTAGTATTAAAAAAAGTGGATGCACAGAGGCTCCTGGAGTTCAGATGCAAATGGCCCCACCTGGGGCGCTTCTGAATCAAGAGGAGACTAAATGATTTATAATGCTGTTTATTCCCCCACAGATTCATCCAACAATGCTGGGCCATTTTACAGGTAGGCTTTGGAGATTCAGAACCTGGAGCTTAGAAGACTTTTATGGGGGGTGGCTACAAAAATAAAAAGTTAATCCATGTCTCCCAAATAAAAATTGATAAACATGCAATTAAATAGCTATAAAATATAACATCTTGTTAACTTTATTAATAGCTAAATTTAGTATTCATTAAATATTTTTTTAATTTTTTTTTTAGTTGTAGTTGGACCTTTATTTTACTTATTTATTCTTATGTGGTGCTGAGGATCCAACTAAGCGCTTTGCACCTGCTAGGGGAGTGCTCTACCTCTGAGCCACAACCCCAGCCCTAGTATTCATGAAATATTGATGACACCTGAAAATAATTTGTAGGTTTTATTTTTCTTACTACACAAGAGCTACTGACCATAAATGACAATTGCAGAAAAGTCATGGTCTAAAGGTAAATTCATAGCTAAACAGTTTAATAAGAAATATTATGAAATTCCCTTCAAAATTTTTATAATAAAAGTCTCTATATATTGTGCTCTGTGGATGCATTTTAATGTGTGGTATGATTAAGAGTGGCCGAGAGAGTGCTAAGTTGTAGACTGGCCAGAGACTCGGGTCCCTTCCCCTGCAAACCCTCCCTCTGTGCCTCTGGAACTCCACTCCATGGTAAATCAGCTCCTCTTCCTCCTCCACCTAATTCAGGATGTTCCTCTCTCTGCCTCAATTTTCCCAGCACCCCCTCCTGGTGGAAACGGGGCCCTCTCCCACACCAGCACTGGAGTGGGAAACAGGCCTACCTGGCTTCCAGACCACTGCGGTCCATTCAAGTGTATAAATCTCTGCTCCTTCAAAAGTCAGGCCACCCCACCTCTGGTAGTTGTCACATAATCACTTTTCTTTATTCACTGAACAGTTTGGTGTGAAGCTGGACATCTGCCTTTCTTCACCCCAAATCCTGACCTCATCCTGGCCTTCCCTTTACAAGACACCGGTGTTCAACTTCATTTCCTTTCCTTTTATCCCGATGGGAGAGGTCCCCACCTTCCCAGCCCATCCCTCCAGCTAAGGGATCCCTGCTGGGCTGCTGCGCCCCTGCCCCAGGAATTCAGTCACTCAGCCCAATATTCCCTCTACTCCAAGCCGTCTAGCACACCCTGTCATCATTTTAAAATGCTTTTTCATTGAGAAATAACTCACATAGCACCCAATTCATCTTTTCAAAGCATACAATCTGGTGGATTTGGGTATATTCATAAGGCTGTGCAACCATCAGCACTATCTAGTCTAGAATATTTTATCACCCCCCCCCCAAAAGAAACCTCACACCCATTAGCAATCATTTCCCATCTCCTCCTCTCCCCCAGTCCCTGACAACCACTAACCTATTTTCTGTCTGTATGGATTTGCCTACTTTGGACATTTCATATAAATGGAATCATACAGTCTGCTCTTCCTTCACTCTACATACTACTTTCAGGGTTCATCTATGTTGTAGTGTGTATTTGTGCTTCATCCTTTTCATGGCTGAAGGATATTTCATGGTATGGATATACCTTGTTTGTGTCCCTTCCAAGTTTATATGTTGCAGCTCTAACTGTCAGCGTCTTGAGGGCATGATCCCTGCCCCAGTCAGTCCAGAAGGCAGAGCATCAAACCCAACAGCATTACTCTCCACCCTTAAAATCCAATGGCATTTTCCATGCTAGGTTTTACACCTGGTTGGAACCCATCACCCCTTTCTTCCTCTCAGTTCTCCTTTTTGGAATGGAGATGTCTGTCTCAACATTATATTTTTGTAAGCACATAACTCGTTTGCTTTCACAAGCTCACAGCTGGAGGAAAATCTGCCTCAAGATGAATCAATCATACTTCAAGTGTCACCTCGAGAGTCACCCATATCTGATTGATATGAAATTTAGATGACACTTCAACTTTAGAGTTGATGTTGGAACAAATGAAGGCTTTTTATTTTGCATAAAATGCAATATATTTTGCATGCAAAAAGAACATAGATATCCAAGACATGGAATCAGCCTAGGTGCCCAACAACAGATGAATGGATAAAGAAAATATAGTATATATACACAATGCAGTATTATTCAGACATAGAGAATAAAATTATGCCATTTTTCAGGAAAAATGGATGAAAGTGGAGAACATCGTGTTAAGTGAAATAAGGCAGACTGAGAAAGTATTATATATTTTCTCTCATATGTGAAAACTAGAAAGAAAAAAAGCACAGAAAGTAAAAGAGGGTTAAGGAGGGTGAGAGAGGGAAGGGCTCAAGGACATAGAAGGGAGGATGGACATGATCAAAGCATGAAATGTCTATGCCTGGAAATGTCACAGTGAAACCCATTAATTTATATAATTAATTATAATAAATAAATATAGCTCAGAGGAAAAAACTACAGGAACATTTATTGGAGACAATTTATTGGACAATCTTGGAGGCCAGGAAATGTTATAGATTGAATGTTTATGTCCTCCTCCTGAGATAGGGACTTAAAATAAAGAGAGAATACTGAATCTTAAAGGAAATACCCACAAGCCATTGAGATGCAGAGAGCACAGTTGTATATCTTGGCAAACATGCCTTTGGCTCATACCCTTGTAAAATGAGGGGAACACCCAAGCACAGGAAAAACTGGCATGAAATTGTGCAGGTCCACTCTGGCCCTGCCTTCAGTCTGGTCCCTGAAACAGTCCTTTTATAAATATTGGACCCCCAGCCCAAGGCAGGCTGCTTCTCATTCTCAAGATAGCCCACATTCTCTCTTGAATGTGTATCTACTTTCCTAAATAAACCTCTGTCTATGTCTTTGTTTGGCTTATGCTGAAATTCAAGTATGCCAGGAACCCAGTTGGTCCTGAGGTGAGTTCCCCTCTTCCTCTGGGAACTCCTCAGATCCTTTTCTAGTGACATCTGTTCTCCTGTGTCATTATTAAATTTGTACGCTAAAGTCCTGATCCCCAATGTGATGGCATTAGGGTCTTTGGGAGTTGATTATGTTTTCCACGGATGGAGCCCCTGATGGAATTAGTGCCCTTACAAGAAGAGAAAGAGACACCTAAGTTTTGTCTCTTAATCATGTTAAGAAACAGGGAGCAGGTAAAAATCTGCAAGCCAGCAAAAGGTCTGCACCAGACACCAAATCTGCAGGAAACTTGATCTTGGACTTTCCAGCCTATAGCATCAAGGGGAATATTTGTTGTTTAAGTCCACTAATCTATCTTATTTGCAATACATAATATGTCACCAGTTGATGGACATTCAAATTGTTTCCACTTTTTGATTCATAACCATTAATAATATGGTTACGAGTATGTGTACAAATTTTTGTGTGAACATATGTTTTTATTTTTCCTGTGTATATAACTAGCAGTGGAATTGCTGGGTCATTTGTAACTTGTTTTAAACTTCTGAAGACAGATGGACTTTTTTTTTCTTTGAATGACTACATCATTTTACATTCCTACCAGTAATGTATGAGGGTTCCAATTTCTCCCCATCCTTGCCAACACTTTTCATTGTCTGTCTTGTTGATTAGTCATCCTAGTGGGGGTAAAGTAGTTTCCTTTCATAGTTTTGATTTGCATCTCACTGATGGCTAATGATGTTGCGCATTGTTTTAGATGCTTATTGGCCATCTATCTGTACATCTTCTTGGGAGAAATGTCTATTCATATCCTTGCCCATTTCTAAATTATCTTTTTATTGTTGAGTTGTCAATCAGCATTTAAAGATGTTCAAGTTTCTACTACTGTAAAGCAAATAAACCCTTGGTCAATTCTGGTTCCCCACTGTGACCAATACTTTAAAATAAAATAAAATAAAAATCCCATTTCTTGCACAATGTCTTGAAAATGTTCCCTACGCTTGAGGTTTCCACCCATTCTCTTTTTAAGCTGTTGCAATCTGGCTCCTGAAACTAGCATTTTTGAAATTGTTCTTGGCAAGGTCATGGGTGGCTGTTCTGTTACTTTTGCACTCTTCGCTTGAGTTCACTGTGGCCTTGAACACTAAGATCTTCTTCATCTTTATTTAAAGACTAAAGATACTTGGTTTAAGTGACAGTGTGCTTCTGATTTTTCTCATTCATCTCTGGCTGCTGTTTCTCATTGGGTTTCTCTTACTCTGCTCATTCTTAAATTTTGATCTTCAAGATTTTTGTCTTCATTACCAGGTAATCACTTCATTCCCATGAGCTCAATTACCCCTTAATGCTGCTGACTCTGAAATCTCATCTCCATCTGCTGCCTAGATTTTTTTCCTGAGTTCCGGGTCAGCTAATCAACACAGCTGCTTGGATTCCCATCTATCCTCAAACTTTGTTCCCAACCAAAAGTTTCATGTTTTAAACCTCTCCTGCCTTCTCTATTCAGCGAATAAGATCAATTACTGAATTAAATAAATTTTGAGTCATTCACCTCTGTCTCCTTCTATCCTCACTGCCTATTATGTCCTGATCCAGTACCATTTCTTGAGATGACCACAACGTCCTCCTGATTGGCCTCCCAGTGCCATGCTCTTCTCTGCTGTAGCCAGTGATCTTTCTAACATGCTAATGTTGCCATGTCATTCCTGGGCTTCCATGAGCTATTGTTAGAGATAGGACTACACTGGCTTCAGAGTCAGACACTCCAGACTCAACACAATGAATTTTACAGCTGCAAGATCTTGGGAGAGTTATTTCGCTTTTCTATACCTTAGTCTCCTTGTTTTTAAAAACAGTTGGGTCACAAAGAGCACCATCTTATAGGCCTTCCCAAAGACTGGTTCAGCCTGGTATATTTTAAATGCTCAATCCATGTTAACTATTAATATTTTTATTAAAACCTTATTAAAAAGGTTTGTCTCCATGCAAACCATTTAATTCCACTCTCAGCCTCAAATGTGGGAATAAATAGGATGATTTTAATAAACTCTTCTAAGACAAGACTCTTTTGGGACACAGAAGCTTGGTCATCAATTGCAGCTCCTCTCAGTGCTGGACGTTCGGCTGCAGTGTCCAGAAAAAGTATTCTGAGGAGGAGACAGCAGCGAGAGCTGGAGGACGCAGAGGTTCGGGTTCAAAGAATCCTGCAGCTGCAGGAAAGCGCTGGCCGCCTGCTTCTTCCCCGCCTCCACCCGCGACCTGTTACCCCGGCGACAGTCACCACCGCCCAGCTCACCTGACCTGCAACCATAAGTGCAGAAAGCCTTTCCAGCAAAGCAGACAAGCAAACCACAAACCCACAGGACAAGCCTCAGCCCCACCTCTTTCTTCTTCGCCTGGCGGACAGCCAGGGGCGAGGGGCGGCGCCCCACCCCACCTGCGGGCTGAGCGGCGGCGGCTCTGGAGGGCACGGGGTGCTGGCTCCGCCTCGGTGGGGTCGGCCGCTGGGTCGGAGCTCCCCCTCCCGGAGCCCGCATCGCTCACCTTGAAGGACATCTTGCACATGTCCGCGACCGGCAAGAGCCCGAGCGCTTGGGCGCCGGGATCTCCCCGTCCTTCCCCTCTCCCTCCGCGATCCGCAGAGGGGCGGCCCCCCACGGCGCCGCGCGCTCCCGCCACCGGGCCGGCACGNTAGTTTCTAATCCACTGTAAAGGTAACGCAACCCAATAAGATAGCATAAAACAAAACCGAAACAGAATGAAACAAAAACCGAACAAAGAATAGTTGTATCAATTTTCTCTTTCTCAGGGCCGAACAACTTCAAACCTTGAGCCAACCATTTTTCCCAGTTTGCCTGAGAAAATTCTAGGGATAGGCAGCTTGAAACAAAAACAAGATAAATCAAAACGAGAACACATTGTTTTTTGAAATGGTCACCCATTTTGTTGCCTTCCCTCAGGGGCGAGCAATTTTACTCACCTCCAAGCTTCAGGCGTTCCCCGTGCGGGCCGTCAGTTGCCGCAGTCTGGCTGGGCACAAAATCACGAGCCACTCAAGCAGGAACAAAGTTTATTTTTTGAAACTGCCGCCAATGTCCGGTACCGCCCGGGCAGATTTTTTTCACCCACGCGGAGTCCTCCCGGACCCCAGAGAGAGCTCCTCCCCCGGAACTCCCTCCTACTGTACTTCCCCAACCAATGGGAACTCTCCAGGAGTCCCGTAGCCGGCCTAGGTGAACAGCAGGAGTCCAATATCCATATGAATGCAAAACTTAACATAATCATATCATCTCAATGGCTAGCTGGCGTCACCTTTCGACCAAAAATGCCATGCATCATATACTTGGCTCTTAGCAGGAAAATACTGGAGAATGATATTGGCCAAATAATATTGTTTTGTTGTGTGCATGCACAGATATATAACAACAGATTCTACCATTATGTACAACTATAATGCATCAATAAAATATGTAAATTTAAAAATACTTATGAAGATAAAAAAGTTTTAAAAATATGACAAATAAAACTTAATAATGAAAATGCGATGTTTATCCCCTAAATCGTATTACTTTGTGTTTAAAGCAATTTTAAAATAAAAACATCCTGAAATTTTGTGGAAAAGTTCAAATTTTAAGTCAAGAAAGACTCAAAACTTTTCCTTTGGGTATCTATAGACAAGACAATTTTTAAGTTGCCACAAAACAATGTTACATAAGACCAAGCATCCGAGGTTTTACTTTAGTAGTTTTGGTAAACAAAAGGAAGAAGGGAAAGAACTAATATTTTGAGTGCTTTCTAGGTATCAGCTTTGTTTTTTATGAAAATCCTACAAGGTGAGTATTATACCCATTCCACAGATAAAAATGCTAAGGTTCTGAGAGATGGCGTAATTTACTAATGACAGATGAACTTAGACCTTTAATTAATTCTATCTGACTTCAAAGCCCTTTTCCTTTCTACTATCACACTTGTGCTTAGAGTTGTTTTTGGCAGAGTCTCTGGCCAGGGTGCTGATAGGATTCTTGTCAGTCTCTGGAAAGACTGTGCCTAATCCACAGGCCCACACAACTGGCTGATGGGATTCTTGCCAGTCTCCAGGTGCCTAATACACCATCCCACAAACCCGGCTAAGCCTATCTAAATCAAAACAGCCCCCGAACAGAACAAAACCTTCTTGGTCATAACTAGGCCACTCTTTCTAAAATGGCTCACTCTTCCAAAATTTAACTGTGACCACTGGGCCTAACAGGAAAGGAAATTTAAATGATCTACTTTCCACATTCAAATAATTCCTCCCACCTCCAGAGAGATCCTCTCCCTCATCCTTTCCATATTATCTGCTCTCTCACTCCTAATGGCTCTCACCTCTCTCCTCTCTTCTGTCTGCCCTAAATCAAATCCAGACCTACCCAGGGTACTAATCCACAGATGGAGCTCTCCTTTCTCCCCTCCACCCTCCCATCTCTCTCCAACTTAGCCAAGCTCCTGCCATAGACCACCCTGTACCACATCCTTCAGCCCTTGATCCCAAAGGGTCTGATCTTGATTTCAATTTTCTTTCCCTTATTTTTTTTTTAGGTGGGGGATGGCGTGCTCAGTGATTGAACTCAGGGGCATTCGACCACTGAGCCACATCCCCAACCCTATTTTGTATTTTATTTAAAGACAGGGTCTCACTGAGTGCCTTAGTGCCTTGCTTTTTGCTGAGGCTAGGTTTGAACTTGCAATCCTCCTGTCTCAGCCTCCTCAGCCACTGGGATTACAGACATGCACCGCTGTGCCCGGCTACCTTCCCTTACTTTTGATTCCTCTAGCAGAGTTCAAATTTGTCAAGGCCAGACCCTGTACCTTTCGTGTCTTTTATTTTCTTGAGGGTCTAGTTTCCAGTTGGAGATATGGTAGTGGTCAAAACTTAAGAACTGCTGATTCAGTCAAAGACTGTGCTGTCCACTTCTACACAGTCAGAAGGTCCACCACCTCTGTCCACAGACTCATACTACTGCTCAAATGCATGGGCATCTGTGTTCATCTCAAATGAGGCCATGGTCATTATTACCTTCTGTTCACACTAGCACAGACCATAATGTGTTTGGCCTCAATTTTGCACTGTCCCAGTTAAGGCAGACCTTGCTTTACCCAGAATTCTGAAGCAGGTCAAGCTGGTCTCCTGAGCCCTTCAACTACCTTTATCCCAACTCAGAGTCCACCCTGGAATCTTATCTGTCTACATTCTGTGTCCACTTTCCCACCCCACATCTCTCAGTCTCTCCTTACCTGTTGGACTTTACACTAGAGGAGGCTTCCTGCAGCAGAGAGAGCCAGTGTTGAGTAAGGACCCTATGTCCATTGCTCCTTTCCTTCTCCCTACCCAAATGCCAGTTTTGTCAGGTATCTACCATACTTTGCAAAGCTGGCATTATGGAGATGTGTTTAAGAGGGTTGAAGGTGTCCGTGCCCCAAAGTTCATGTGTTGGAAACTTAATCTTCAAATTCATATGTTAATGGTATTTGGAGGTGAGATCTTTGGGAGGTAATTAGGATCAGATGAGGTCATGAGGGGGAGTCCCCATGATGGCATTAATATCATTATAAGAAGAGGAAGAAGGACCTGGGTTGGCACACTTGCCCTATCTTGCTATACAATGCCCCCTGCCACATTATGATGCAGCAAAAAAGCCCTCCCCAGATATTGAGCAGGTGTTGGTTCTATGCTCTTGGATTTTCCAGCCTCCAGAACTATGAGTTAAATAAATTTCTATTTTTTACAAATTACTTGATCTTGGGTATTTTGTTATAGCAACAGAAAGCAGACTAAAAGGGGAGAACAGCAGTCTCTTGTTCTGTCCGAAAGTCTGTTGTCTAGGCTGGTGACAGTGCCTGGATTAGGTGTGGGCATCTGACAAATTATGCTTTCTGAGACATGAAAGGAGGTGTTCTTGGAGCTTCTGAGAAAAGTTTCCTTGCTTTTAAGATAAACTCAGGCCCTTTGTGGATCAACAATGCGTGGTTTTGCTGCAACCATTTTGTGACCAAGAGGGAAACTATGATGGCAGAGCAGATAGATGATGTCACTAAGGCCCTGTGTTGTCCAACCCCTGGATATCTTGTTTAAGCCACTTGAAGTTCGTTTCTTTCTTAGTTGTCATTGGAAGTATTCTGATACAGGGTGAGAATGTCTGAACAAAGAACTGGGAACTTAATCCATGTGGACTAAGGTCCACTATGTACTAACATTTGAATGTGTCCCTGAATTTCATTCTCATTCCAACCCTATGTAAAAGCTATTACTGATGATGAAGCAGACTCATAGTGGGTAAGAAACTTGTTTGTGACCACAGGGATTTGAACCCAGGCTAATCCAAGGGTGCCCCTGCACCCCCTACTGTGCTGTCTCACCAGCTTTGTTAAAAACGTTTGTTGAATAAATATCAAAATGAACTTACCCATTCTGCATTTTGCTGAGAGCCATAGCCAAGTAGGAATGACGCATGGCAATTTCTTTGTCAGCCTACCCAATGTTGCTTAGAGGGAGGACTCTCCATTGTGGAAATGGGCTTGCCTTGGACCCAGGTCATTTGCAGTGACATTGCATGAATGTTTGAGAGTTTTGGTTGAAAGGTGACCCTGCTCAGGGATTAGGGTGGATCCGGGTTTAGGGTGGATCCTGCTGGGAATAGGGTGGTTCCAGGTTTAAGGTGGATCCTGCTGGGAATAGGGCGTATCCTGCTGCCTCAGGCACCCACCCGCTCCTTGAGTTCCCCTTGAGTTCTCGCAGGATTCAGAGGGTATTTGGTACACAGAGCCTGGTGGAGGGTGTATTTTTCCCAGAACGTGCGTGTAGAGTGCTGGTGAGAGTTCGGGAATAAAGAATTGCTGTTTGAATCTACAAGGCTGTGAGTGGCTCGTGATTTTGTGCCCAGCCAGACTGCGGCAGCATTTTACAGCCTTAGGATGACTGAAAATATCTATCAAGCAAGTGTCACCTGTTTCCTATCATCAGGAGTAGAAGTCTGAGCATTCCTACCCACATCTTGGTATTGGGGTCACCAAGGAAAACAGCACAGTGAAACCCTGGATGGAACATCACCTTCCTCACAGAGAGACAGAACAAGATCCGCTTCAGTGGTGGACAGTGACCCCTATAGCCAGTGGGTCCCTCCAAGGAGCCAATGCAGGGCAGTTGGTCTGCACACAGCCCTCTGTGCAGTAGCAGTAGGATCCTCTCCCCTTCCTGTGGGTACAGATAGAGTAGTGGGGTTGGCCAGGTGCTACATCACTACAGGGACAGACATTCCCCTGTGAGGTGACAAGCCTGGCACAGGCTGTAAGGACTCTTTTTCTTGGTAAGGAGGTGTCTCAGGCCTGTTCTCATGTGGCTGATTAGGGATGGAGAGTCTGCAGCATGAGGCTGCCTATTATTGTCTGGGTCTTGAATGTCATCCAAAGACTAATGTGTTGAAGGCTTGATCCCAGTGCAGCAAGTCAGAGGTGGGGTTTTGGGGAAGTGATTGGCTCATGAAAGCTGCGGCTCGGATCTCATCAATGGATTAATCCATTGATAGGTTCGTAACTAAATGGACTATTGGTGGTGGTGGAAACTGTAAGAGGTGGGGTGTAGTTGGAAGAAATATGTCCCTGGGGGCAGGCCCTGGAAGGAGATCTCTTGTCCCCAGCTCCTTCCTCTCTCTATCACTGCCTTCCAGTTGCTCCCAGGTGACTAGCTTTGCTCTGCTACATCCTTCCACCACGGTGCTCTGCCTCACCACAGACATATACTAGATCCAAAAGCAATGAATCAACTGACCATGGATGGAAACCTGTGAAACAGTGTGAGTCAGAACAAATCTTTCCTTCATAAATGGATTTTTTCCAGGTGTTTTATCACAGCGATGAAAAGCTAACATACTGCTTTTCCAGCAGTGTCCCTCAGAATTAAATGGATTGCTGACAGGGTGCTAAAATAAGAGGATGAACACTAAATCCAAGGGGCACCACAGAGATTTTGATTATTACAGCATCCCTATTTGGTTGTCTACTTGGTGAAAATTCCTACGTTAGACATGTTAATCTAGTGAAATTTATAAATCCAGAATAATAGAAAGAAGGGAATAAAGCAGAAGATAAAAATTACCTATAATGCAACTTTTGTAGTTGCCATTGGCTGAAATATACCCCCAATCTTTTTCTAAGCATATAACAACATAATTGGTATCATGTATTCTGTTTTTTTCCTCCTCCTCCTCCTCCTTCCCCCCTCCTCTTTCTCCTCCTCCTCCTCTTCTTTCTTCATTTTTACAAAACATGATAATGTAAGTAAGCATTTCCCCTGGCATTAAAAATTCTTTGAAAATCCTTTTAATGGTTGCATTTAAAATTCAGTACACTATAATTTATTCAGCCTTTCTCTTTTTAAAAGACCTTTAAGCTGATTTTTGCTTTTGCTATTAAAAATAAAACTAGAATAATTAGTCTATATTTAAATGTTATTCACATTTTTGATTATTCCTCTAGTGTATATTCTATAACCACCGTCAAAACATACCTTGTGAAGACTCTTGATTCATATTTACAAATTGCTTTCCAGAATTGCAAGGCACAGTCTTATACTTTCATCAGGGTGGGTTAAATCATTGTTTGGAGTTTTTCCAAATGTTTCCAATGACATTTTGTAGGCAGCTGTTTGTATGCACTTAGCATCCTATTTATCTGTTTGCTTATTTATACTCCTTGACAAATAATACTTAAAGCCTCTTTTTAAAATAGAAAAAAAACAGGGAAAGAATAAAATAAGAAATAAAGAAAAGGGGACAAAGAGAAGTTGATATTAGGAAAGATAACACAAAACTGGGAATGAGGAGAACCAACATGGAGGCAGAAGAAACAGAAACAAGACTCCAGGCTTTGTGGCAGCTGCTAAGACAAAGAAGGGACTTGACCATTTTTATGGTTCATGAGATCAAAATTCTCCAGTCCATGAGAAAAGTTCAACTATCACACAAAGAACTGAAACTTGGAGCAATGCACAGCCTCTCAATTATCTCTTTATGGCAAACACATCAGTAAATTTCACAGAACTGTTTTGGGAACATTTCTTTACTTAGGCCAACATCAAAGGAATTCAGGAAACTCAAGATAGTGTAGGTATAGCACTGCTGGTCTGGCTTCCAGAAGAATGGATGCATAGATTCTTAGGTGTTTCCTGCTATGGTCTGAATATTTATGTTCCTTCAAAATTTGAAATGTAATCCCAGTGCAATCATTTGAAAGGTGGGATCTTTTAGGAGGTAATTAGGTCAGAGGGTAGAGTCCTCATGAATGAGATCAGTGCCCTTAGAAAAGAGCCCCAAAGGAGCTTGATTGCCCTTTCCACCATATGAGAACATAGTGAGAAGATGCCACTTATGAACCAGAGAATGAGTCTTTACCAGAAGCTGAATCTGTTGATGTCTTGATTGCAGATGTCCCAGCCTCCAAAATGATAAGAAATAAATTTCTATTGTTTATAACTCACCTGGTTTATAATACTTTTTTTATATCTGCCCAAATGGATTGACAGAGTTAAAACATCAAGTGGATGAGTTTGAGGTTCATTCTTCAGCTGGTAACAGAATACCATTGGTTTAGGTGAGGAATTAATTCATGTAATTTATACAAACCACAGAACTGGGAATGGGATTGATCCTCTCTTATAAAATTTGAGTAGCCTGATATTAGCTAAAGCGGGAGACCCCCATACCTAGCCAAGAAGTAGAGCCAAGGACAAACCCAAGGCAGATGTTAATGAGCCCTGGTGAAGATGAAATGCTTGACTAAAGGACATCAAATGATCATTTGATCAGAACTTTGCATCTGAGCTGGGTTCTGTCATAGGTTGGGTGGGCCCAGTAGCAATCCATCCTACGATGGAACTTGGACTTGTGGAATCTAGTCTGAGCAGGATCAGAGGGCACAAGCATGCACAAATCACCTCTACTGTTGCTGTACAAGGAATCCCTGAGGGCCACATAATGAAGAAGGAAAATCTCAAGCATGGATTAGGGTCCACCTGTCAAAATGAGGATACTCATATGGGTGAAAGCTGAAAATGCATGGTGGCCACACTATAATTCTACTCAGGGACAGCTTGACAAAGAGAACTTCAGGTAAACAACATGATCATCTACTTTGTAAGGAAAGGGAAATGGCCCAAGGTTAGACTATATGTGACTGAGAATATATGAGAATGGCTTGACTTGTGGTCACATCCCAGGAAAGAGAGAAGCTGGAGACTAGGGAGAAGAACTTCAGCATAGAGTCCTGTGGATGGACTTATAGGAGTGGGTTTTAAAGCATAAAGAACTTTGTACTGCACCTTAATACTCAATGAAGACCACTTACTATAAGGGAGGCATTAAACCACCAGACAAAATGACTTACCTAGTTGATATCAACCAGCCTCTGTGATTGGCTTCCCCAATCCTGGGCACATGAGTGATCCAGTCATGGTAGCAGGGATGAAGGTCATGGACTGATCCAACAGCATGGATTTCACTGTCCAAGTCTGATCTAGCTACTGTGGCCACTAAATGTTTAAACTGCCAAAGTCAGGGACCCATACTGAGTCTCCAGTCACCTGGTCACTTGGTGGAAAGCTGATTACTTTAGACACTTTCCTAGAGAGTAGAATCCAACAAGTTATTTTGACAGGAATAAATACATATTCCATGTATTGTCATTCCCTCCTGTGGGAACTCAGCCAGTGCCACTATCCAGGGCCTTAGGGAATATTTGTTCTACTATCACAGAATCCAGACATTATGTCAGAACAAGAGACCCACTTTCCAGCACAGTGGGCTCATGGCCAGAGCATCTACAGGTCCTATCTCATTACCAAAAGCTGACAACCACTAAAGAGTTGGAGTAGCCGGTGGAAGGCATAGCTATAACATCAACTTGGAGAGAGATTTTATAAGCATGGAGAATCATCTTCTAGGATCCAATATACAGTTTAAATCAAAGATGTTTCTAGGGAATTATGTCAACATAGGGAGAATACATAGTTCTGCAGACTAGTGAGGAAGCAGGGGTAATTCTACTTACTATTACTCTCAGTGATCCTTTTGTGTTTCCTATCCCTGTAACTAAAGGCTCTGCCAGTTCAGAAGTCCTGGTTCCCAAAGGAAGAACACATCCCCTAGGGGATACAGCAATAGTGCTATTGAATTATAACCCATGGTTGCTGCCTGGCCACTTTGTGAATCTGTGTTCATGTAAAAAGTTGCTATGGTTTAAATATGGTTTGTCTTCCCAAAACTCATGCTGTAATCTCCATTGGGAGGTATTAAGAGAGTGGAAAGTTAATTCAACTATGTCTAGAAGTGTGGTCTCTGGAAGGTGATTAGCATTAGATGAGGTCATAGGGTGGTGGGTACCATGATTGAATCCTGGTGGCTTTAGAAGAAGAAAGCAAGAGACCAGAAGAGACAAATATACACACGTGCTCCTGCCATTGCGTCCACCATGAAGTGACACAGCCAAGATGGGGTGGGACTCTTGAAAGGTCCTGTGCCGTGTTGTTTGAATTTTCAGTATTTAAAACTGTGAGATGGATAGAGAAATAAATAAATAAAAGTGGTCTAATACAGAAGGCGAATCCTCATGTGACCTTGATCACCAGGAGAAGGTATGTTGCTGTTGCACACTGGAGTCAGTAGGGTATATGTGTGGAGCTCTATTTGGATCCTCTATTAGGACTCCTTTTAGTAATCTCTTATCTATGATTGATGGTAATTGGACAAAGGAAGAAGCTCCATCCTGAGAAGCACATGGTAACCAGGGTCAGACCCCTCAGGGATGGGAATCTGAGTCATTGTACCAATTAAGCCTTCAGGATGGGCAGAACTATAAGCTGGTAAGAAGAATTTGGAACAGATAGTGGAGGAGCAAGATCATGAGGATCTGTTGCAGCCCTGAGACCAGTGGCAGCAGCAAGTACTTCTTAGTGCCCCCAGGAAGAAGGGCCCCTTAGAATCCTGGAGGAGCTGCTCCTAACACTTGTATGAAGTGGTCCTAAATGTGTAAGGGGCTGAATTTGGCCGTATTGTCTTTTGAAGGAACTGTCACTCAACCACATACATACTGTTGGCAGGTAATTGTCAGCTGTTAGCCTCTTCTAGGATTGCCTAGACTCCTAAGAGTCAAGGTCATGCTGTCTTCTGAAGGCCCACATCTAACGACTGGTTGACATGGAAGTATAAAGACCCAGCCTTCTTGCCCCTCCATACCCAACCCATTCTGAAGGGTCATTCTAATTCCAGATATCACTGGGATTTCATCTTCTGCAACGTCTTCCAATGCCCAATCCTGCCTCCTCATCCTCTATACAATATGAAGTACAAAAACAAGCTCGAATAAATGAACTGCCTACTAAACTATACATCAGAGTCTGTTTGCCAGGGAACCTATCCTACAGCAACTTCTTTCCAGTAACTAAACAAATATTTCAAGTATAGGCCTGCCTGTGTACTAGATCCACATGTTTTAAGTTTTCTTTCATAGAAATGACTATTAGAACCCTGTGTGCATGTATGATTACATGACCTGTGTAACTCTATATCATGTCCAACCAGACAAATGAGAAGTTATACTCCATTTGTATATGATGTGTCAAAATGCATCCTACTATCATGCTAACTAATTAGAACATATAAAAAATATTTTAAAAAGAAAAAGAAATGACTATTAGAATTTGAATGCTTAAATAAACAATTTTTATACTTCAGAGCCTACCTCAAGACTCTAATGAGATATTCAAAATAATTTTGGACATTTTAACTTCCTTAATAACAGAAATATATGCCTGTTGAGAGGGCCAAGGTGTCACAGAATCAGGAAAGCTAATTGTTCTGTACGGTAAGCCATAAGACTTGGGCACAGTGCTGTCATTGGGCCCCTGCGCTGAAAGTGAGCATAACTCAGAAGCTATAGAGAACACCAAATCTTCGGACTGTGGTGTTAATTTTATGTGTCAATTTGGCTGGGTCATGGTAGACCGTTATTTGGCCAAATATTATTCTACATGTTTCTGTAAAGGTCTATCTTAGATGAGATTAACATTTAATTAAGTAGACTTTGAATAAAGCTGTTTACCCTCTATAATGTGGATGGGCCTCATTCAATCACATGAAGGTCTTAATAGAAAAAAATATTGACATCCCCAGAAGAAGAGAGACTTCTGCCGGCAGACAACCTTTCAACTTGAACTGAGACACTGACTTCCCTGGGTCTCCAGCTGCTGCTTACCCTGCAGATTTTGGAATTGCCTCCTTCTACAATTGTGTGAGCCAATTCCTTAAAATAAGCCTCTCTCTATACACAAATTATTGTTTATGCTTCTCTGGAGCACTCAAATAGGCCCACACCATGAAACTTCTCAGAGTCAGCTGTTTTATATTCAACTCAGGGAAGAGAAGAGCAGAGCTATTTATTCTAAGTCACAAACGCCTGGCCTTCCCAACCCTGGATGAGATGCGCGTCTAAAACCATGATGTTTGTCCTGAGCTGGAGCTGGCTGTGTTTCAGAGAGAACCGAGGAAAACTAGAACAACAGCAGCTGCAGCAGCAAGAACAATAACCAACCTCCCCCTCCCTGCCCCCCGCCTCTGCCACCACAAAAACCAGAAGCCAAGCCAACCCACTGAAAAAACAGAGTTTTGAAGCATACTGGTGCATCATTACTCTTAATTGAACAACAATTGTAATAGGACCTCCCAGTTTATCTTATTTGATACAGAAATGAGAAGAGAGAATAAAGCAAAAAGAATTATAAAATATTACAAAGCATATTTTAAAAGCATGGTGTATAGATGGCTAACATCTATCCAAATTAATCCATCTGAGTTCAGATTCCCAGAATTTGCCATGGTTTCTGGCACACAACACACGGAATTGCTGAGTTGTTAAGAGCGTATATTTGGAACTTACTTCCTGATCTTTGGAAAGCTTTTAGATTGGGCTATGTGAAGGTGATGAATTTTCAGGTCAAAATCATATAAAATTGCAATTTGTCCAGGTTGGAATTGGGCAAATATCAGTAATTTTGTGATTTTCACTAATATACAATCTCTTTAAATTTTGGTTTCCTTCTCCCCAAAATGGAGATACTCTTATAATATTCTGCATTGGATTGTTACGATTAATTTAATGCATATAAAGTACATAGCATTGTACCTGAAATGGTGATTTTTATTATTACTATCATTATTGTGCCAAAAATCTTAATTCAATGAATCAGTGCATCCATAAATGGGCAATAATGTTAAATTAACGCCATGCTTACTCTGCTGAAAATAATTATTAAAATTAAGAGTTTGATATTAAAGAATGGCACAGTAGCTATTGATATCTTGCATCTACTTCGTAAGGTCTTTTAACTGGTAATCTTGGTGTATTTACAATACTGCTGTTGATTCAGCTATTTTTTCCTCTGATAACTAAATCCATTTTTCAAAAGATTCATCCTTTGACAATCTATTCTTCTCTATCATACCTTTGGAAAAGAATGTCCTTTGTTAAACATTTTCTATGGCTCCTTGATTAATTGGCAACAGCTACATAAAGCCTCTGCTTGCTTGTTGAAGTGGTCACCCTTCTGTTAGGTGGGCATCAGAATGTTGCATCAGACAGGATACCCAGGTCTAGGGAATGCTGGTTCTGGCTTGATTTCAAATGAAAAATCCCACTGTTCTTTCTCCTTTTCCCAATGGAAGAAGAAGTTGGGTCTCTTTCACTCTTTGCCTTTTGATATGTCTAGTGATTTTGCTTTTATTATTATTTTACTAGTTTTGATTTAACAAAATGTTAGATTTTTTTCTTCACTTTAGTGATGGGATGGTGGTGCTCCCTTTTGGAGAGATCAATGGCCTTTGGCACTGCTCAAACAAATGCACTGCCACTTAAAACACACAGCAATGAGCTGTGAGCTATACATGGCAGGATTTCTGGTGTAGAAATGCCAGCTCCAAGAGTCTTCAGTCCCTGGGCCAGACGTCTAGATTTTTGCCTGAAGTGTTTGATTTTCATTTGGATGTTTAGCATTATTGTGTAACTCTCTCAGCTTCCTTGGCTTCCAACATTTGTTTAAAGAGAGTCTGGGTTAATAGTTGAAAAGTACCCTATCACTAACTTGGCCCTTGAGAATCAAAGCATCTATTATGAATGGGCCCAGTAGAGGCGCTTCCCTATGCAAAGCTTCCTTCAGCAGAATGCTGAAGGCTCTAAGTACCCACAAAAGAGCATTATCATTTAATGTACTGGAAGCACTGACTGCTATGCAGTTGAAATCTCAGGCCTCAGATTTTCCCAAGTTGGGGCAACATTTGTGGCACACAGAAACCCACAGACTCTGTTCTACAGCCTTTGCAAAGTTGACACTTGTTTCATTGAATCTTTAACCGAACAAAAGCCATTTAAGACAAGTCAAAAATGCTGAGTTCAGTCCTTAGGGAAAAGAAAACAGAAGACTCTCATGTTATAGAAATTCTCTCACAGTTTTCCATGGAAGCAAGGGTGGAATTTAAATTTAATTTTATTTGTGACAAAAGCAGATTCCCTGAACCTATGGTTGAAGTGCAGAATATATTTTGGGCTTTATCTGGCAAATGAATCATGATGTATTGAAGTGTATCTTTAAAAATAGTATAAATCTCAAGCTCAGCAGGATCCTCATTTTTTTTTCAGTGAGGATTCTTTATCGCCTTTTCACAGCTTAGAGGTAAGAGGGCAGGTTAGGGTTATAGGAACTTCATTGGATCTGAACATCAAACTGTGAGTCACATGGGGTCAGAAACTGTGTGCCTCATTGTCTTTGCAACCCTAAAGCCAAGCCCCAGCATCTAGCACAGAGTAGTACTCACTGAGTATTTCTGAATGAATGAACGACAGAATGAATGAATGCCTGCAGATTTTGGGGGGATCCACAAGCCTCTCAGATATGGAATCAAAGCTTCTGGTGTTCTCTTCTCCAATGAGATCTGGAGTCTCGATTTGTGTGGCTCTTCTTTTCTTCCAGATTCTAAGGCAGGTAGCCAGACTCTAGCTTGCAAGTGAGGCCACTGGGCAGACAACAATGGGGAACATTACTCTATTTTCACATGAGGCCCACTGCCTGGAAAAGCAGTTACGACAGCTTGAAGGAGGGCAGAGCCTTCTTCCCTCCCCCCTGCAAAAGACTCCCTATCACTAGTCTCCACTGCCCCAGCTGGAAGGTGCCTGAGGGTCCTGAAGTTTATTGCTAAGGGGCCACAACTCCATCTTTGTGTGTGTATATGTGTGCTTTAAATTAACGAATATTGGGCAGGGAGGAGTCTGGAATTTTCAAGTTGAACAGCAGAAATTTTGCTCCTATAGAATGCTCTCTCCCTACTCACTTCTTCCCGAAGGGTACACGCCAAATTAACCTCAGACCACAGCCCTTCATGGGGCATGACTGGCTTTAATGTCTTCTACGTGGGCATAGGATTCTCAGATCCCCCAGAAAGTGGGCTGAGGCTGAAGAATGAATCATAACCAAATAGTGGGAGGGTGTAGAGGAGAGATCTAATCAGTTTCACTGGGGGGGAGCAATGTCAGCAGAAGCTAGCTCACAGAGAAACCAGGATGCAACGTAGCTCCAGACAAAAGAGTTCCTGTAACATCTGCCTTCAGTCTGGGGCCAGCATTATGATATGACCACAGTGTGCCAATCAGGATGGGACTAATGCCTTGAGAGGTCCATAGGCAAGTCCTGCCTGTAAATGAGCTCAGCAGGTGGACTAGAGGACAGACCACTGGGGTTCAAGTTAGGACTAGTTAGTTCACTGGGACTAGTTAGGCTCTCTGAGAGGGCAGAGATCTGTGGAGCTATGAGCAGAAATGTAGAAACTGCAGGTTGGTGCAGTGTCCCACAGTGGCATGGAAAGACGGTAGGGGCTACTCAAGGCAGACTTGCTGACCAGGGAGAGCTTCCAAAGGGCTCCTTGAAGGCCCTCTGACATCCCAGGGTCCTGGCAAGGTAAAAACAAGGGCATCAGACAGCAGCATCCACCAGCATCTGGAAGCAGAAATGCAGTCACCAAAGACTGACAAGAGCAAAGAAAACTTGCAGGTTCCAAGACACTGAGATCTTGGGTAGGCTGCTGGATGGAAATTCAGTTACAATGGTTCAAGGCCTGTGTCAAGAACTGCACCTAAGTAGAATAACAGCTAGTTTAGTTGGATGTAAACTAAGTGTTGGCAATGCAGTTGGTTCTTCATCATTATCATTTCATTCAATAGTCTAGATCCCCAGAACTTGTTCATCTCATAATTAAAAGTTTATACCTTTAGACCAACATCTCTCCATATCCCATACCCACCCTCCCCAATCCCCTAGCAACCAGCAGTCTACTCTTTGTTTATATATATTTGACTTTTTTGTTTTGTTTTGTTGGTACTGGGGATTGAACCCAGTGGTGCTTAACCACTGAGCCACATCCCCAGCCCCTTTTTAGGTGGACACAATGTCTTTATTTTATTTTTATGTAGTGCTGAGGATCGAACCCAGTGCCTCGTGCATGCCAGGTGAGCACGCTACCACTTGAGCCACAACCTCAGCCCATCCCAGCCCTTTTTATTTTTTATTTTGAGGCAAGTAAGTTGCTAAGTTGCTCAGGGTCTTGCTAAGTTGTGATCCTCCTGCCTCAGCCTCCAGAGCTGCTGGAATTACAGGCATGTGCCACATGGCCAGCTGTATTTGACTTTTAAAAGATTCTACTTATAAGTGAAATCATGCAGTATTTGTCTTTCTGTGTCTGGCTTATTTCACTTGGCACAATCTTTTCCAGGTTCATCCAATGTTGTTGCAAATGGCAGGATCTCTCTTTTTTAATGGCTGAATAATATTCCATTCTGTGTATAGTATTTATTCATAAATATTATATATATATATATTTGTATGTATATATGATGTATAAATATACATACCTATCTATATATCTCACATATTCTTTATTTGTTCATCCATTAGTGGATATTTAGGTTCAAGAAACTGAAACTTGAAGAGCTTCAACAACTTACCCAAGTCACAGGGTCACATAGCCAGATGGGCAAACTGGGACTTGAACTCACACTTGTAATTCTACAGACTGTGGGCTCAGCTGCTTTACTGCATGGTAGAAGCTTGGTCAAGCAAGCAGGAGCAGGGTGAAGGGTAAACGACAGTGACTGCCAATTGGTGGTAGGTCCTGTCCCCCAGCAGATACTTTCACATACCTTACGTCATTTAACCTGCACACTACCCTTGTCCTCATCTTTACTTCGGATGAGAGATCTGAAGCATATGGAGACAAAGTGGCCTGCTGAAAAATCACGCAGGAATGAGGCAATAACCCGATGAATGGGGCTGGTGCACATGTCAGAGCAAAACCAGCAGCAAGACTGCCCGAGGCTGATGTGCCAAGGGGAGGAAGAAACCTAAGAATTAAGGAGGTGATACTTGCTGTCCATTCAGGCCTCCTTAGTTCAAAAGCCGAGTTAATAAAGGTCCTCCATGATAGGATGTAGGGATTGTTTTCACCTGTAAAAACCCAGCAATGCATTTATTCTTCATAATGAATGAATCATAGATTTAGTCTCTATATTGAGTTCATATTATTAAAACAACTATCATGTCTCTGTGCGGAGGCAGCTAAATCAGCTAAATGGAGCAAGTGAAACCAAGTTTAACTTTAGCATATGTGTCATTTCTTTTGAGTTGTTTAAACTTGGGTACAATTACTCATCATGAGCCAAGAGAATTAGGCAGGTTATTTCATGTCCTTTAAAAAATTACAAAACTCCACAATTTAAAAATATTTTTTGCATATAGAGATGTGTAAATGGCCAAAATTTGACTTAGGTACTACTATTCATCAAGGAATAATCAATAACCAATAAATGTTTGTAGAGTGCCAATTCTTTTTTTTGGGGGGGGTGGGGGGAGGGTACCCGGGATTGAACTTGGGTCACTCCGCCACTGAACCAAATCCCCACCCCTATTTTGTATTTTATTTAGAGACAGGGTCTCACTGAGTTGCTTAGCACCTCACTTTTGCTGAGGCTGGCTTTGAACTCACAATCCTCCTATCTCAGCCACCCAAGTTTCTGGGATTACAGATGTGTGCCACCATACCTGGCTTGGAGTACCAATCCTGAGTCTCTTGTTACATTATCCCTGAGAATGTAAGATCATCTAGTGAGACTGTTTAGATGAGTGTTTCTTTAAGTATCTGGGAAGAAAGACCAATACAATAAATTCCGATCCATCATGGACATGTATTTGGTAATATACAATATAACTAGGTTATGAGAAAAACGATCACATAGTTGGATGTCATGCCAATATGGAATTGCTAAAAAACGTTTATAAACACTGAATTTTCATTCTTTTCTTATTGCAGCTATGGTTGTGGACTGGCACAGTTGAACAGACCATAGTTCCAGCAGCCCTTATTTAAACAAGGCAGGACCACTCCAGACCCATCTTAACAACTGAAAAACTACCTTTTGTTGCTTTTTCTTTCTACTTAAACTTTTGGCTTATCTTATTAGTAGACCTTTCTAGTCCCTGATAAATGATTTAAAGAACTGAACTCGAGGTAAACCATACTTGTTGCAATTTAGAAGTCAGGGAGACATTCTTCCTTCAAAGACCAACCTAAAAAAGGCCCTGGAAGAGTGAAAAGAGAAGATATAAAATGTAAGCCATAGCTGGGGGGAGAGGATGTGGCCAAGGTTATACTTGAAAGAAAGGATCACAAAGGGTCAAAACCCACTTTTTAGAGGAAAACCGTGATTCTTATAAGATAGCCACAAATATAATATTTGGCTTGTAGAATTCACTTAGGTACAGACAGGATATCCATTTTTGAAGAATTGTCCTTCTTGGCACTGTTCTTGATGACTTGGCAGAAAGCTAATTCACAAGAACATATTTTTTTAAAAACTTGGAATGAAGTTAATGGAACATTTTGGCAAGAGCAAAAAACAGGGCATGAGACTCAAAAGATCAGATTTTACTTTTCCCTAGATACTTACCCCAGAGCAAAAGCCAGAAAAGAAAAAGAAAAAATAATAATAATGAGAGATTAACTTAATTATCTTTTTAAAGGCACCACCTAGAAAAAAGTTCTAAATGCAAAAGTCAAATTCTAAAGTCTCAATATCCTTGAAATGTCTACAAGCAAAATCTTTCCCCCCCTAATCAGGAAAAGTATCCTATGTTCCACTTCTAATGCTTTATAACTCAAGGTACTTAAACATGGGACCCACAAATATTAGGGGGCATTTATTAATTCACAAGGATGGTTAGGAAGCTGAAACATGATTTTGGGAGTTTTGGTTGTCTACTGTTACACCAAACCCAGTGGCTTAAAAAACATCATTTGTTTTATCTGAATTCAGCAATCTGGGCTGAGATCAGCTGGGCAGTTCTTCTGCTGGTCTTTTCTGAGGTCTCTCTTAGGTACTGCCCTCTAAGGCATTCAATGGAACCGTGACATTCGGGAAGTCTTTACTTCACATATTCTGTGCATCTCACATGGTTGGACTTTCTTACACCTTAGAATCTGTGTTCAAAAGAGAAACAGCTTACTAAGCTCTGCTTGCTGAGCAGATGATCATGCCTGCTGATGTCCCATTTGCTGAAGCAAGTCACATGACCCAGCCCAGACTCAGTGTAAGAAGCAATAACACAAGGGCATGAATTCTGAGAGGTGCAATTTATTGGGGTGCAACAATGTAACAGTCTATCATGCTAATGGAAAAAGTATAAAGGTTATAAAATGTAAATTTTATAATTTTTTATGAATAAGGCAGAATTAGGCTAACTAGAAAATCAGCTGATGTTCTAGAGTTTTATAGAATAGTATTTGGAGATGCTTTTAGGGGTTTGTGGACATATATAAACTCACCAGATTAGATGGGCCAAGCATAATAATAAACTTAGAAGTATTTATTGAGTGCCTAGTTAGTCATTATCACTAGGCAAAGTGGTATGCAAGATACATTTTACTTGGATTCAGAGTGCTTGCTATGGGGTTGGAGAATATCAATAGTAAAAATGATGTTGAAAATAATTTAAGATAGAATATAACTAACTGCTATATTTTATCAATACAGGATGTAAATTAGTAAAGAATTTCAGTCTTTTAATCATGGCTTATTCAGATTCAGCCTTCAACACATGGAGAGGTGGTCTTAGAACCCATTGAGAATCTAAATCTGAGCATATGGAATTGACCACAGCTATCATCTGGCTCTACTGGCCCTTCTCTTGGAGATGAAAGACACTGGCCCCATGAATGCAGAGATCAAGAGAAATCAACAGCTTCAAGAAAGTAATTAGATTTTCTCAAACCTGAGACCTTGTCCTTTGAGAAGGCAGGGCTCTTGAAAGTCAATTTGTCAGCTGGTTTCTTTGTCTGTCATAACTGATGATCTGGTCACAGGGCTTTGTTCAACTACATGGGGACAGGCTGAGAGCTGCACATTTGTGAGGAATGGTTGGAAATGGAATGGCTTGCGGAGCCACAGATCCTCCTGGATACAGGGTACTGCAGTCCAGGGAAAGAAGAAGACTGTTTCTACTCCAGGCTCTGGTACTGCTTTTTTTTTTTTTTTCCACTGAGAGGATAATGATATTTTTATTTTTTTTTTATTTATTTTTTTAAAATTTTTTATTGTTGGCTGTTCAAAACATTACATAGTTCTTGATATATCATATTTCACACTTTGATTCAAGTGGGTTATGAGCTCCCATTTTTACCCCATATACAGATTGCAGAATCACATCAGTTACACATCCATTGATTTACATATTGCCATACTAGTGTCTGTTGTGTTCTGCTGCCTTTCCTATCCTCTACTATCCCCCCTCCCCTCCCCTC
>NW_025999990.1:40769366-40784922 GCF_001458135.2 Marmota marmota marmota | reverse complement strand
CCGCCTACCTTGCAGGAGTGATTGGAAGCTCTGTCCCGCCGGGGGCCACTGGGCCTTTTCTGTCGGTGGTCACAGTTCCGCCTACCTGGCAGGCACGGAGGGTGGGGGGCGGCTCTGCCACTCAGCAGGCCGCTGCTCCTCTTCTGCCGGTGGGTCGCAGGCCCGCCTACCTTGCAGGAGTGATTGGAAGCTCTGTCCCGCCGTGGGCCACTGGGCCTTTTCTGTTGGTGGTCAAAGTTCCGCCTACCTGGCAGGCGCGGGGGGTGGGGGGCGGCTCTGCCCCTCAGCAGGCCGCTGGGTCTGCTCTGTGGGTGGTCACAGTTCTGTCTACCTTGCCGGCGCAGGGGGAGGGGGCGGCTCTGCCTCTCAGCTGGCCGCTGCTCCTCTTCTTCCGGTCTCTGTTACTGCTTTTATTCCATGAATATTTATTAGGTACCTACTTGTGTGCCAGACATTGTGCTAGATTTCGGGGATACAAAATGAGTTAAACCTGTTGCCTACTCATAGCGTAGTGAGTGGCAGATATCAGCACTGCAATAGAGGCATGAATATAGGCTGTGCCAGCGCAGTGATAAGAATGGCCACTTAGGGTGAGTGGAGTGTCCACAGTGGGGCCAGAGAAAGTCTTCTGCCTTAAGGTTTTCCAAAGAAACAAAACCAGTAGGATACACAGGGTAGACAGACAAACAGATACACCATTAGAAAGATACAGACGAGGGATTATTACAATAATCAGCTCATGCAATTATGGAGGCCAAGAAGTCCCTCAATATGCAATCTGTAAGCTGGAGAATCAGGAAGACAGGTGTGTAATTCAGTCCAAGTCTGAAGGTCTGAGAACCAGAGGATCTAATTGTGTGACTCTCAGTTCAAGGTGGAGGCCCCAGAATGGGGCAGGAGTGTGGTGATGGGGAGGTGCTGGTGTCAATAAATCCCAGAATCTGGATTCTGGAGGATTAGGAGCTCTGCTGTCTGCAGTTTGGTAAAGATGGATGTCCTAGCTCAAGGCATCTTTGTTCTGTCCTGGACCTGGATGTGGCAGAGGAGGACTGCCCCCATCGGTGAGAGTGGATCTTCTTTTCTCAGCTACTGATTGAAATGAAATTCTTTTTTGAAAACACTCTCACAGACACGCCCACAAATGAAGTTTTACTAACTATCTGAGTACCTCTGACTCTAGTCAAATTGACACCAAAAGTTAACCATCAAACCTGTCAAACATGGCAATTCCTAAATTAGATTTTGAAGAATACATTGGAGTGATACAGGGGGGTAAGTGGAGAAGGACACTCTCAGCAGAAGGTAGGAGTATGTGGAAGGTCATGGAGACACATTGCGGAATGGGGGACATTTAGAAAAGCCTGGAGAAGAGGGTACAAGGCAGGTAAGTGCAGGGGCAGAAAAGAAAGCCAAGGTCAACTGAGCCCACCAAGGATTTCAAACTTTATCTCCTATGTGATAAGAAGCATAATGGTATCAAGCCGAGTAGAGACATGAGCATGTTGTTTGTTCGTTCTACTGGACAGCACGGATAGCACTTTCAATAAGGACGAAAATGTCCTATCATTTTTTTTCTATTGAGTATGAGAAGCCATAACCACAGGAGTACTTGAAATGTGATCAGATAAATTCAACTTTAAACTTAAGTGTAGATATCCAGATGTGCCTCTTGGCTGACATATTGGGTAAGCTGGCTCTAGAAAAATCTCAGTGGAGGCAGTGGGGAGTGTGAATTGGATGAAGGCAAGAAGGAGGGAGCAGACCTTGTAACAGTTCAGGTGTGAAACAATGTGGTCTTGAACTAATTTACCATGAGGATGAAGTTGTGCCTGACTTGAGGATTACTTAAGAAATAAACTGGGGGCAGGCGTTGTAGCTCAGCAGTAGAGTGCTCGCCTCGCATCTGCGAGATCCTGGGTTTGCTCCTTAGCACCACCTAAAAATAAATAAGTGAAGTAAAGGTATTGTGTCCAACTACAGCTAAAAAATAAATATTAAAAAAAGAAATAAAATGGACAGAATTTGGTGTCTTTTTTGACATGAGAAAAAAGGCCTGATCGTAAGAAGAAGATGGGTAATCAAGAGTAGGGCCAAATAAGTGTACTTAGGAGGGAGGATTCCAATCTGGAGGCTTGAAAGCTGAGCAGTACAGCTTGGATCAACAAGGTGGGCAGAAAGCAGTCATGGAAACCACTTTTTTAAAAATTTCTGTTTTTTTTTGTTTTTAGTTATATATGACATAGAAGGTATTTTAACATATTACATGTAAATGCAATATAACTTCCTATTCTTGTGGTTGTACATAATGTGGAGTTACACTGGTTGTATATTCCTATATGAACAAAGGAAAGTAATGTCTGATTCATTCTATTGTCTTTCCTATTCCCACCCCCTTCCTTCCCTTCATTTCCCTTTGTTGGATCCATTGAACTTCTATTCTTCACTTCCCACTCCTTATTGTGTGTTAGCATCCAAATATCAGAGAGAACATTTGTCCTTTGGATTTTTGAGAATGGCTTATTTTTCTTAGCATGATATTCTCCAGCTCCATCCATTTACCTGCAAATGCCATAATTTCATTCTTCTTTAAGGCTGAGTAGAAGTCCAAAATATATCATATTTTCTTTATCTATTCATCTGCTGAAGGGTATCAAGTTTGGCTCCATAGCTTAGCTACTGTGAATTGAGTTGCTATAAACACTGATGTGGCTATATAACTACAGTATGCTGATTTTAAGTCCTTTGGGTAAATGCCAAGGAGTGGGATGACTGGGTCAAATGATGGTTCCATTCCAAATGTTCTGAGGAATCTCCATACTGCTTTCTAGAGTTGTTGCACCTATTTGCAGTCCCACCAGCAATGTATGAGTGTACCTTTTCCCCCACATCCTCATCAACATATATTGTTACTTGTATTCTTTATAATTGCCATTCTAACTGGAGTGAGATGAAATCTCAGTGTAGTTTTAATATGCATTTCTCTAATTGCCAGAGATGTTAAACGTTTTTCATATATTTGTTGACTGATTGTATTTCTTCTTCTGTGAAATATCTGTTCAGTTCCTCTGAGCATTTATTGATGGGATTCTTTGTGTGTGTGTGTGTGTGTGTGTGTGTGTGTATGTGTGGGTGTGTTAAGTTTTTTGATTTCTTTATATATCCTAGAGATTAGTGCTCTATTTGAGATGTAGGTGGCAAAGATTTTCCCCAATTCTGTAGACTCTCTCTTCACATTCTTGATTGTTTCCTTTGCAGTGAAGAAGCTTTTTAGTTTGATATCATGCTAAGAGCCAAGTATATGATGCATGGCATTTTTGGTCGAAAGGTGACGCCAGCTAGCCATTGAGATGATATGATTATGTTAAGATTTGCATTCATATGGATATTGGACTCCTGCTGTTCACCTAGGCCGGCTACGGGACTCCTGGAGAGTTCCCATTGGTTGGGGAAGTACAGTAGGAGGGAGTTCCGGGGGAGGAGCTCTCTCTGGGGTCCGGGAGGACTCCGCGTGGGTGAAAAAAATCTGCCCGGGCGGTACCGGACATTGGCGGCAGTTTCAAAAAATAAACTTTGTTCCTGCTTGAGTGGCTCGTGATTTTGTGCCCAGCCAGACTGCGGCAACTGACGGCCCGCACGGGGAACGCCTGAAGCTTGGAGGTGAGTAAAATTGCTCGCCCCTGAGGGAAGGCAACAAAATGGGTGACCATTTCAAAAAACAATGTGTTCTCGTTTTGATTTATCTTGTTTTTGTTTCAAGCTGCCTATCCCTAGAATTTTCTCAGGCAAACTGGGAAAAATGGTTGGCTCAAGGTTTGAAGTTGTTCGGCCCTGAGAAAGAGAAAATTGATACAACTATTCTTTGTTCGGTTTTTGTTTCATTCTGTTTCGGTTTTGTTTTATGCTATCTTATTGGGTTGCGTTACCTTTACAGTGGATTAGAAACTAGTAAAAAACAAACCGAAAGACTGTTAAGTAAATTGTTAGAGGTCCAGACTATGGTAGAAAACATGTTAGGTCAAGCGAAANTATCATCTAATTTATTAATTCTTGATTTTACTTCTTGTGCTTTAGGAGTCTTGTTGAGGAATCTGGTTCCTAAGCCAACAAGACGGAGAGTTGGGCCTACATTTTCTTCTAGCAGGTACAGGGTCTCTGGTCTAATGTCAAGGCAGCACCTTGATTTGGCACCTACTGCTGCTCTTCTATTAATATGCAAGATGGATTTTAAGGGAGACAGAATGGTCACGGAGAGAGCAGCAGAGAAGCTATGGCAATAATTTTGACCTGGATGAAAGTGAATTCAGGCCAATGATAATCAATGTCATTTAAACATAAGGCATAATGGAAAGAGTCTGAGAAATCCATGTTTCTATTCTGATAAGTGAAAGGGAAAAGTTAATTGATGACTATTAAGCACTTATGAGTTAGGTGCTACGCTAAATACTTTCACAAAAAACTTACCTCTGGGATACTTGAAAAATTGGTGGTATTGCTGATAGAAATGGATTGGCCCGGGACAGGGCATAGTCAGGAGAATTCCATTGCATATAATTTTAACATGAGTTATATTCTAAGTGAAGATCTACTTTTTCTGTGCATTTTTGTTGAAGAGGTGAGAAAAGAGAATTAGAGATGTGTAGACTATGGGTTTTAAATAACAATACCACATCTAATTAGTTTATCTGACTGATAAACTATTTTAGGAGATTTCTTTTATAAAGGATAGTTTCAAGGCAATAGACAAATATTAATTTATTTGTTCCACATGAATAGCAGTAGCTAAAAGGAATTTATCCTTCAAGGTCAATAGGAAAATACTTCAAAGAATGTTAAGCTTAAAAGAGTGCAAATAGCAAGCAAAAACTCAACCAAACAAGTATTTAATGTTATCAGTTTAGCAAACTCAGGGAAACACAGTGTAATATTCCAACATAATTTAAAAATAAAGATGTTAAGGCTACTTAGGTTTTGAGATGAAGGAACTGAAGATTTTAAAAAAATTATGACCCATGCAACAATTTGATTTTAGGGCTTTGATTCGCTTTTTTATTGCTAACTGAATACTTCATTATGAGGGTCTTCTTTCTATTTCCATATGTGCAAAAATAGTATAACAAAAGTCATTCAATTAGATGTATTAGCTAGATATACTAACTACTTTAACAGATGATTTCCCAAATATGGGTACATTAATTCAATGTAAGTCTATTTTTCATTACGTAACAGTCCAATACAGGCACAGGTCAGGTGAGGAGCAAACATCCATGTGGTGACTCAGAGATCTAGACTCTTTCATCTTGTGGGTCTGCCATCTCCCAGGGCCTCAGAATTCTTTGCTTCTGGGTAGGAAGAGATGAAGTATGAAGTAACAGAAGAGGTTTTTAATGAATTGCTTCCGATCACTTTCCATTGGCTCAAAAAATAAAAAAATATGGCCCCAGTTAGATGCAAGTAGAGCTGAGGAGTTCAGTCTCAGGGGAGGCAGACACTTCTCGGGAATAACTCCACACTATGGAACTGCACACTGCACCAGTCCTTGGCAGGCATACCATGGTCTCTGTCCCACTCCCATCTCCCCTTATCTCTTAGGGCCATGTGTCATGGTGTACTATTTTACAGTTATTTTGCATATCTACTGCAACCATGTCCTGGCTAGCTAACCATCCACTCCCAGAATGCCCTTTGGAATTGACTTTTAGAGAAAAACACTGGATGAGATGAAGGAATAAGTGGTAAGTTCCACAAAGATATAAGTACTTTACAATTCTAGACTAAAAAGCACAGGGACGAGCAAGCTGGATCTACACTGCCTTCTTAAGAAGTGTTGATACAAGCAACCTCATTTATTCTGTGAACTTCTCAACATTAAGAGATTGTTTAGAGCATTAGGTGATGGGAGATATCCTTGATGATTATATATGGCTTACAAAGTTGTCTCTTAGCCCAATGCTCTAGGACCCAAGTGAAATTAATTCAACCTAAATTTTAACAAATATTGACCAACCTGCTACTCTGTGTAAGGTACTTTTTGGTGATTTTATGCTGCAGTCTGGCTGGGCACAAATCACGAGCCACTCAAGCAGGAACAAACTTTATTTCCGAACTCCCACGAATGCCAGGCACACGACCTTCTCCTGGGACACCCCACACACCAACCGGAAATCCCTCCTCCCGCACTTCCCCAATGTGAACTCCTCAGGCAATCCTCGCGAGAACTCCAAAGTAGCGGGCACCCAGGCGGACAGTAAAGGTCTAATATACAATTGAATCAATCCAGCATCATCTAAATGGCTCACCTCTCAACCAATACTATTGGCAAAATGCCAGGGGCCATTCCGACTCCGCTGTGGCTCTCAGCAATTTTACATGATATGGAGAATAAAAACCCCATGTGTCAGCCCCTGTCCTCAGAGTCTGTAGCATTTGTTCTTAAATGGCTTCTGTCAGTTTTTTGTTACTGTGACAAAGTACCTGAGATAATCAACTTTAAAAAAGGAAAGGTTTTAGAGGTTTTAGTCCATGGTCTCTTGGTCCTGTTGCTTTGGGTGTTTGACAGTGAAATAAATCATGGGGGGAAAACATGGAAGGGGAAGGCCTGTTCACCTCATGGCAGACTGGAAGCAAAGAGAGAGACACCAAGGGGTTGGGACCTTCACATCCCCTTCAAGGGCACACCTCCAAGGACCGAACTTCCTTCTGCTAGACCTCACCTCCTAGAGGTTCCATGTCCTCCCAATAACACCCTGGACAGGGAACTAAGCCTTTCACACATGGGTGTTTGGAGGATGCTCCAGTCCAATCTAAAGAAAGACCCTTTATTGGGCCTGCTTGGCAGATTCTTACTAAAATGCATGCCTCTGATGTGATGTGTTTCAGAACTAGAAACAAAGTACAGAGTGATGAATACGGGACGGTGATGTGTTCTTACTCCATTCATCCTGCTACCTAATGGAATTCAAATCCTTAAACTTAAGGCCACCAAGAAAACAGAAAAAGTGAAAATGATACAATATCACCTCTCACAGGCTGCTTTCTAAGTTTTACTTAAAATCTCCGCCAGAGTAATTCACGACTTTCTATCAAGAAAATAAAGACTCCATTCCCTAAATCCCCACTAAGCCAGAGCAAGACAGTTTTATTACTTACCAACTTATTTTTACTCATCCATAAAATGAGAATAATGGCTTCCACCCACTTACCTAGCAGGGTAGCTCTGGGCTGGTAGGAAAGAAAAGGTGCTATTACATAGGTGTAGGCTTTCTTTTATCCTAGAATACTGCTTGTAGTAACACACACCTAGGGCAGGAAGAAAGAATGCCCCTTAATAACAATTGTATAAAATTACCTACTCTGCCCAACTGCAGGTTTCACACAAAGGCCAAACCCGAGTGTGTGAAGCAAGAGCTGGAAAGAAGTTCATGCAATTGGAATGTGAATTGTTCATAGGGTCTTTGGCAGAACCACCTACCAGGGAGTGCTCTAACAGGAGGTCCCATTGTCAAGGTTCCAACGAGAGCTGAAATCTGCGTGCAGTGAGCCAAAACACTGGCTACAATCAGGCCGAGAATTCCTGGTTTGGTTAACATTGAGGATTCTGAGCTCAGAAGATGAATCAGACAAAGGCCACGCGTCGATTGAGTCTCTCACTCTTTCACAAGGAGCCCTTAGACCTGAGGCTAGGAGAGGGGAGGAAGAGGGAGGAGGCATACATAATCATAGGCAGGCACATGGTGGATTCTGGAGACCATTTCATGGTAATAAGGACTTAAGTAAGTCCCTTAACCTGGTCTTCCTTATCTGTCAACAAAACTGAATGATTTTAGATTTGTGTTTCCTGATGCCCAGGATTCTAGAGGAAATTCTGTTTCCAAGATGATTAATAGAAAAGCTGCCTTAGAGTATGGCAAATGACCTAATATTGGGGTACACTTTCTTCAGTCTGAGCTGGAATAATTTTAGCTCAGTATGGTCGTGCTAATTATTTCATGCCAATCAAAAGCCTACATTTGGGCCAGGTGGGGTGGCACACACCTGTAATACCTGTGGCTCCAGAGGCTGAGGCAGGAGGTTTGAGAGTTCAAAGCCAGCCTCAGTAAAAGCGAGGTGCTAAGCAACTCACTGAGATCCTGTTTCTAAATAAAATACAAAACAGGGTTGGGGATGTGGCTCAGTGGTCGAGTTCAATCCCTGGTAACCCTCCCATCTCTGCCCAAAACCCTACATTTTCAATTATGTAGATCTTTAATAACATAGAAAAATATTTGTTAAAAAATATTGTTGAGGCTGGGGATGTAGCTCAATGGTAGAGCATGTGCCTTGCATGTATGAGGCCCTGAGTTCAATTCCCAGTGCAAAAAAAAAAAAAAAAAAAAAAAAAAAAAGAAAGAATGAAAGAAAAAAAGAAAAAGAAAAGAAAAAAAGAAATACGGTTTGTGAAATTCTTTCAAAGCAGAAGGTCATATACAATGGTGGGGTTCCAAAAGATGCTTTCCTTACCTATGGGGGTTGCCATGAATCCAACCAATGAGACAGCAGAATTTACTCATTGTCTAGTTCCCTCTGGAGGCCACAGGTGTGTGGTATTATAAGTAGAAATGTCTTTCATTTTCCTGTTTTGTGTGTGTTCTTTTCATTGCTATTTGTGATCCACACTTGCTCTTGGCCTAGAATGAGGTCATGGCTTTCTCTGTGAAGTGATGATGAATGAGGAAAACTTGAAACCTGCTTATTAAGTGAAACCAAGGGTAATGGCAAGTAGCTGCAGTTTAACAATAGAATTTAAAGAAGCTTAGTAATAATAAACAGGACCCAGGGTTTCTGATCCCAGTTCATATTCCTAGAGGACGTGGGAAGTATTGGGGAGGGGGGTGCAAAAAAGAGAAACTTATGCTTTGACTTAGAGGAGCATCAGCTATGAGTGTACTGTTAGGCAAATCACTGTATTAAAGGGACATTATTGAGTCCTATTATGCCCTTGCAAGACACTGAGTTTGTCACCCTTGCATGTCTAGGTTCTTGACTCTAGGGAAATTCTTTTCAACAATAGCATGGCCAGTTGCATTTCTATCTTGAGATCTGAAGGACATAACTAAGCATGAATCACTTCTCAAGTACTGGGAGGCCAGCCAACCCCAAACTCACTGGTGTTGGTGTGGGTTTGTTTATACCCAACTATGCATGTCTGTTCCACCCACCCCTCCTAGACCAAGTAAACCAATAGCTCCTCTGTGCTCAGAATCAACTGTGGTCTTCTCGTCACAGATGGGCTTCACTCAGCCATCACTTTCCTTCTGTTCTCTCAGAATCCTTCTGTTCTTCTTGGAACACAAACTGGGAATCAGGGATCCTGGGTCCATCAGGGAGTGGGTGGGGGTGTGCACCTATGGTCCCAGCTACTTGGAAGACTGGGGTAGGAGGATCCTTTGAGCCCAGGAGTTTGAGGACCACTTGGGTAACATAGGAAGACTCCATTTCCAAGGGGGGAAAAGAAAGAATGAAAGTCCTGGGTCCACCATTTTTCTTAACATACGAGTAAGTTACTTAATTCCTGTAAGCATTGTCTTTCTATGTTAGTACCTAACAGCCCCATCTTAAGAACACAAGTGTGCCTTACATTTATTGCTTTGATGTTTAAAAGTACCTGCTCATACATACCTTCATTTAAATTTCAAAATAACCTTTCTGCACCCAACCCTGAACCCCCAATCCAAATCTCATTTGCATCATTCATATTTATATTTCTGGTACCCAGGCCTGTGGAAGATAGGCGCCTCCTGGGTGTTTGTTTTACATACGTAATCTTCTGAGAGATAATTTCACTAACAAATATTCACTTTAGATATGTAGCTTTTATTTGATTATCTTTGGAGCTAGTCTCAGTGGGCAAATACATTCCTACTTGGACAACACAAAGTTATTTTTGAACAGTAAGGACAAAATGAGGTTAATGATATTACATATCCTCTGACTAGAGGATGTTAAAAAAAAACATAAAAAGAAAGAGTGTAATGGTACAATACGATCAATTTCTATGCCATGCTATTAGATATTGCCTTTAGAGTAAAAGGTGATGCTGTGAGGACAAAGTCTTGATTTAAATCCATAGATGGTCAGCTCTGCTGCTGTGGTTTCTGATACTATCAGAACATCTCTGCACAACGACCTTGTTGTGGGAAAGAATTACTGGCCCAAATAAAGAACAGCGTCTTTAATTTAGCCTTTGCTTTCACATTTGCCTGTTAATAAAATAATTTTGGAATCTTAGCCATTTGTTGAATGTTTTCCTTCAAATAATCCTGTGTCTAGAGGACTTTAAAAAATACATAGAATCTATCTTTCTTGCTTAAATTTTTTTTGTAGTTATAGATGGACAGAATGCCTTTATTTTATTTGTTTATCTTTATGTGGTTCTAAGGATTGAACCCAGCACCTCACACATGCTAGGCAAGCGCTCTGCCACTGAACCACAATCCCAGCCCTCATTCTTACTTTTTGTTAATTGTCTTTCATCTACAACAGGGTAGGACCTTTAAAGGCAGTGCTGGGCATTCATTCAGTTGATTTACTAGAATTTTAAAAGTTCTTGTTGGGACAAAAATAATATAGCTTAATTATTAGAAAAGTTTTCAAATATAGGCAAGTAAAAAAAAAAAAGGAGCAAAAATCCTCCCAATCCCCTTTCCCCATGCAGCTATCCTCTCTTGAACAACCTGTTGAGTAGCTTTCAAATACCTTTGGTTCTGCTTTTAGACACACACACACACATACACACACGCACGCACGCACACACACATTCATATACACCAATATATATTTTGGTTCTGCAAAAATTTTTGTAATAGCTTTATTAACATATAACTAAAAGCCAGGCATAGAAACGCACTCCTGTAATCCCAGCCTCTTAGGAGCTAAGGCAGGAGGATTGTGAGTACAAAGCCAGCCTCAGCAACTTGGTGAGACCCTATCTCTAAATAAAATATTAAATTGGGGCTGGGGATGCAGCTCAGTGGTTAAGCTCCCTGGGTTCAATCCCTGGTACCAACAAACAAACAAACAAACATATAACTTATATACCATAAATTAATAAAGTACATGAGTTAGTGGTTTTTAGTAAATTCACAGAGTTATACAACCATCACCACTAATTTCAGAACATTTCCATCACTCCAACAAGAAACCCAAGATTCATTAGCAGTCACTCCTTGTATAATATGTGGCCATTTGTGTCTAGTTTTTCCCAACTAATAAAATTTCAAGACTCATCTATATTGTAACATGTATCAGATCTCTATTCCTTTTTTATGGGTGACATATATCCCATTGTATGGATATACCACATTTTGTTTATTCTTTCATCACTTGGTGAACATTGGTTATTTTTACTATTTGGCTGTTATGAGTAATTTGCTATGAACATCTATGAGCAAGTTTTCATGTAGATATATGTTCTTAGTTCTCTGGAATATGCACTTAGGATTGGAATATCTGGGTTACATGGTAATGTTATATCTGACTTTCTTAGGAACTGCCAATATGTTTTCCCAAGTGTATGCACCATTTTATATTCCCGCCAACAATGTATGAGAGTTCCAATTTTTCCATGTTCTCACCAAATACTTGCTTTTATCTTTTTAAATAGCCATACTAGATGGTAGAAATGGTATTTCCTTGTGGTTTTGATTTGCATTTCCCTGATGACTAACAATGGAAAGCAATACTTATGGACCTTTTTAAATATCTTTTTTGAAGAAATGCCTGTTTAGATATTTTATCCATCATTTTTTAATGGTTGAGTTACAAAAGTTTTTTATTCTAGATATGAGTCTTTTCTTAATACATGATTTGTGCATACTTTGTCCTGTTCTTTAGGTTATCTTTCACTTTTGTGAGGCTGTCCTTCGAAACACAGACTTTTAAAAATTGACGAGGTTTATTTTTTTTCTTTTCTTTCTTGCACTTTTGATATATCTAAGCAATCACTGCCAACCCAGAGTCATGTTTTCCTCAAAGAGTTTTACAGGTTTAGCCCTTACATTTAGGGATTTGAGTTATTTGAGTTAACTTTTGCGTATGATGTGAGGTAAGGGCAACTTCTTTTGCATGTGAGTATCCAGTTGTGCCAGCACCACTTATTAAAAAGATTCTGTTCTCATTGAATGGTCTTTGTACCCTGTTGAAAACCAAGTGATCATAAAGATAAGGGTTTATTTCTGGAATCTCAATTCTACTTCTTTGATCTATATGTTTATCCTTGAGTTAGCACCACACTGTCTTGATTATTGTCACTTTGTATTAAGTTTTGAAACCAGGAAGTATAAGTCCTTTGACTTTTTTTTTTTCAAGATTGTTTTGACCATTCCAAGTCCCTTGCATTTCCACATGAATTTCAGGATCTGCTTGCTGATTCCTGGAAAAAGAAAAGCAAAGTTGAGATTTTGATAGATATTATGCTGAATTTGTAGATTGCTTTGGGGGATATTGCCATTTTAACAATATTGTTTTCCAATCCATGAGCATTTATGGATGGTTCCCCAATTTACATTAGTTATAATTTTTCAACTTATCAATAGTATATAGCAAAATTCAGCAGAAATTGTACTTCAAATCTTGAATTAAAAATTTTTTTCCTGAGCCTGCAATATGCAGTACCATATTCTCTTTAGATTCTGGTCAGGGCAGGAGTTGTAAATCACGACTTCCAATCAACCACATGATCACAAGGGTAAATTACCTATACTCTATAGTTTGCTGTGTTGCTAAACTATGGAAGTAGGAAAGTTAGGTATATTAAATGAATGCATTTTTGACTTAAGATATTTTCAACTTATGATGAGTTTATCAGGATGTAACTCCATTGTAAGTCAAGGGACATCTGTATTTTGGTCTTTTAAAGTATCTCTCAAAGATGTTTGTAGTTTTTATTTTACAAATATTACCATTTTTTGGTTAAATTTATTTTTAACAATTTTATTCTTTTTTATTTTTTATATATGTAATTGTTTTCTTAATTTTATTTTTTGGAGTGTTCATTGTTAGTGTCTAGAAATACATTTGATTTTTGTACATATATTATTGTATATCTATTCTGTTAAAATATTTTGAACATTTTTCTATGTCAAAAAATATACTTCTATGGGGGTTAGGTGTGTATCTCAGTGGTAAGAGCATTTGCCTAGCATATGTGAGGCTCTGGTTTTGATCCCCAATACTATGCAAAAAAGATTATATATCTACATATGTGCAAAAAAGATTATATATGTATGTATGTGTGTTTATATTGATATATATGCTTTTATAAGATTATTTTATGGTTTTGTAATGTTTCACCATGTGGATGTACCATCATTTACCAATTCCTTATTATTAAACATTTACCTAAATTCCTTATTTTAAAACATTTACCCTTAAACTTAAAAAAAAGTATAAACAACTCTGACAAATACTTGCCATTGAATCTTTGATAATAGCCCCAATTATTTCCTGGATATAAATCTCTACAAGTGGAAATGTTAGGGAAAATATATGCCTATTGGAGTCATTTGCTAAGCACAGCAAACATTGTCCTTCTAAAAGCTGATAGGTTTTACTTTTACCAGTGTGTGACATTTGAATCCATGGATTCTTTTCAACCATCAGTTTTTAAAAATCTTTACCAGTTTGATAAATAAAATATGAGTTTAATTGGTGCTTTGCTTGCATTTCAATTTCCAGAAAGTTCAAAATTTTTAAAACAAATATGTTTATTAGGTTTTTTAAAGTTTCTTTTTCTGTGAATTGCATTTAGGTCTCTTTAGACCTAAATGGTCAGCTTCTCCGTACTTGTTTTGTGTATGTACTAAAGCCTTTAACCCTATGTCATTTATGGTATGCATTTTCTCCCTCTTTTGTTTTTTCATTTTTATTTAGTTAGCTTTTTGATGCACATTTATTTTAGTTTTTTTTTAAAATTTTAATATTTATTTATTAGTTTTCGGCAGACACAACATCTTTGTTGGTATGTGGTGCTGAGGATCGAACCCGGGCCGCATGCATGCCAGGCGAGCGCGCTACCGCTTGAGCCACATCCCCAGCCCTTATTTCAGTTTTTATGGAGGTAATTTATTGGTCTTTATGGCTTTTCCTTTCCGTGTTATGCTCACAATTCTCCCCATATTTTTTGGAGAACACATGGAAGATTAAATGGACATATTTTGTCCTATAACATATCACAGGATTTAATAAATATACCAGTCATGTCTTTGTCCTTTATATTAGTTCCTGTGGGCAGCAGTAACAAAATTTCCTATACTCCATAGTCCATAAACAACAGAAATTTACTTCCCATAGTTCTGGAGGCTGATCAGTTTAAGATCAAGGTGCCAGCAGGTATCCTGTCTGGTGACAGTTCCACTTTCTAGTTCATAGCAGTATCTTCTCTGTGTCCTCAGATGCTGGAAGCTGCCAACCAGCATCAACTCCAGTCTCTTTTGTAAGGTTCACCCGTTCACCAGAACCACCTTCATGGCCTAATCACCTCCCAAAGTCCTCACCTCCTAAAACTATCATGTTAGGGATTAGGATTTTGGGGGATACAGGAACACTCAGACCATAAAAGCTTGCAAGTGTACCTTTTTTTTTTTTAATAGTTGGACACAATGTCTTTATTTTACTTTATGTGGTGCTGAGGATGAACCCAGTGCCTCAGCATTGTAGGCAAGTGCTCTTCCTTTGAGCCACAACCCCAGCCCCCACCCCAACAAGTGTACTGCTTTATCCCTGGTTCTGTAGCCTTGCAGAGCAGCCCTTTCACAGGTTCCCTCTTTTTTCCTTCTTTGTTTTCAAAGCTCCAGTCTTATTTCCTCTGGACAAGTCCCCTGATCGTTCGTCCTGGCCCACAGCAATGACGCCTCCTCTAATTGCTTAGATGACCTATGTGGACTTAGTTTCAGCAAGATGGACTGCATACTGGACCAATTCTCAGCTCTGGGCAAGTACCCTTTGTCCTCAGTCCAGCGTGACAGCTCCAGTAACTTACACTTAACGTCTCAAAAATTGAGCTGATGGGGCATCTAAAGGATTTCCTTTAAGGTACCTTTCTGGCTCGCTAACCACAACTCGTATCTTTTAAATGTGTACATTCCACCACTCCTAATTCGGTGAGTTTCTTTAATCCCCGCTAGTATGTGGCTGTAGTGCCAGAAATTGGACGTGCACACTATTGAAGAATAGACAGATCAATACTTGTCTGGGGACAACGTCTTGGATGAAAGTTCTGCAGGTGGTGGCGACTTCCTGCAAATCTCTTAGGTCAGGAGCCAGATTTACTGGCTTTGGCCCGAGATCCTGAGTATCTGGAGAGCGATCTGATTTCTGCCCTGGCGCTGGGAAGGTCGGGCCGTTCAGGGGCCCCGGCTCGGGCTGCCTGGGTACTAGCCCGGGAACGCCTCTCCCGTTCCCCGCTGGCGAAGTTTGCCGCGCGCCGGGCGTCCTCAAAGACTACGCCTGCTGGCCCCAGGCTGGGCGCTGTCAGTTCCTGATCAGGCGGGTGCCCGCCTGGGCTGGTGCAGTTTCCAGAGCC